>NC_073305.1:10112964-10465464 GCF_027595985.1 Sorex araneus
CATTGACTATATGGGAGTCTATTTCTAGATTCTACTTTGCTCCGGAGAACTCTTTGTATACGCTTACGTCAGTACCGTAGAAGCCGGGCTATAGAAAGCTGAATTCTTCGAGCTGGCCGCGAGTCTTCGGGGAAAAAGAGACTGTGAGGCCTTTGCATTTGTTCTTGCTCAAATGGTTTTGGCTTTTGTAAACCCTGCGCATTTTCATATAAATTTTATTATCAGCTGGCTCCTACTAACTGGCCTATTTGGCTTGCTTGGATTTTCCTTGAATTTGTGTTGAATTTGGGTCAAAGGAACATCTTAAATTTTTTTTTTTTTTGCTTCTTGGGTCTGCACTCAGGAATCTCTCCTGGCAGTGCTCAGGGGACCCTATGGGATGCTGGGAATCGAACCCGGGTCAGTCACGTGCAAGGCAAACGCCCTACCCGTTGTGCCCCTGAACATCTTTAATGTTTTTAAGGTTCCAATATATGTACTTAATCTATCTGTCCATGTATTGAGACCTGCTTTAATTTCTCTAATCACTGCAGTATATAATTTTCAATGCAGCTATTGTACACTTATTTCATTAAATTAATCTGTACACTTATTTTATTTAATGTGTACACTTATTTTATTTAATGTGTACACTTATTTTATTAAATTTCAGTATGTTTGTCAGAGGCAGATAGGGTAGGGAGGGGGCGGGAGGAAAAATGGGGACATTGGTGGTGGGAAATGTTCACCGGTGAAGGGATGGGTGTTGGAATATTGCATGACTGACACCAACCGTGAATAACTTTGTAATTGTATCTCATGGTGATTCGATTAAAACTTAAAATGAAAATAAATAAAATAATTTCCATGTAATGTTTTTATTATTAAATAATTATAGCATTCAATGGCTTGTTTCTTACATATACATATCTGAATATATATTTTGACATTGATCACAAAGCCCACGAATTTGTGAAGTTAATTTTGTTTTTATAGGTTTTTATTATTATTTTAAGATTCTTGAGGTGCTGGAGGTGGATATACAGAATTGTGTTGCCTGCAGATAGGAAGAGCTTTACGTCTTTCTTTCATTATGTATTCTATTTTCTCCCTCTCACTTTGTTCCACCGGCAAGAACCTCCATTACAATGTTGAATAGAGATGGTGAGATGGAACATCTTGTCTGTGGCTAATTGGAAAACGCTTTCCAAGTTTCACCGTCAAGCATGACATTAACTCTGGAGCTGCGGCGACAGTACAACGGGCAGGGCGCCTGCCTTGCACACAGCAGACCTGAGTTGGATCCCGGCAGCCCACATGGTCCCCCAAGTCCCACCAGGAGTGATCCCTCAGTGAAGAGCCAGGAGTAAGTCCTGAGCACCCACCAGGTATGGTCCCAACACTAAACAAAGCAAACCACAAAAAGTATAGCATTAACTCCATGCATGAATGGTCCTTATTAGATTGAAGATACTCCCTTCTCTTCCTACTCGACTAAAAGTTCTTGTGTGTTTGTTTGTTTGTTTGGGGGACACACTGGCAGTGCTCAGGGATTCCTCCTGGGATCTATGCTCAAGGATCACTCCTGGCAGTGCTCAGGGGACCCTATGGGGTGCTGGGGATTGAACCAGGGTCGGCTGCGTGCAAGGCAAGTGCCCTAAGCACTGTACTATAGTTCCAGCCTTCGTTCTCATTCTTTATCTCTTAATATGTTGCTCTCTATTGGTTGAGTTTCTAATATGAAACCAAACTTGCATTCCTGGGACAATCCACTGGATTCTATTCTCATATTTTGTGAAGTATTTTTGTGTTTGAGTATAAAATGAATGTCGATCTATAATTTTCTTTCCTTGGGATGTCTTCATCAAAGTTTGGTATCAGAGTTCTGTTTGCAACCTAAGTATTGAAGGGAAGTATTTTCACCTTTTTTGGTGTTCTGAAAGAGAGGGTAGGAATTATCATTGGTTCCTCCATAAAGTTTGATACAATTGGGGCTGGAGTGATAGCACAGCGGGTAGGGTGTTTGCCTTGCACGCGGCCAACTTGGGTTCGATTCCCATTATTCCATATGGTCCCCTGAGCACCGCCAGGAGTAATTCCTGAGTGCAGAGCCAGGAGTAACCCCTGTGCATCGCCAGGTGTGACCCAAAAAGCAAAAAATTTTTTTAAAAGTTTGATAAAATTGCCCCAAGAAGGTCACCTTGACCTGAATTTTTCTTTGTGGGATCTTTTTTTTTAAAATTACAATTGAGGGGCTGGAGTGATAGCACAGCGGGTAGGGCGTTTGCCTTGCACACGGCCGACCCGGGTTCGAATCCCAGCATCCCATATGGTCCCCTGAGCACCGCCAGGGGTGATTCCTGAGTGCATGAGCCAGGAGTGACCCCTGTGCATCGCCGGGTGTGACCCAAAAAGCAAAAAAAAAAAAAAATTACAATTGAAAATTTTTAAGTCATTTCAAATTTAACTTCCTTTTCTGCCTGTTTTAATAAGATTTATTTCTCAAGAAAGTTGTTCATTTCACTGAGGTTGCCAAATTTAGTAGCACAGAATTGTTCATAATATTTAAGCATCACCTGCCAGTAGACAAAAGGTAAAATGGGGGCTGGAGAGATAGTACAGTGGGTAGGGCGTTTGCCTTGCATGCAACCAACGGGGTTTCAGTCTCTGGCATCCCGTATGGTTCCCTGAACCCCACCAGGAATGATTCCTGGGCACAGAGTCAGGAGTAAGCCCTAAGCCCACCTGGTGTGGTCCAAAACCGAAAACAAGGGAAAATGAAACATCAGCACGTCTATAGGAGCAGTGGGGGGAAGGGTCTTGCCTGGCATCTTGCAGACCTCAGGTCCAGCCCCGGGACCGTACGGTCCTTGGGTACTGGGAGTAACTCCCTAGCACAGAGCCAGGAGTAGTCCCTGAGCATAGCCAGGTATATACCTCCCCCGCTTCCCGCTCCAAAGGAAAAAAATCCCCAAGACTGGAGAGATAGTATAGTGAGTAGAGAGCATTTGTCGTGCATGCAGCCAACCTGGGTTTGATCCTGTCATCACATATGGTCCCCCAAGAACCTCCAGGAGTAATTTCTAAGTGCAGAGCCAGGAGTAACTCCTGAGCATTGCCAGGTGTGGGCCCAAAACAAAAAACAAAAGTCTTTTTGGGGAGCTGGAGTGATAGAACATCGGGTAGGGCGTTTGCCTTGCATGTGGCCGACCCAGGTTCGATTCCCAGCATCCCATATGGTCCCCCGAGCACCGCCAGGAGTAATTCCTGAGTGCAGAGCCAGGAGTAACCCCTGTGCATCGCTGGGTGTGACCCAAAAAGCAAAAAAAAAAAAAAAAAAAGCCTTTTTGGACATCGTACCAGAAGTGACATTATAAATACAATTGGAGGGCCATCTGTGTATTTTCTTCAGGAAAATAACAAGCCCCTATTCAGGCCTTGGCCCACTTCTGGTCTGGGCTGTCTTTGTGCTGGAGCCGGCGGTCAGACTCCGGGCCTCACACAAGGCAAGTGCTCCGCACTGCGTCACTCCCCTGCCCCCAAGGGGTTGATCTTTCTCATCACTGAGCTATAATCCAGCTGAGTGCACTTTAATGCTCAAAAGAAAAACAAAAATAATCACTTGTCTGGAGGGCAAATACTATTCTGTGAAACTGGTTTCAGTGGGAGAAATGGATTGAGGACAGGGTTACACATGAAACTTCCTTCTTTCTTTCTTTCTTTCTTTCTTTCTTTCTTTCTTTCTTTCTTTCTTTCTTTCTTTCTTTCTTTCTTTCTTTCTCTCTCTCTCTTTCTTCCTTCCTTTCTTCCTTCCTTTCTTTCTTCCTTTCTTTCTTTCTCTCTCTCTCTTTCTTTCTTTCTTTCTTTCTTTCTTTCTTTCTTTCTTTCTTTCTTTCTTTCTTTCTTTCTTTCTCTCTCTCTCTCTCTCTCTTTCTTTCTTTCTTTCTTTCTTTCTTTCTTTCTTTCTTTCTTTCTTTCTTTCTTTCTTTCTTTCTTTCTTCTCTCTCTCTCTCTCTCTTTCTTTCTTTCTTTCTTTCTTTCTCTCTTTCATTCTTTTTGGGGGTCTTGGGCCACATCCAACAGTTCTCCAAGTTACTACTAGCTCCACACTCCGGGATCACTACTGGCAGTGCTTGGAGGACCATGTGGGGTGCAGGGGATTGAACCTGTGTTGGCCGTGTGCAAGGCCGGCTCTCTGCCCACTGTGCTATTATCTCTCTGGCTCCAGCTCCTATTTCTTCTGCGATCAAATCCCTTTGTTCGAGGGGTCCTGTTGGAGATGCGTGTCTAGGTCTAAGTGTATGAAGTTCAAGTTCAGTTAACACAGGATCAAGATAAAGAATTCTCCTCACACTTTTCTGAAATCCTCAAAGCTTTGACCCCGTTTTTGGTTGTTTGTTTGAGGACCATATCCAGTGGTGCTCAAGGCTTATTCCTGACTCTGTGCTTAGGGAACATTCCTGGATGTTTCCAGGGAAATCATATGGGGTGCCAGGGATTGAACCCGGGTTTGCCATGTGCAAGGGCCCTAACCACTGTACCATCTCTCTGGCCCCTCTGAAAACCATTTTCCCTATAAATTGCAAGGAAGTGAGAACAGTAGAGCAGGGGGCTCCTTGCTGGCTATATTGATCCCATTTCATGTGAATAGTCATGTTGGCAGAGAAATCATTGTTAACAGAGGAAGATCGTCCTCATTGGGAAGAGTGATGTAAGATTTTTATCTTCTACCTTTCCAACTCACAGGAAAAATCAGAAGCACATCTATCTGGCCTTGGGGATTTCCCCCAAATACTTGCAGCCGTACGTGCCAGACAACTCACCCAGTTGGCAGAACCCGTTTCCACCTGTAACCCCAGCACAGGCGGCATCTCTGCCCAGACAGGAAACAGAAGTTCTGCCAATCTGATCAGGGAGAAATGACAGCTTGTTAGTGTTTGAGTCCGTGTTTCTCTGCAGAAGAGCTTCTTACGTGTGTTGGTCATTTGGAGCTCCTTCTCCGGAGAACTGTCCGCTCATACATCTCATTTTCAATATTGTTTCGAGAGCACTCCACAAATTGGCTCCAAGACCGTAATCAAAATTCTCATTTTCAGCTCCTGGAGAATATAAATTTAATCTCACATACTTACCTTCTTCCTCCATCCCCAGTGGTCAGAAGGAAACTAAGAAATTTCAAGTAAAGGTAATTTCTTTCTGTCTTTTCTCAACACAAGAAGTACTCAGAGGGGCCGGAGCGATAACACAGTGGGTAGGGCGTTTGCCTTGCATGCGGTCGACCCAGGTTCGATCCCCGGCAACCCATATGGTCCCCCCCAAGCACCGCCAGGAGTAATTCCTGAGTGCAAAGCCAGGAGTAACCCCTGAGCATCGCTGGGTGTGACCCAAAAAGCAAAAAAAAAAAAAAAAAAGAAGAAGAAGTACTCAGAGTCCATAGCGATAGACAAGGGCAGGAAAAAAAAATATTTTTCTCCTCGACTATATTCTGGGCTGGGGTGGCTCCGGGTTGGGGATTTTTCAGCAAGGCAATAACAATAGCACCATCAGGACCCATGAAACCCATGAAGTTTCTCATGAACACAGCAGCATGAAGCCAAGGCCACTCAGCCTGGCCAGGCCCTGGCCTCAAGGACATTCCCAAACAGCCACCGTCTGACACGGACCACTGCAAAGTAAACGTTTAGCTACTGCCAACGGTTGTGCTGAACATCACTGGTCACCAAAGTGATGACCTTCAGTAAGCCTCACGGGCAAGGAGCGACACGGGAGTTTCTCCAGGAAGTAAGATTCTCGCTGACAGGACATCTCAGGTGGAGTGTAGACAGGCTGGCAGCTGGGCGCGAGGTAAGTTTCCCAGCGTGCACTTCGTTGTTTGGTGATGCGTTTTTATTTATATGTAATCTGTTTTCTGTTTATATCCCAGCACTCATCCTAAATAAAAGGACTTTGCTTGAGATGGTGCTGAGGGGCCAGAGAGATAGTACAGTGGTTAGGGCACTTGCCTTGCACATGGCTGACCTAGTTTCCATCCCTGGCACTCCATACTGGCAATGGGCATCTCCAGGAGCTATCCCTGAGCACAGAGCCAGGAGTAGTCCCCGGATATCACTGGGTGTAGCCCCAAAATCCCAAAACCAAAAATAAATAAACAAAAAGACCACCGAGTAGAATATTCTGCGTCTATCTTAATCAGAGTTGTACAGTAGCACTGTCCTCCCATTGTTCATTGATTTGCTCAAGCAGGCGCCAGTAACGTCTCCATTGTGAGACTTCTTTTTTTTTTTTTTTTTGGTTTTTGGGTCTCACCCGGCGATGCACAGGGGTTACTCCTGGCTCTTCACTCAGGAATTACCCCTGGCGGTGCTCAGGGGACCATATGGGATGCTGGGATTAGAACCCGGGTCGGCCGAGTGCAAGGCAAATGCCCTACCCGCTGTGCTATCGCTCCAGCCCCACCATTGTGAGACTTCTTGTTACTGTTTTTGGCATATTGAATATGCCATGAGTAGCTTGCCAGGCTCTGCTGTGTGGGTGGAATACTCTCGGTAGCCTGCCAGGCTCTCCAAGAGGGGCAGAAGAATTGAACCCAGGTCAGCCACGTGCAAGGCAAAGGCCCTACCCGCTGTGCTATCCCTCTAGCTTAATCAGAATTAATAATGTAAATCATCCATGTCAATAAAGTCTATACTTGAAAGGTTCTTTGCTATTCTGAAATGCTTTTATGTTCAATAAATACTTTGATAATTTCAATGCACCCAATGAAATGGTCCACTGATTAGCCCAGAAGCCTTGGCTTTGAGAGAATTTGTATTTAATTCTGCTACAGGGCACTTAGGAAGAAGGTGGGGAGACATTATCCATGGCACTTGGGCAGGGCCACATGCTCAAAGGTCTACCAGACTTTCGGGTCATGGAAAAGATGCAAGTTGGCTAGGTCATTGCATCTTTGGGGACATTGATAGAAGATGTCCCCAAATGGGAACATTGATAGAAGACACTGATGATAGGCTTGGTACTGGAACATTGATTGCATGCCTGAAAGTCAACTATGAATAACTGTGAATCATGGTGCCTAAAACAAATAATTCGTTTTTTAAATTTCCAAACTGTAAGTGAAAATTAAAAAAATAAAATGATAATAATAATACAAGTAAAATCTTATAAAAGTCAGTCCTATAGCAATTCAGTTCTGCAAAATACATAAAAATATATAAAATTTTAAAATAAAATTTTAAAATAAAATTTTATATATTTTATTAAAAAAAAAGTTGGCTGGGTCACAAAGGGAGGGGTGGGGACTGTGGCAAAAAGCCATTCTCTACCTTATCACGCAGTCTTTGGGAAGGCAGGCTCGGTGTTAACATATTTGTTTTCCAAGAAATTTTATATAAAGTGCCCGGACTTTAACTTTATTTGTTTATTTGTATTGGGGGGCTTCCCAAGCGATACACAGTGAACCCAGGGACCACTCAGAGAAATGTTCAGCCAAAGGCGGCAGATGGTTTAGCACCTGGGCCTGGAGATGGGACATTACTGGGGCCCCATGTGCCCAGAACCCCCCCGGACTACACCCAGCAGTGCCGTGCTGGTGGGGGATGTTACATGCCAGGAATTAAGCTCGGGGCCTACCAGGCAGCCCGTTGAACCATCTCCCCCGTCCCAGAAATGCTCCATCTCTAAATCTTGTCAAATCATTCAAGCAAAATAAACCTGCGGAGGTGTTTTGTGTCTAAGGATGTAGAGTATTTGAACCACTGAGCTCTCAGCACTCTCCTTGTTTTATTTTTCTCCCACTCCTGGCAATACCCAGGGACGGGGACCTGAAGGTTCACTGCTCTGGCCTTGTGGTGCTGTTTTGGGCGGAGGGTGTTGGTTGGGGGGGGGGGCGGGCATCAGAGCTCAGGGACCATCAAGGTGACTCCCAGAGGGCCTGACTCTGCTGTTCCAGGGACTGAACTCAGGGCCTCACCCGTACTCTATTCCCGGCCCTCTGCTCTTATTCCTCGTGTCATTCATGAATCTTTGTCCCTTATTGTTTGTGAGTCTCTGTCCCTGCTCTGATCTTAGGAGGATCTCCGTTATAAATGACATTGTGGGGCTGGAGCGATTATGGGGAGGGTGTGTGCCTTGCATACAGTCGACCCAGGTTCTGTCCCTGGTATCCCATAGGGTTCCCTGAGCAACGCCAAGAGTAATTCCTGAGAGCAGAGCCGGGAGTCACCCCTGAGTATCACCAGGTGTGACCCCCAAACCAAAAGTAAATCAATCAATCAATCAATCAATCAGTCAATATATACATAGTTAAGGAACCATCTCAGAGTCTCACAGCCCCCAGGGAACAGAGCTGGAATCTGGCCCCATACCCAAGGGCCGGTCAGTGAGAGCAGGCCTGGGCAGTAAGGGGAATTGTCTTCAGGGACTTTTAGTTTTGCTTTTTTTGGCCACACCTGGCTGTACTCAGGGCTTCCCCCCGACTCTGTGTTTAGGGTCACTCCTGGTGGGGCTTAGGGGACCATGTGAGGTGCCAGGGATTGAGCCCAGCTCACCTGCATGAAAAGCAAGCACCTTCCCCTCTGTCCTATTCCCCCAACCTCTGTCCCCAGTGACTTTTAAAACAGAGCAGTGAACGGAAGGCTATCTGCTTTTTATTATCACCACGTACAGGTAAATATTAAACAATATCAGTGATAAGAGACGCAGTATGTATATATTATTTATCAGACAGGAATAAAGATACACAAAGTCCTGTTTTAAAAAAAAATCTTTTGTAAATCTATGTTCAAAGGATCTCCTGGGACTGCTGGTGGGGTATTAAAAAAAAGTCTTGTCAGGGACGGAGCGATAGTACACCGGGTAGGTGCGTGCCTTGCACGCGACTGACCCGGGTTTGACCATCCCATATGGTCCCCTGAGCACCGCCAGGAGAGATTCCTGAGTGCAGAGCCAGAAGTGACCCCTGAGCATTGCCAGGTGTGACCCAAAACCAAAAGGAAAAAAATCATATGCAGGGGACTAAAGAGATAGTATAGGGAGTAGGGCATTTGCCATGCATGTGGCTAATCTGGGTTCAATATTCCAACACTACATAATTTTCTCTGGTACCCATCAGGAGTAATTCCTGGGCACAGAGCCAGGAGCAAGCCCTGAGCACCGCCGAATGTGACCTAAAATCCACCCTACTCCCCCCCCCAAAAAATACCCCCAAACCAAACTCTGTTTCTTAGACTGTGGTCAAGTACACATCACTGGATTGTGCTTTCTTCCAGTCACTGTGACGTTCCCATCCACCCCCACCCCCTACAGACACACACACACACACACACACACACACACACACACACACACACACACACAGCCAGCCTCTCACTTCCCCACCTCTCCTCTACCCCGGGTTTCATGGGAGCCGTCCTGATGGGGCGAGGTAGAATCTCCCTGTGACTCTTCACTTGGCCGTGCGTCCTGCCCACGGCTTCCTGGCTACTTTGGACAAGCACCAAGTCCTTCAACCATTTTCAAACTGGGTCGTCTGGCAGTGGTGGGGACTGAACCGAGAGTGTCCTTCTATATCCTGGATAATCACCCCTTCATTGGACCGCCGGCAGTGCCCAGGGCTGACTCCTGGCTCTGTGCTCAGGGATTGTTCCTGATGGTACTCGGGGGACCGGATGTGGTGCCGGGGATGGAACTGGAGTTGGCTAAGGGGAAACTAAGCGCCTTCTGTCCCATCTCTACAGCTCCCTGGTTGGCAAATATTTACTTCCCTTCCGGGGCTTACCTGTCCCTCGTTGATTGCATCTTTGGATGCGGAGCAGTTTCAAAGTTCGATGTAGTCCAATTGATCTGATTTTACTTCCATGGTCTGTGCACTGTTTAACTTCAAGAATAGCCGCACTTGAAAATAAGCCACTTTTTAAAATGCCTGATTCGGGCCTGGAGAGAGGATGGAGTGAGTCAGATGCATGCTTGCACGCTGTAGCCTGGGGTAGATCCCCGGCACCCCATACGGTCCCCTGAGCCCTGCCCAAACTGATTCTGAGTCCAAAGCCAGGAGTGAGTCCGAGCACTACCTAGTGTGGGCTTGCCCCCTGTCATGCCCCCTCAAAAAATAAAACAAACCAGGGCTGGAGCAATAGCACAGCAGGTAGGGCGTTTGCCTTGTACGCAGCCGACCCGGGTTCGAATCCCAGCATCCCATAGGGTCCCCCGAGCACCGCCAGGAGTAATTCCTGAGTGCAAAGCCAGGAGTAACGCCTGAGCATCACTGAGTGTGACTCAAAAAGCAAAAAAAATAAAATAAAATAAAATAAAAAATAAAACAAGCCAAAGGTACGCTCTGAGGCTGGGAAACAGGAGAGAAAGAAGGAGGAGACAGACAAGAGAATCCAGAGGCGCGGCAGTAGATCCAGGAGAGGATGGAGCTAGGAGTGTGGGAGAGGAGAAAGATGGAAGATTGAATAAACGGTAACTAATCAGCAACCAGCTTGGTCCTCGTTCTTCCTTCCATCACCTGCCCTCGGCCAACAGCCGTCCCGATCTAGCCCACACACAGCGGTTCCAGAGCACCGAACTCAGGTGGTGAGACAGAGCCGCCTGGAGAGCCCTCGGGTGCACACGCCCCTCGGCGAGCCTTAGTTTTTTTTTTTTTGCTTTTTGGGTCACACCTGGCCATGCACAGGGGTTACTCCTGGCTCTACACTCAGGAATTACTCCTGGCGGTGCTCAGGGGACCATATGGGATGCTGGGATTCGAACCCGGGTCGGCTGCGTGCAAGACAAACGCCCTCCCCTCTGTGCTATCGCTCGAGCCCCGAGCCGTAGTTTTTTACAGCTGGCATCCCTGCCGCAGCTACGTGGTAGAGCTCCTGGGAACCACGGAGACTTTTCCGAAGTGTTTGCTGCCATAGGAAGTTTGCAAGTTTGGAGAATCCTTTGGATTTGTTTCAGGGAATAGTTCCTTCTTTGAATTGTTTCGATTTGGGGGGGAGGGTCACACCTGGCAGTTCCTGAGGGTCCCTCTGTCAGTGCTCAGAGGACCGTGCCCTGCTGGGATTCAAGCTGAGGCCCCGGCACGCCAAGGATGCACTCCAGCCCTCTGAGACCCACCCGGCCCTGGGAGCTCCTGCCTCCACACACGGCAGTGACACGCGCCCCTGTGCTTACCTGGAAGTCGAAGCAGCAACGTAAGCACGGAGATTACACACCCCAGGCAAACAGCCCGAGGCAGGGTGCTTCACATTCCGTGCAGTCACTTCTAACTCTGGCTTAAAATTTAAAACAGGGAAAGAATGCAGATAGACTCTGCAAGGAGGTAATATCTGTTGTGTTTTTCACGGAGCGGATTCTTACTCGATGCATATATATTACTGAATGTACTTACAGCACAGCGGGGGTAGGGCGTTTGTTTGCCTTGCACGAGGCTGACCTGGGTTCGATTCCTCCGCTCCTCTCGGAGAGGCCAGCAAGATACCGAGAGGATCCCGCCTGTACGGCAGAGCCTGGCAAACTACCCGTGGTGTATTTGATATGCCAAAAACAGTAACAACAAGTCTCACCATGGAGACGTTACTGGTGCCCGCTCAAACAAATTGATGAGCAGTGGGATGACAGTGATACAGTGATTGCTTTTGGTATTGTGACTTTTTTCTCATCAATTTCAATCCTAGAATTGTATTGACAATTACTGCTTTTTCTTTATTAAAGAAAAAGGTAGAGAGAAGGCAGCTGGAGTAGAGAAGGGATCACTAAGACAATAGTAGTTGTAGGAATCGTTCGGGATGGGAGATGTGTGCTGAAAATAGGTAACGGACCAAACGTGAGAGCCTCTCGGTATCTGTATTGCAAATCATAATGCCCAAAAGTAGAGAGAGAGAGAGTATGGGGGAAATTGTCTGCTATGGAGGCAGGGGGAGGTTGGGAAAGGGGGGGTATACTGGGGACATTGGTGGTGGAGAATGTGCACTGGTGGAGGGACGGGTGTTTGATCACTGTATGATTGAAACTCAAGCATGAAAACTTGTAACTGTATCTCACAGTGATTCAATTAAAAAAAAAGGCAAATGGAATTATCAAAGTTTAGGTTCGTAAGACTCAACCTGTTATCATTGTTATTATATCCCAGGAGGATGTTACTCAGCGTCGTTGTTGCGGATCTACTGTGCCGGCGGCTGCCAGTTGAGCCTTGTGTGCTGTTGTCTAGACTCACGGGGCTTGGTGGGAGTCTCTGCTGCTTCTCCATCAGATTCGCCATGACGGCACTAGGGAAGTTGGGAGTACCATAGTCCAGGAGCTGTGGAGCTGCGAGCATTTGGTGGCTTGGCTGTTCGATCAAGTTCAGTTGTGGCGCTGGGGCGTTTCTACGTTGGAGCATGTCAGGTGTGGCTGGGGGCTGCTGGGCCTTCAGGCAGAGTGGGCGGGGTGGGGGGGATTCCGTCCACCCCCATTCTGAGAAGCCCCAGAGTTCTCAGTTCGGATCAGTCTACCTGGGAAGATTTGACGGTATCACAATGTTTGGTTTTGGGGCCACACCCAGGGATGCTCAGGCGTTACTCCTGGCTCTGCTGCACTCAGGAATCACTCCTGGAGGAGTTTGGGGGACCATATGGGATGCCGGGGATTGAACCTGGGTCAGCCATATGCAAGGCAAGTGTCTTCCCTGCTGAGCTATCTCTCCCGCCCAGTCTCATGTTCTTTTGGAGACTTACCTGGGCCTTTTCTCTGAAGGCCAGATGGCGGGTGGGGGTGAGGGCTCCTGAGTTTTCTGGGGTGGGGTGTATATGTGGCAGGGTTAGGCCCACCCCCATTCTGAGAAGACCCCAGAGTCTTCAGCCCATAGACTGATCCCACCTGGAAAGATTCAGCTGCATGTCATTCTTTATTTTTCCCCCCAATTTAATCTTTTTTAAAGCACTGTGTGTAATGAAGTCATGTTCCATCACCACCGCCAGTGTCAACTTCCTGCCACCTGTCCCCCCAGGTTCCCTCTCCTACCCCGGCCCCAGCCCCACAGCCTGCCATCTCGACAGGCCCCTTTTTAAGTTTGGGTCTCATTGGGCCAGAGCGATGGCACAGCAGGTAGGGCACATGCTTTGCACTCGGCCAACCCCGGGTTCAACCACCGGCATCCCATAGGGTCCGGTGGGAATCAAACCCGGGTCAGCCACGTGCAAGGCAAATGCCCTACCCGCTATGCTATCGCTCCAGCCCCCTTCTCACCCATCTCTTCTTCCTTCTCCTTCACTCTATTTCTGCTTGGCTTTTTATTCACAAAATCATGAAAATCCCGTTAATCACTGATTTCTCGGGCGGGCTCAGTAACCTCTCATTTCATCCTTTCCCTGAGATCTTAGAAGTCTCTCTCGACTCGGCCCTCCCAAGGATGTCACACTGGAGGCTCTTTCAGGGTCAGGGGAATGAGATCCAGCTTGTTACTGGATTTAGCATATGAATACACCATGGGAAGCTTGCAAGGCTGTCCCATGTGGGCAGGAAACTCTCAGAAGATTGCCAGTTTCTCCCAGAGGGAGAAGTAGGCTAGAGATATCTAGCTTCTTAGAGCTTGCTTTTAAGTCTCTCTCTGGATGTTGGCCGTTGATGGGATCACACACACCTGGGTTCCTCTGCCCGTACCTTCATGCATGAGGCCTGTCCGAACGTGTGGAGAGGGGCCTCCAGCATGGCTGTAGCTAGGTTCCGGTGGTCCTCGGCTGCCGGGAGCTCTGCTCGGGGTGGGGAGGGAAGTTGGAGCCCATCCCCTCCGAGGGGCCCCAGGGAAGACAGCCAGCCAGGCGTGTGGGCAAGAGACTCTCTTGGATGATGATGATGATGATGATGATGATGATGATGATTATTTTAGATTAGATGTGGAGCTGGGCCGTTTCTATGTCACACGGTGTCAGATGTGACTGCGGGCTGCCAGGCCTTCAGGCAGAAAGGGGAATCTGCCCGTCCCCATTCCGAGAGCGCCCCAGAGTTCTCAGCCCAGCCCGGCGTACCTGAGGATTGGGCTGCAGCAGGGTTTTGTGGAGATGTGACCCTGGGCTTTTCTCTGCTGCCAAGATCTTTTATTCTGCTTCTGACATTTATCTTTTTATTAGAAGCTTGTTTTTGCAGCTTGCTGGTTTACACAAAGCTCAATTAGATAACACAAAATGGTTAGCCCCCGGCCGCGATCTGGTTGCACTCAGTGTTCGTGACCGAAAATAACCTGTTTCAGAGAAAAGTGTGCTAAGAGGGAGGAACACCTGGTAAAAACACTTGCCTTGCTCCTGGTCGACCCAGGTTTGACCCCGGCATCACATATGGGCCCTGAGCACCACCAGGAGTGATCCCTGAGTGCAGAGCCAGGAGTAAGTCCTGGGCACAGCCGGGTGTGGCACCCCACAGCTCCCCCTCCCGCAAAAAAAAAAAAAGAAAGTTAAGAAATGATCCCCTGGGAGAGGGTGAGGGGCCAGCCAGGCCGGGGCCTGCTAGGGCTGGGGGTGTCCAGGCCTGTCCGGCTGGAGCAGAGTGCATGCAGGTCACACGCAGGTCACTGTCACTGTCACTGTCATCCTGTTGCTCATTGATTTGCTCGAGCGGGCACCAGTAGCGTCTCCATTCTGAGACTTGTTTGTTACTGTTTTTGGCATGTTGAATACGCCACAGGGAGCTTGCCAGGCTCTGCCGTGCGGGCGGGATACTCTCGGTAGCTTGCCGGGCTCTCCGAGAGGGACAGAGGAATCGATAAGATGCCTTATATGACACGGGGGACCCTGAGACAGAGTCAGAGCTCCAGGGGCTCTGGAGGACAGGCCGGAGGGGTGACACAGATGACTCAGGCCCTGGAGAGGAGGGGCGGGGAAACCAGGAGCAGGACTCCCCCCTTCCTGCTGGTGCTGGTTGAGGCCGCCCTGGTGTGTCCAGCTTGGGTTGCTGGGGTCAGCGTGGACCACACATGTGTCTGATCTTCTAAGGGGGCCTCTCGGGTGAGGCTGCCAACAACTGTCCCTTAGCAGGACCTGGGGTGGATGGAGCAGTTCCCAAAGTACATGGAGGACATGTGGCTAACAAACACACATATACACACATATACATACACACACACATATATACACATCTACACACATATGCACACACATATGCACGTATACACACATATATACACACATATACATATATACAGCCACATCGACATTCATCCACACATACACATATATACACACCTATGAACATACACACATATGCACATACACATCTACATACGTATGAATATGCACGCATATGCACATATACACATACATATATACATACACATATGTACACGTATACACATACACATACGCACATAAGCACGTACACACATATATACACATCCACACATATACATGCATGTACATGCATACAGATACACACATACATACAGGTACACACATATACATACGCATATTTACATACACACACTCTCTGACCCTGGCAGGGAACGGACAGGGCCAGCACAGAGAGCACTCCGTGTGAGCGTGCAGCTGCCGAGGGGAGCCTGAAAGCAGACAGCACGCCCGGACCTCCCAGAAAGGCACTTCAGCCAACTGCAGGTGTGCAGAGGCCTGAGTGCTGGGCGGGGCAGACAGTAGGGACAGCGGCCTGCATCCTGCTGACCTCGGCTGATCCCCAGCACCCACACAGTTCTCTGCACAGCGTCAGGAGTCACTGCTGAACTGAGAGCCAGGACTAACCCCTGAGCACTGCCAGGAGTACCCCCCTGCCTGCCACTCTCCACACACATACACACACACACACACACACACACACACACACACACACACACACACACATGCACGCTCACACAAAACAAGTGATCGCTGTCGACTCCTATTCACTGTATTCACGGGCTGATGCTCGGGAGAGCATTTTGCAAAGGCGCACGCCATCCCAGCGTGTCCGGTCCTGTTCTGAGCTTTCACTTTCCCAAGCCTCGGCTTCCAGCCCACAGATGATGCCAGGGGTCCCAGGGGTGCTCTGACTTCTACTGAGAGGGGACGGCTGGGGAGGAAGAGACGGAGGACGGACTGGCAGCTCCCAGAGAACTAAAACATCTGCGAGCCTCACTTTTGACACCATCTGCCAGCAGCTGGACATTTGAACTCTGGTTGAGAAATCATCGTCCCGTTCTGAGGGACGGCACGCTGCCGCGGTTACAGCGGCCGTATGACTGCGCTCTTATCTTTCAGCAATACACACACTAAAAATACAGATGAACTGATAGGGTGTCTCAGGCTCTTCACAAATGACACTGAGCCTGGGGCCTGGGAGATAGCACGGGGGTAAGGCAGGCAGCCAATCCCCGTCCAAATTCTGGCACTGCATCTGATCTTCGAACACTGCCAGGAGTGAGGCCTACGCGGTTGGATGTGGCTCAGCCCCACCCCCCAAAAGCAGACAATAAACCAAAATGGCATTGGGCTGTGGCGGCTGTTCGGGAGGACGGACTGTGGACCTTGGTCAGAGGCCTGGATAACTGCCACCAGGCGGTCAAGCTACTCTGTGGCAATGACTGTCAAATGTTTTTCTAATATTGGTGACCAAAAAGAGGCAGTTAGACACTGGAACGGACACTGGGGGGAAAGTGAGTTGAGTGTGAATCTGACAATCCTCATAGGCCCTAAGAGAAGGTGCCGACCAGGCATCTAGACTCGAAGGCGCTTGCCGGCCCTACCACCAGGGCGTCCCTTTGTTTCACGGTATTTACTTTACGGAATTTCTATTTTGGCAACTGATGTTGGTTTCTATTTGCAGCCCTGGCCACACTTTCTTCTTCAACAAATGTAAACACTCGAATTCAAAGACGAGGAGGAAACGTGCAGACGTGCCGCGCGCGGTATGCCGTGTGGTACGCCCGCCCGCCCGGGCTAGGAGGTTTCTTCAGGGCAGCAGGAAATGGTTTGAGTTTGAGAAGCGCTGACAGGAGTCCCCGGAAACGCTCTGTTGGCTCGTTTCATTTCTCAGGTAGAGCATCTTTCACACGGAGAAGGGTCCCTGCCACCCCGCGGGGGCTCGGCTTACGAAAGCCGCTTGTCCAGGCCACTGTCCACTGAATTTTAGGTTTAAGTTCTTGCCATCCAGGGAAGGGACCCCATGGCAGGGAGGGGAAATACACCCCACAGGGAATGGGGGGGCAGGTGGACGCCCCTCTGTGGCGCCCCAGCAGAAGAACCATCGTCTCCTGGCAGCTTCAGGGCTCCTCAAGTGGGGAGAGAAAGGAGGGAGGAACAAGCTTAAGGATAACGTAGAGGAACATGGCAAAGAAGGAAATCGTTTGTCCATTGTTTGGTTATTTTGGGGGGTGACGGCACATTCAGTGGTACTCAGGGATTACTCCTGGTGGTGCTCGGGGACCGTATGGGATGTCGGAGATCAAACTCCGAGTTGCTGCATGCGAGGCAGACACCTACCCGGCTGCACTGTTGCTTCGGCCCCACTGTTTTTCGCTGCCGGTTTACAGCAGGGGAATTTGCCTACACTGAGCGCATGGTTGGTTGCAAGCCTGTCTCTCTCTCAGCCAAGGCGAGGGACTGAGGAGGTGGTGCTGGGGACACTCAGGCCCCCAGTGGGTCTTTGGGGGTCCCAGGGATGCACCCGGTGATGCCCAGGGGACCGTGTGGTGCCGGGAACTGAAAACGGTTGCCACAGGCATGTACCTGCTGGCTCTCTCCGGCCTCACTGAGGTGTCTCGTCAGGCCTGTTTGCAAGGGTGCAGTTTATTTAATTGTATAATTAAACCTTTTTGGAGAGATAATTACGACTCACATGTCTTGGCAAATAGACATGAGGTAAAACAGAGGGTCCCATGCAGTTTTCCCATTTCCCCTGGTGGCCACATCTGGCAAAATCCTGGCACAATATTGCACCCCGGAAATGGATGTGAGCACATGGAGAGTCCCAGCACAACCCAGCAAGGTGGGACAGTCCACTGCTCCTTTCAGAGACGCTGACCCCCCACCCTCTCCCTCTCCTGGCGCAGCGCTGCTGGTGGCAATCACTCCTTCTACCCTTTCTGTAATTCTTGGGGTCTTTTTTTTTGGGATTTGGGGCTATATCCGGTGGTACTCAGGGGCCACTCCTGACGGTGCTGCTGGGGCCCTATGGGGTCTTGGGGATCAAACCCGGGCTGGCCATGTGTAAGGCAAACGCCCTCCCTGCTGTGCTATTGCTCCAGCCTCTGTCCTTTCTATAAATCTACTTTCTCAAGAATGTTGTGAGTGGGATTAAACACACACACACACACACACACACACACACGAATATCATTTATAATAATGTTTCACCTAAAAATCTTGTTACTGGGCTCAGAACGCAGAACGCGTGCCTGGCTCTCACAGGGCCCTGGCTTGCTCCCAGCTGTGAGAAACCACCACCCAAACCCCAGCTGTTCCCGATTTCTCAGTAATCCAAAAATCTGGAAAGACGAGGCCCCGGGGACGCATGATCCTAATAGACTTGAGGGTTCCCTGGCATTTATTTACCTGCCTGGCAAGGTCCGAGCGGATGGAAGTGGAACAAGATGGATTATACCTCCATTCTGGGCTCCTACATCAATGCTCTTGAAATGCACACCATTTCTCTGGCTGAATACTCAGCGAGAAACGAGGGAAGGGTCTCTGGGGGTGGGCCGGCCAGGGAGCTCAGGGTCACTGAAAGCTAGGCAGGCCCACAGAAAGGAAAGTGCGATGGGACAGGCTCACCTGTCTCCCGTCCCGTGCTCCATACGCTCCTCTGCTCCCAGACAGGACACCCCTACCTGACCCAGCGCCCCCCACTCCTGCCCCGTGGAACCCCCGCCCCTAGCTCCACCAGCTCCACCTCTGGCTGTTAGGGGTCTCCCCAATCACAGGCATTTCCTGGTCTGGGGCCTTTAGGCTGTGAGGGTGACCCCCCAAAGGCCCCATCACGTTCCCGAGTCCTAAGGGTCAGTCTGGGGTGGGCGTCGCGGGGCCGCGTCTGCATCCCTGGGGTAGGGGGGGAGGCGGGTACCGCTCCCCTGGGCGCGCAGCCAGCAGCCGCGGGGTTCCCACTCTGCAACCCGGCGCCTCTTCCGGGGGTGGGGGCCGTCACCCCGCGGGCCTCGGCGGTGCCCCCGCCCCTGCCCCGCCCCCAGGCCGTTGGGAGGCTCGGGTGCCCGCCCACGCTCGCAGGTCCCACAAAGACCGCGCGAGTGCCCGCGGGCAGATGCGCCGGGGTGGGGCGCGGCCGCGGCGCCCCAATTCTGCCCCTTGGGGTCACTTCCCCTTGGGCTCCCGGAGACGCCGGCCGCTGCCCCTCTCGACCGAGGGGTCTTGGGGCCGCCCCACCTGTTTCCTCCTGGAGAGCGAGCGCTCCCCGCACCTTCGGCTCCCCCCGGGCCCCCCAGGGCTGTGTGAAGCGCCCAGAACCCTCTGTGCGTCACCGTCCGTTCCGGGCCGGGCTCGGGTAGCGGGGGGCGCCCCGGGGGACCTGCGTCCCCCCGTTTCCTGGGCCCCGGACCCGGGCGCCCGTTCCCGTCCCCGCCCCGGAGCGAGAAGCGCCCGCGCGGCTGCAAGGCGGGCTCGGGCCGTGACGCCCGCGAAGCGCGCGAGGAGCGGGGCGCGCACCCCGGGCCCGCCTGGCCGCGCGCCCGCGCCCGCGCCCGCCCGGGGCCCAGGAAGCGCCGCCCGCCCCGCCCCGCCCCGCCCCGCGCGCCCCGCGTGCCCGCCCCGCCCGCCCGCCGCGCGCCACCTGCCGCCGGGCGCGCGCGCGGGCACGGGGCCGCCGGCGGGGGCGCGCGCGGGGCCGCGGCGCGCCGGGTCGCTGGAGGTGAAGCGGCGCGAGGATGACGGCGCTGGGCTGGCGGCGGCGGCGACGGCGGCGGTGGCCGCGGCCGCCGCTGCCGCTGCTGCTGCTGCTGGCGCTGCCCGCGCTGCCCGCGCTGCTGGCGCTGGGGCCCGCGGCCGCGGCGGCCAAGCTCAACATCCCCAAGGTGCTGTTGCCCTTCACGCGGGCCACGCGCGTGAACTTCACCCTGGAGGCCTCCGACGGCTGCTACCGCTGGTGAGGCGCGCGGGGGGCGCGGGCCGGGGGGCGCGGGGGGCGGGACCCGCCGCTCCCGGGCGCCGGCCACGTGCGCCGCTTCCCGGGGCTCGCCCGGCCCGGCCCGGCGCCGCGCGCGCCCCGCCCGCCCCCCGCGTGGCCGCGTTTTCCCGCCGACCCGGAGGGCAGCGCCCTGTCGCCCACCGGGCAGGGGCTCGGCCTCGGGGGCTGGGGGGGACGGCCCCGGGAGGAGCCCGAGTGGGGGTGCGTTTGAGAGGCGGGAGAGGAGTCGCCGGGGGGCCGCAGACTGGGGGTGGCCCCCACCGGACAGACCCCGCGCCGGGCTCCCGGGCTCCCGGGGGTGGTTGGTTCTCTTCCTACACCCGGCGATGCCCAGCGGTCACTCTTGGGCGGCCTGGGAGGACCCGATGGGGTGCAGGGGTCTGACCGGGTGGGCTGTGTGTGCAGGCGGGGCCAGGGCCCTCCCCCTGCGCCCTCGCTCCAGCCGCGGGAGGGTCACCGCCTTGGTTGTCACTTCCCTCCAGCTGCAGACAGGTGTGGTCCGTGGCTGTGCCAAGGTTCAAGGGGGCCCGTGGGCCCGACTCGGATGGTTCACAGAACCCACTTTTGATGTGGTGGCGGCGTCCAGGGTGTGCACCACCCTCTCACCTCTGATCTTGGGGCCCGGCACCCCCACCCCTGCAGATGCTTTGCTCCTCCCTTCCTGTCTCCCGGGTTCGAGTTGAGTCTTCACTGGGATTCCCCGGACCAGAGCCCAGCTGTGTGCATGCCTGCCCCGAGCCCAGCGGGGTTCTCTGCACGACTTGACTTCCCCCCAATCACATTTCGCAAACGCTGCCTCCCGCCAGTTTGGGTTCTCAGCCTCCTGTGCCCAGAGGCGCTTTGCAGCCTCTTGATTCTGAAGCTGATCTTGAGTTGTTGACTTTTTTTTTTTTAGGGCCCTTTGCGGGCTGGAACTTTGCTGCTGGTACCTGCACATTTTTTTCTTTACTTTTTGTTGCTGTTGTTGTTGTTGTCTGTTTGGGGGCCACACCCAGCGGTGCTCAGGGCTTACTCCTGGCTCTGTGCTCAGGGATCACTCCTGGCTGTACTTGGGGGACCATGTGGGATGCTGAGGATTGAACCTGGGCTGGCCACACGCCCTGCACACTTTCTGGCTCTTGGCGTTATGGGTGAGAAAGAGGAAGTTTGATATTGAAAACAGCAGGGGGGGGGGTTGGCTGTATTTATCCGCCACTTCCTTTAAGGCCCTAGTCCCCTTCCCCCCATATTCTCTTTAAACCCCCTCCCGCTTCCTAAATCACATTTTCCTTTCTGAGAGAAGCTGATGCACGGGGGGTTTCCATCTGTGTGAGGGCTTCAGGCAGAGGGCCGAGCGCCTTGGGGGCCCGGCTGAGCTTTGTGCCCATGGTTCCTGCTGCCAGCAGGTGAGGGCCTTTATCGAGGGTCTTCTCGGGGATGTTGGATTGTGATCCCCCCAGCTGCCTGTGAGCCCCCCTATCAGCAGAGCGTGGAGAAGGTTTGCTGTACTTCCAGCAGCTGTTTCTACTCTGGCCCTCTCTGGCTTTGTTTTGGGGTCAGGGATGATGACCCTGAGCATCATCCTGGCTCTGCACTCTAGAATTCCTCCTGGTGGACTCGGGGGACTAGAGCGGCTGCTGGGGATTGAACCTGGGTCGGCTGCGTGCAAGGCAAGGAAATGCCCGACCCACTGTCCGCCAGCCCCAGAACTTGCTTTGTGTGTGTGTGTGTGTGTGTGTGTGATGCACAGGGGTTACTCCTGGCTCTGCACTCAGGACTCACTCCTGGCAGTGCTTGGGGGACCATGTGGGATGCCGGGGATTGAACCCGGGTTGACTGCGTGCAAGGCAAATGCCCTACCCAGCCCTACCACCACCACCACCACCACCACCAAACTTACTTTAGTTTTCCACCGGAAGAGCGTGTCTGGGCCTCTCTCTGTGTCTGCATGCACACATATAGGTGTGTCTGTTGCTTTGTGTCTGTGTGCACACAGCATGCTCGTTTGCTTCTTCATGCAAGGCCAGCGCCCTCCCCGCCGCCCGCTTTCTCCAGCCCCCAGCCCTCTACCTGTGTGGCTTTAAGTTTGAAGACTTGCTGGAGACTTAGAGTGGGCGTGTGGACAAGCCACAGATCTGGACTCAGCCCAGTCTGGAGTCCACGATCTCTCCCTCCAAGGAGTTCACTGTGAAGGTTTGTTGTTGTTGTTGTTGTTGTTGTTTTGCTTTTTGGGTCACACCCAGCGATGCTCAGAGGTTACTCCTGGCTCTGCACTCAAGAATTACCCCTGGCTGTGCTAAGGGGATCATATGGGATGCTGGAAATCGAACCCAGGTCGGCCACGTGCAAGGCAAACGCCCTACCCGCTGTGCTAGCGCTCCAGCCCCCTCACTGTGAAGTTTTTAAGACAGAAGACAGAAAAGCAAAATTCTCCTGAACTTCAGGGACTTTTTTTTTTTTTTTAATCCTTTGAAGTTGTGGTGGCCAAGTTCCAGATTGATTAGAAATTGTGTCATTCCGGGGCTGGAGCCATAGCACAGTGGGTAGGGTGTTTGCCTTGCACTCCGCCGACCCGGGTTCAATTCCCAGCATCCCATATGGTCCCCTGAGCATTGCCAGGTGTGACCCAAAAAGCAAAAAAAAAAAAAAAAAAAGAAATTGTGTCATTCCTTCCTGAGCCGGTGACTTTACATGGATTTTTCCTGTTTTTTTGTTTGTTTGTTTTGTTTTTTGTTTTTTAATTTTAAATCCCCATGCCCCAGCAGTGCTGGGGAACTGAGGGCTGGTGCCAGGCACTTGTTAGAGTAGCAGATGGTACGTGCTCAGGCCCTGCGGTACGTGGGGCGCTCGGGCCGTACCAGCAGTATGTGAGAGGCCCTGGGAATTGAACTCGGGGCCTGGAGCAAGACGAGAAGCTCTCTGACTCTCCTAGCTACCACCCAGGCCCATTTTTCCTGCGACTGGGTTAAAATGACATATTGAGCCAGGGATGTGCTTCCGTGCAGAACGTGTGCTTGGCACCCGTGGTCCCAGGCATCACCAATAAAAAATACTTGTTGCGGTTGTGGGGGTCACCGCCTCTGGTGCTGGAGGGGGGCTGTGGGGTGCTGGGGGTCAGCTCAGGGTCTCCCACGGTTGGGGCACGTGCTTTACCACTGAGCCTCATCCCGAGCCCCTGTGCCTTGGTCTGGGAGGGGCTGCCTCCCACATGATGCTTACAGTGCTCAGGGGTCCCTTCCTGGTAGTGATCCCTGCGGCCCGTGAGTGCTCGTCCCCTCGGAGGTGGGGCTGCCCGGGTCCTGCCCTGCTGGGGCCCACCGGGTCAGGCCCGGTGGTGCTCTGGGGCCTCGGGGCTGCCCCCAGGGGTGCTCCTGTGGCCATCGGGGGCCAGGGATGGACGTGTTGATTTCATAGCAGCAACGGGCCATCCTAGGCCAGTGGACGCCTAGACTTACAGGAGTGTGACGGGCCCTGGGAGGGCAGGGCTGGGCAGGGCCCTGGGGGGGCCGAGCTGGCAGGTGTCCGGAGGCCCCGACTGACCCTCCCCACCGAGGGATTCTGTCACTGGCTGGCTGTTGACAGTACTCCGGGGGCTGGGAGGGCGCTTGCTTTGCTTGTGTCCGACCTGGGTTTGGACCTGGGTTTGACCGCTGGCATCTCTTATGATCCCCCCAACGCCCCCAGTCCAGCCAGGATGATCCCTGAAGGCAGAGCGGGTGCAAAGCCAGGTGGTGTCCAGGTGGTGTCGTCCAAAAACTAAAATAAAAATACAAAAAATGCTCCAAAATGTGGGTTTCTTTGGCCCCCTTGAAGGCCTTCTTCCATATGCAAATGACGTGCTGAGAATGGGGAGGAAAGAGAAGCCCCCACACCCCAGGGCTTCCTGGGGTCCCCCTCACTCCCTTCCCAGCGCCTCCCCTGCCTGCTCTGAGCCTGGGGTCCGGGCACATGTGCCTGCCCACGCTTGTCCGCGCTTGTCTGCACTAGCCTGCGTGATTTTAGTGCCGAGAGCCTTGGCATCTCCCTGGGGCCCGGTGCCAGGGGTCACCGGGTGCCTGGGGTCATTGAGTACCGAGGGTCACCGGGTACCAGGGGTCACTGGTGCCAGGGGCCACCGGCTCCCCAGTGGGCTCCCCTGCCTGGAGAGGGGGCTTATGGGTGGTTTCCTCAGAGCCTGGCAGCGCCCTTGCGGCTGGGGGTCCGTGGAGCAGGCTTCTGGTGGGGAGCAGGGCTAGGACCCTCAGATGGTCCCTTGTGGCCGCGGGGCTGTCTCCTGGCAGGGGAACCGGACTCCAGGCATCAGCCGAAACTGCCCGGCGTACCGGGGTGATGCGGGCCCTGAGGGCGGGTGTGGGGGGCCTTTGAGCTGTGGCGGCAGGTGAGGTGCAGACCTGCCTGCCGGGGTGAGAGTGGGGTGGGCGTCCCCGGGCCTGGCCCTGTGTCCCCAGGTGTGTTATACCCCACAGCTGCCCGCTGCATTTGACGCTCCTGGACCAGGGACACCGGCACCCTCGTCTCCCCTGTGGGTGCTCACGGGGTCGGGGTCACAGAGGGCAGCCCACTTCCTGGGGGGCAGTGTGTTTCTTGAGGGGGCGCCTGGCGCTGATGCGGGCAAGTCACGCTGGACCTCCCTTCGGGACCTGGGGGCTGTCCCGGGAGTGGGGTGGGGGGAGGCCGAGCCCCCTACAGGGGCTGTGTGCAGGGGTGGGGCGGGCAGAGACTGGACCAGGGGTAGAGATCAGGTCTGACCCCCTGCACCACACCTGGTCCCCCCAGCATTGTCAGGAGTGAGCCCCGAGCACTCCCGGGGTGGGGGCCCAGTGCTGGGTGGGGGCCCCGGGGGTGGGGGAGGGAAATAGTCCTCGGAGGCACCTTTTTCCGCTGCACTGGGGTGGCCGGGCTGGCAGGGCGCCCGCAGGGGAGCAGGCAGGGTGGGGCTCCAGGGAGCTCGGCGGCCTGTGGTCAGGGGACAGGAAGGCCGTGCTGGGTCAGGCGTGGGCCAGGATGTGCCAGTCACCGGTTCCCGGGGTTCGCTCTCACCCGGTGGGGCCCCGGAGTGGAGGCTGGGCGGATCCGGTGCTGCTGCTGCTCCTCCCGGCACCCTTGGCGGACCCCTCCCCTGTGCCCCGCTGCTCCCCTCCCCGGGCTGCTCTCCCCGCCCCCACCCCTGCACCATTCTCACTCCCCTTTGTCCACTCTCGCTCTCTGACCCGCTATTCACTCCCTCCTCCCCGGGCCCCCTCCCCCGCCCCTCCTGCTCTGTCCTGGAGCTCAGACACAGCTGGCCGACTGGCCGTGTGTCCACTGGCGGGACCCGCCCCCTCCACTGCGTCAGGCCAGAGCTCTGCTCGCACCTAACCTGTGGGCTTTTCTTCACTTTTTAACTTATTTATTTTTGTTTTCTCGATTTGGGGGCCACACCTGGTGGTGCTCAGGGCTGAGTCCCGGCTCTGCACTCAGGGGTCACTCCGGGTGGTGCTGGGGACCGTGTGGGGAGGCCGAGGATCAAACCCAGATGGGCCGCGTGCACGGCAATACTCTCTTTTTCCTATCGCTCCGGCCCCCTTTCTGCTCTTTCCAATGAAGGGTCTGAACGCGCCTCCCAGTGGGCCACCTTGGCCCTTCCCGCCCCCCTCTGTGGCCGTGGCCGCCGGGCCGCTCTCCCAGCAGGGGTATTCCCGCACCTCCCACACTCCACCCCTATCCTTGGGGTGCCTGCTGCAGGCGGTCTGGGGGCACCCCAGGGGCCCCTCACAGCAGCCGCCTGGGGCCAGCACCTGCCTCAACCCCCTGGTGGGAACGAGCGCCCACCCCTTGGGGGGCCGGAGACCAGCCACCCCGGCCGAGTCAGAGCAAAGCCAAGTTCCAGCGCTGCCTGCGTCCCCCTGCCCAGGCTGGCCCAGGGGAAGAACCAGTGGTCAGTGGCAGCCCCGGGGACCCTCCCCAAAGGGCCTGGGCAGCCCCGAGAGGGCAGGAGGCCGGTTCTGATCTGCGCTTTCCTCTCGGGGCAGTGAGTGGGCCCAGAGTGAGTGATGCTCTCGGAACTGTGCGGAGCCGGGGATTGGGGCGGGTGGGCCCATGCCAGGCGAGAGCCCTGCTCTCCTCGCCCCCACCCGGGCCTCCCTCCCGGCCGGGAGAGGTTCCCGCAGTGACGCGCTCGGCCCGAGTCGCCAGTGGCTCCCTGACTGTGGCAGGAAGTGCAAACTGAGTAGTGGACACGAGGCCGCTGCCCACAGGCCTCGCCTGGCTGTGCTGGGGTGGCACTGGCTGCCCCTGTGGGGTCCCAGGGGTCTCCAGCAGCACTTCCAGGCCTGCAGCACTGAGGCAGGCCCAGAGCCTCACAGGTGTGAATCTGAGCCCCTCTCGGCCAGGCGACACAGAGCGATGGCCCGGCCCTGCCACCTGCCTCGCCGTGTCCGCGGGCTCTGAGTGCTCGGGGTCCCTGGGCTGAGCGTGAAGAGGTGGCACCCCCAGAAATACTGGCTGGGAGTGGCAGAGGCGGGGTCACCTCCGAGTGTGACTTTCTCGTGTGTGTCAGCACTGCCCACTGGTGTGTGTGTGCGTGTGGCTTTGTGTGTGTCTCTTTGTGTGTTTGTGTGTGTCTTTGCATGTCTCTGTGTTTCTGTGTGTGTTTCTCTGTGTGTCTGTATGTCTGTGTGTGTCTGTGCATGTATATGTGTATCTGTATGTGCTTGTAAGTGTCTTTGTGTGTCTGTGCGCGTCTGTGTGTTTCTGTGTGTCTGTGTGCGTGTCTGTCTGTGTTTCTGTGTTTCTTTGTGCATGTCTGTGTGTGTGTCTTTGTGTGTGTTTGTGCATGTCTGTGTGTCTCTGTGTTTCTCTGTGTCTGTATATATGTCTGTGTGTCTGTGCATGTATGTGTGTATCTGTATGTGTTTGTGAGTATCTGTGTGTTTGTGTGCGTGTCTGTGTGTCTGTGTCCGTATCTGCTGTCTGTGTCTCTGTGTCTCTGTGTCTCTGGGCTGACCCAGGCTCCTTGGGGGGAGCTGTGTGCCTTTGGAGGGGGGCGGTCAGGCTGGGATGTGGGCGAGAGGGAGGGAAGCAATGTGGCTTTCTGGCCACACTGACCCTAGCGCCCCCGAGTCCGGTGGGCACTGGCCCCTCTGCTGGGCTGTGGTGGCTCTAAAGACCGTCAGAGTCCAGCCCGCCGGCCCCGGAGAGGCCCCGAGCCTGAGCCCCACAGGCCTGTCCAGCGCGGAGAGAGGCCGTGACAGGCCTCACAGGGGCCTGACTGGGGGTCCAAGGGGTCCAGGGCCGCGTCAGATGATGGCGGGTGGGACATACAGTGCTGGGATCACCTGGGGTGGCCTGGGCACCACCACGTGCGCCATCCACAGCTCCTGCGGGCTCGCATTTCTGAAGCCAAATTCCACTGACCACAAGCTGCGGAACCCGAACCCCGAACCCCCCAACCCCCCCAGCGTCTTCTGCGGGACGAAGGGCTGATGGGGAAGGGGGCGTGGGGGCCCGCCCAAGGCAGCTGTCCTCGCCTGCTCCTGCTGCCTCCCAGCCCCCCGGGGGCTCTCGTGGTGGACTCAGACTCTCGGGTAGACCAGCCACGCCCCTGCCCGCAGCCCTCGGACACCCCCGTGGGCATCACTGCCTCTGGGCTCACCTCCCCCAGGCAGGCTCCTGGCTTCATCAGGGTGAGTCAGGCCCCAAGACTGCTAGCAGGCGATAGGGGCCCCGGAGGGCAGGGCCCCCGGTCTGGGAGCCAGGGGCCCTCTTCTGGGGTGAGGCCCACACCCAGCGGGGCTTGGTGCTTACTCCCACCTCTGGGCTCACTCCCAGTAGTGCTCGAGGCACCCTATGGCCACGCTCCAGGCACCCACCTGACCCCTGTCCAGTCTCTCGGTCCTGAGGGCCCCGTACTCGAGGCTGAAAGCGAGTGGGACGCTGATGCTTAACCCTGGGTGCCACCCCCAGGGCCCCGGGGCCTCACTGTGATGGGCGTTTGGGGACAAGGCGGGCATTGGAGTGAGTTGGAGGAAGAAACGAAGCTTAGAGCCGACACCCCTCTTGCCACCCCCGGCCCCCGTCTCTGTGCCGGGGCGGTGTCCAGTGCGCCCCTCTCCTGCCTGCTGCCCGGCTCTCCTGCGAACACGCTCTCTGCCCCGGGCTGTGGGGCCCAAGGACACACGGATACCTTTCACAGTGCGGCCCAGCCGGGCCGAAGGTGCCAGAAGGGGTCAGGTGACTGGAAAGCAAGCCGGGCGTAAGCTAACACCTGTCCAGCCTCGGCGCTGGGGAACGGGCAGGAAGTGTTCAGGGCCTGGCTGCCCGGCCCTCGGCCCCTGCTGGCCCATCTCCAGGCTGGGCCCAGCTGCCCCAGGAGCCTGGGGTCACTTCTGGGAAATGCCTTGCAGGCTGGGCCGGGCTGTGGGGACCACCACGGTGACTGGGGGGGGGTGCGGGGGGAGCTCCGGCCTCGCCGGTCCTGTCTCCGGCTGGTTTACTGCCCTTCTGCGCAGGAGGAAGGGCTTATCTCGGGAGGTGACAAGGCACCTGCCACCCGCAGGCCGCCCGCCTGGGGCTGGATTTAGCTCTGGCCGTTCCACTCTGGGTAAGGACGGTGTTGGCTGTCCAGCTTGCTCTGCGGGCCCGGCCTCAGCCCCTCGCCCGGCCCAGCTCCGAGTGCTGGACGTCTGGGGTATGTTGGACTCAGTGACGTGTACCCTGAGAAGTAACTGCATCTGGGGGCAGGGAGGTGGCTCAGGGCCGGAGCAGGCCCTCCCCTCTCACCCTGAACTGCTGACCCTGAGCCTGGGGTGCCACTGGGCCCAGGCCCTGAGCCCTTGGGTCCAGGCTCCAGGCCCTGCAGGGGTGGCCGGGATGGGGAAGGGGGCACTGAGCACTGCCTGAGAAACCGCCCCCGAATTAAATCCTCGTGACCCCAAATGCTTCTTCCCCTTCTGTATTTTTTTTTGGGGGGGGTCACACCTGGCAATGCACAGGAGTCATTCCTGGCTCATGCACTCAGGAATTATCCCTGGCGGTGCTCAAGGGACCGTATGGGATGCTGGGATTCGAACCTGGGTCGGCCACGTGCAAGGCAAACGCTCTACCCGCTGTGCTATCACTCCAGCCCCTGTATTTTTTTTTTTAGTGGGTGCCCCAGGCTGCCCCTCTGGCTGTGGGCAGGCGCCTAGCCTCAGCGCGAAGGGACTTCAGCTTTCTTCAGTCTTGGTGCCTGAGCCTGTCCTGGGGGTCGTGCTCGCCAGGGGGCGCTGTGGTGCCGGGGTCCCATCTGTATGTGGGCAGTTCTGGGGGTGCAACTCACAGCTTCGGGCTTGAACAGGCATCTCGAGCCACTACCCCGCCCCCAAACCAAACGTCTGGGTCCCCCGCTGACGGTGCCTGGGGACCCTTCCTGGCCCGGTGCCTGGTGGCAGGTGTGCGGTGGTGAGGGGCCGTGCCCAGACCTTCCTGTGAGGTGTGCCCGGCGGGTGGCGCCGTCTCTCTGTGGCACCCAACCAGGGTTTCGGTGGGACTTACAGATGGGGTGACCCAGTAGGACGCGGAGTCACACTGGGGCTGGGAGTGCACCGGAGGGCGCTTGGCCCAGCCCCGTCGACTGGACAGCACCAGAGCCGAGCCTTGCTCGGGGGTTACTCCTGGCTCTGCACTCAGGAATTACTCCTGGCGGTGCTCAGGGACCGTATGGGATGCTGGGAATTAACCCAGGTGGGCTGCGTGCAAGGCAAACGCCCTCCCCACTGTGCTGTCGTTCCAGTCCCCCTGGTCTGCTTTTTTTTTTTCTTTTTTTTTGCTTTTTGGGTCACACCCGGCGATGCACAGGGGTCACTCCTGGCTCTGCACTCAGGAATTATTCCTAGCGGTGCTTGGGAGACCATATGGGATACTGGGAATCGAACCCAGGTGGGCCGCGTGCAAGGCAAACGCCCTCCCCGCTGTGCTGTCGCTCCAGCCCCCCTGGTCTGCTTCTTGACCTGGCTCTTCTTGGTGGGTGGGGTGGTGGGGGGCTTCTGGGCCACACCCGGCGGTGCTCAGAGCTCGACCCTGGCTCTGTGCTCAGGGATCACTCCTGGCAGGGCTTGGGGAGCCGTGTGGGCTGCCGGGGTTTGAACCGGGGCAGCCACGTGGGAGGCAAGCGTCTTCCTGCTGTGCTTCGCCCCGGCCCCTCTTGTGGCGGGGTCTGAAGGGCTGCGTCACTGCTGACTCAGACATTTCGGGAGCTGGTTTCTGGACTCAGGTTTGCCTCACGGGGGCCCTGCTGGGGGAAGCAAGGGAGGGGAGCAGGGGCCCAGTCTTGGGGAGACTGAGGCTTGCAGCGGCCCCAGCGAGCCCCGCGCTCTGGCTCCCGCGTCCCCTGAGCACTGTCTCTCGGTGCCATTCCTCAGAAGGAAGCGGTGAGGTGTCTGCCTCGTTCATGCACTTTGTACTTTGATTCGGGGTCTGTTCGGGGTGCTGGGGTGGTGTGCAGGCGCTGCTCCCGGCTCTGAGCTCGGGCTCAGCTCTGCAGGGGCTCAGAAGGCCCTTTGGGGTGCTGGGGTTGAACTGGGTCGGCCGCGGGCAAGGCCGGTCCCAGCCCTCACGCACCGCTGGTGGTTGGCACTGGCCGAGGGGGGTCCCGGCTGCCCTGCCGTGGCGTGTGGGTGGTCTTTCCGTTCCTCGCGGGTTTGCTCTCCAGAGGAGGTTTTGGCTCACAAGGCTGAGCTGAAGTGAGGCTCCCTTGGCACGTGCTCGCCGGGCCTTGGCAGCGAGGCTTGGCGCCAGGCCAGCCGCGTGGTCAGGTCCCTTTGGCACGGGCCAGTTTCTGCAGGTCCGTGTAAACACCCAGAGCTCCTGGGGGGCGGTGGCTCCCCGCGGGGCGAGTGCGGTGAATTGCCACAGGATAACTGCGTTGCGCCTCCGACCCCCGTGCACTGGCCGGACGAGCTCCCAGCGGTGGGACGCACCCGTGCCTGGCAGCAGCAGACCCGACTCCTGCCCACCCTGACCTCACCGCCGACCTCTGACCTCACTGCCCACCCTGACCTCACACCCACCTCTGACCTCACTGCCCACCCTGACCTCACACCCACCTCTGACCTCACTGCCCACCCTGACCTCACTGCCCACCCTGACCTCACCGCCCACCCTGACCTCACTGCCCACTCTGACCTCACTGCCCACCCTGACCTCACCGCCCATCTCTGACCTCACCACCCACCCTGACCTCACACCCACCTCTGACCTCACTGCCCACCCTGACCTCACCGCCCACCCTGACCTCACACCCACCCTCACACCCTCCTATTCCTGAGTTCACACCCACCCATCCCTCACCTTACATCTGCCCTCACACCTGCCTGTCCCTGACCTCACACCCCTTCCCTGACCTCACACCCCATTCCTGACTTCACACCCCCATCCCTGACCTCACACCCTTATTCCTGACCTCACACCCCCTTCCCTGACCTCACACCCCCTTCCCTGACCTCACACCCCCATCCCTGACCTCACACCTCATCCCTGACCTCACACCCCCCATCCCTGACTTCACACCCCCATCCCTGACCTCACACCCCCATCCCTGACCTCACACCCCCTTCCCTGACCTCACACCCCCTTCCCTGATCTCACACCCCCATCCCTGACCTCACACCCCCTTCCCTGACCTCACACCCCCATCCCTGACTTCACACCCCCTTCCCTGACCTCACATGCCTTCCCTGACCTCACACCCCATCCCTGACCTCACACGTGCCCTCACACCGCCTCTCCCTGAGCCCCAGCTGTTCTGCTTTGGGGGCACCTTCCCAGTGGGGCGTTGCTCTGGCCCCTGGCTGGCCCAGCTTGTGTTGTCCAACGCCACCCGGCTCCTGTCTGCAGGTAGCAGGTTCGGGCCCAGCAGAGCCTCTGCCTTTACCTGCCACAGCCCCCCCCCGCCAGCCAGGATACCGCTGATACTGCTGTGGCGGGTGAGAAGTGGGGTGCCGGCCCTGGGGACCCCCTGCTCACCGTGCCCGTCTGTCCCCGTCCAGGCTCGTGTCCGCCCCGTGCGGCCACCGTGAGGGCTGTGGCCGCCTCCCCACGGTCAGGCTCAGTGCGTTTGGGACGTCAGGTCTGCTGGTGCCCAGATCCTGTGGCACCTTCTGGCCATGAATGTGGACATCTGGGGGCGCCGGGCCCAGCTCAGCGGGGCGTCTGCAGGGCCTGAGCACTAGGGGACTTCAAGGGCCGGGCTGCTGGTGTGGGGGCCCTGCCACCGTGGGGGCCCTGAGCAAGGCCCCGTTTCTCCTCTAGGCTTGACGCTGGAGACGCCGGCCCCGCTCTGTTCTGTTGAGTCCGGGACAGTCCCCCCACCTCCCCAAAGGTGACCCCGACTTTGTCCCTGCTGTGCCACTCGGGAGGCCCCAGACTAAACTCTTGTCCTCTCGCCCAGGTCATCCACGCGGCCAGAGGTGGCCAGCATTGAGCCGATGGGCGTGGACGCCACGCAGTGCTCCCAGCGGGCCGTGGTGCACGCCCGCCCCGCACAGCCCGCCCGCCTCACCAGCATCATCCTCGCCGAGGACACCAGTGAGTGCCACGCCCCTCCCGGGGCTCTCCCGCCTCGGGCCTGTCCCTCTGGGGGGCCAGGGCCTCTGTCCCGCGGCACCATTAGCCTCGCCAGGCTCCACTTCTTTTTTTTTTTTTTTTTTTTTTTTTTTGCTTTTTGGGTCATATTCGGCGATGCACAGGGGTTACTCCTGGTGGTGCTCGGGGGACCCTTTGGGATACTGGGGATCGAACCCGGGTTGACCACATGCCAGGCAAACGCCCTCCCCGCTGTGCTGTCGCTCCGGCCCCAGCCTCCACTTCAGAGCGGCGTGTGGTCGTAGTGTCCACGTTCCAGGCTCCGTCCGCCCCAGGGCCGCTGAGTGCTCAGAGGAAACGAAGCCACGCTCTTTGCCCGTTTGCTCAGGCTGGGTTCGAATGCTCCCCCCAGGAGAGAGAGATTTCCCCAGACGGCACCTGGTTTTCGGGTGCTGGCCGGTTACTCAGGAAACCAGCACTTCCACCAGAGAAGACTGTGGGGCTCTGGGCAAGGCTTCCAGCCCGACAGCGCCCCAGCAGCAGAGGGAGGGGGTAAAGGTCAAGGCGCTTCCCCCCTCCCCCACCGAGAGGCTCAGCCGTGACCCTGGTCCAAATCGTGGCACCTCAGAGGGTCCCTCCAGCGCTACCCGGTGGGGCCCTAGAGCCCAGATGCAACCCCCAGACCAGAAATAATAGATGAGGGGCTGGAGTGGTAGCGCAGCAGGCAAGGCCTTGCTTGCGAACTCCGAACCCGGGTTTGATCCCTGACATCTCATACGGCCCCCTGCGCGCCGCCAGGAGTGAATCCTGAGTGCGGAGCCAGGAGGAACCCCCGCGCACCATCAGGAGGGGCCCCAAGCAAAATCACAAATAACAGAATAAAACCAAAAGCACCCCGGCCGCTCCCAGTCACCCCTGTGAGGCCTTTCAGGCCCTGAGAAGCAGCTTCCTGAGGGCAGTGGGGGGCGGGCGTGTTGCCCACGGGGTGTTAGCTCTGCATACTCGCCCCGGCCCCCGCCCGGCAGCCGCTGTCCCGCGGTGGCCCTTGTCCCTTAGCCCGGCTGCCCGAGGACCCCGGCTGGCTTTTCCCGAGGAGGGGTCAGGACGGGTGGAGGGAGTGAGCCTGCCCCGGTCTGCAGCCACCGGCCAGGTCCTGCGCTGTGACGCCATCGTGGACCTCATCCACGGCATCCAGATCGTCTCCACCACCCGCGAGCTCTACCTGGAGGACTCGCCGCTGGAGCTCAAGATCCAGGCGCTGGACTCGGAGGGTGAGCATCGGGGGGTCTGCAGGGGCCCCCCCCCTCTCAGGAGAGCCCCGGGCCATCGTGGGGCAGGGCAGGGCCAGGGGGTCACTGTCCTCAAAGCCCAGTGACTGTGGAGCGCTGCCCCGCCCCAGGCCTGCAGCTGCCCAGGCCTGCCGGGGGCGGGTGGCGCTGGCTCTGCCCTGTCAGTAGCCCTTAGGGGCGGATGGCGGTCACTGCATTCTTCTGGACTCCCGGTGGGTAGCTGGCCAGTGCTTGTCCGTTTGAGTTGCTTAGTGTTCCCCGGCACATCCCGAGGCGGGACTCTCGAGTTTGCCTGGTTGGCTGTAGGCTAGGCTACGAAGTGCCACTTCATGGCGGGCCGCGTCACACAGGCCCACTTCACACGGGGTCACTTCACATGGGGTCACTTCACACAGGCCTACTTCACTCAGGGTCACTTCACACAGGCCTACTTCACACGGGGTCACTTCACACGGGGTCACTTCACACAGGACCACTTCACATGGGGTCACTTCACACAGGCCTACTTCACTCAGGGTCACTTCACACAGGCTCACTTCACTCAGGGTCACTTCACACGGGGTCACTTCACATGGGTTCACTTCACACAGGGTCACGTCACTCAGGGTCACTTCACACAGGCTCACTTCACACGAGGTCACTTCACTCAGGGCCACTTCACACGGGGTTACTTCACACAGGCCCACTTCACTCAGGGTCACTTCACATATGTGGAGTCACTTCACACAGGCTCACTTCACTCAGGCATGCTTCACACAGGCTCACTTCACACGGGGTCACTTCACTCAGGGCCACTTCACACAGGCCCACTTCACTCAGGGCCATTTCACATGGGGTCACTTCACTCAGGGCCAATTCACACAGGCCCACTTCACTTAGGGTCACTTCATACAGGGTTACGTCACTCAGGGTCCCTTCACACAGGCCCACTTCCCATAGGTCACTTCCCACAGTCACTTCTCTCACAGGGCCACTTCACTGAGGATCACTTCACAGAGTGACTTTACACAGAGCCACTTCACCCAGGGCCACTCAGGTCACACCGAGTCACTTCCAAGAGGCTCACTTCCCGTGGTCCGAGTCACGCAGGTCACTGCACTAGCCTTGCCGGCACCTGCGTGCCCCGTGTTGTGGGTTTTCCACCTTCGTACTGAAAGGACCAAATGCGTGACAGACGGGTCACCCCTCCTAGGCAGCCTTCCAGGCCCAAGAAGCCAGGATCCTCCTTTGTTGGCCACCTACCCGCTCTGTGGCCGGGTGTTCCCCTCACCACATGGGCGTGGGACAGCGCCGGAGGACCCCGCCTGCCCTGAGGCCGGTGTTGTGGGGACCACGGGTCCCGGCAGCCGTTCCCCGGGGCCTGCCTGGCTGCCTCTGCGCCCTGTTCGGCTCCTTCCAGCGAGGCCGGCGCTGGGTCACGTCTCCCCGGGGACTGCCCTGGGTCTCCTCTTGGGCCTCAGAGAGGACACGGGGGAGCCAGGGCGAGTGGCCTCCCTCCTGCCCGCCGGTCACGGCCCGTGAGATCTCTGGGCTGGGGGTTTGCGCGGGGGGGACCAGGCCGCCAGGCCCCTGTGGCTGCCACTGCCCCAGAGAGGCCCCCCTGGCCCCTTTCCTCGGCCCCGGGAGTGAGCTCGCTGCCCCTTGCCCTCTGCCCGCCCTTACAGGGAACACGTTCAGCACCCTGGCTGGACTGGTCTTTGACTGGACAATCGTGAAGGACACGGAGGCCAATGGCTTCTCAGACTCCCACAATGCACTGCGGTAAGAGGAGGGGAAGCAGGACGGGGTGGGGTGCAGGCGGTGTGGTCCCCCGACTCTGTGGGGTCTGGGGCTTTCTGCATCACCCCTGAGGCACCCACGATGGTGCCAGATGCGAGGACGCTCCTGGGCCCGGTTTGAGGGTGGGGGGAGGGCGGGGACCTCCTTCTGTGGGTCACCTTCAGGGAAGCCAGCCTGTTCCGCTGCAAAAGAGAAAACTCCCGAGAAGACTTTCCTGGGGTGCAGGGAGAGTTGCATGTGGCCCCTGCAACTAAGAAATCTTGTTTTAGGGGCTGGAGTGATAGCACAGCGGGGAGGGCATTTGCCTTGCATGTGGCCGACCTGGGTTCGATCCCTGGCATCCCATATGGTCCCCCTGAGCACTGCCTGGAGTAATTCCTGAGTGCAGAGCCAGCCAGGAGTGACCCCTGAGCACCTCTGGGTGTGACCCAAAAAGAAAAAAAAAGGAATTTTGTTTTATGTTTCGGGGAACGCAGATGGTTCAGCCACATCTGGCTGTATTGCTCCTGGCTCTGTGCTCAGGGATCACCCCTGGTGGGGCTGGGGACCCTGTGTGGAGCCTGGGATTGAACCAGATCAGCTACGAGCAGGGCACACGCCCTCCCCACTGTCACGTCTCTGCAGGACTGGCAGGGCGCTAAGAGCTTGGTGTCCATTTGTGGCTTCACAGTTGCACTCTGGACCTGGGGCATTCTGGGCTTCATGCACAGACCCCAACAGACACTGTGTGAGCTGGTTACGCTCCCCCCGCCCCGCCCCCGAACCAGGGGTCAGGGCTCCCGGTGGGCTGGGACCACCTGCACTTTGTCCTGGGTAAGCTCGGGATGCCTGAAGGAGCCCCCGGTTCCAGCTCCAGCCTTCTTCCTGGTGGTCAGACAGTGACTCCTCGGCCTTTCGCTTCCTCCTGCCTCAGCGGCCCTGCCATCTTTCCGTTCTGGGCCCCACGCCTGTTGCCCGGAAGCATTTTGACTAAGCAGCCGACCTCGGGTTTCAGGTTCCTCGTGGTTGCAGGGCTGTAGGCAACAGGCAGACCCCCAGGCTCCAGGCTGGGCCGGGCAATCTGCATTTTCACAAAAACCTCAGCACTTGGAGCCGGGGCAGCATCTGCTTTTTGTAGGGTCTACCTCTTCTTTCCTGCGGGCTTAGTTTCTTTGGGGACCACCTAGTGGTACCCCAGGGCTTACTCTTGGCCCTGCTTAGGGCTCACCCCGGCAGTGCTCAGGGAAACCGTATGTGATGGGTTAGGCTTATACAAGGTGAGTGCCTTAGCCCCTGTGTGTGTCTGGCCCCTTGCTCAGAAATGCGTTTGCATTTTATGTTCATCTCTAACTGAGAAGAATCGGCACATAACCCAGAGACTTACTGATAACCAACCCTAAAGCGGTTTATCTTGCCTGTAGGGGTCGGAGAGGTCGTACTCTGGGTGGGACACTTGCTTTGTAGGTGACCGGGGCTGGGTTTGATCCCCAGCACCCCCTCTGGTCCCTGGAACTTTGCCAGGAGTGATCCCTGAGCACAGAGCCAGGAGTAAGCCCTGAGCACTGCCTGGCATCCCCCCCCCAATCTATCTTGCAACACATTGTTACAGTGTTACAATGTTTCATGGCCCCCATGTTTGCTCCGAGCTGCAACCTTAGAGGCTGTTCCAGGGCTTGTCACTGGAGTATGTCACCGAGCGCCACCGCCAGGGGCCGTCCTGCCCGTGTGAGCGCCTGGCACTGCCCACACACTGGCGGGGGTGCGCTGGTCCCACCCCTCGGCCCTGATGACCTGCGCCTTTGCAGGATCCTCACCTTCTCGGAGTCGACCTACATCCCCCCGGCCTACATCTCAGAGATGGAGAAAGTCGCCAAGCAGGGGGACACCGTCCTGGTGTCGGGGATGAAGACCGGAAGCTCCCGGCTCAAAGCGCGGATCCAGGAGACCGTGTACAAGGTGGGCTGGCTGGGCAGGTGGGCAGCCAGGGCCCTTCCTGGGGGCAGCTGTGCCCCCGGCGTGAGGGGTGCTCTCTCCACGGCAGCCTGGGGTGTGAGACCAGGCTGGGGGGCCGGGGAGGCAGCTCCCTCTTGCTTGGTTCTGTTGCCCCAGGCCCAGGGCTTCCCTCAGCTTATTTCCAGCAGGTTCTCTGGTTCTGCGGGGACGAGTGAGCACTGGGGTCTGTGAGGTCCAGGGGTTGCCCTCTGCCGTCGCCCCTGCTCTGGGGTGGGGCTCAATCCCAGGTGGGGCGCTCCATCTCGGACCCCTGCCCCCGACATTGGTCCGCCTCCCCCACGCCCACTTCTCCGTCAGCGCCCACTTTGGGGCTGGGAGGGCTGATGAGGTTTGGGCGAGGTTCAGGTTCCTTCTGGTTTTTTATTTTGGGGGCCACACCCAGCGGTATCCAGGACTGACTCCTGGGGCTCAGGGGACCCTACGGGGTGCTGGGGACTTAGCTCAGGACAGCCGGCTGGAAGGTGGTGTGGGGCACAGGGGTAGGCCCCCCAGGGACTGGCCTGAGGTGTGGACTAGGCTTGATTTGGGGGTTTTCTTGAAGATTCTTCCAGGATTTTTCCTAGGGGCTGTGAAAGATGGGCAGGAGAGGGGCAGGGAGGGCCGGGGGGCCCAGACTGGAGTTGTGTCCCCTCCCACGCCTCCTCTTCAGTTCTCTGCAGCTTTTTAACCTCTGGTCCTTTGGGGCTTTGTGGGGTGAACCCCTGAGCCCCATAGGCCACCTCACGCTGTCCCCACTTCCCTTCCTGGTTGCTTTTCGCTGAAATCTCCTTCCTGTTGGGGGTCTGCTATTCTCTGAGCTCTGGGGTCTCGAACCTGGCTCTGGGAGTGGCCTTACTGCCCCCCAGCTTTCCTGCACCCACAGGAGCAGGCTGAGGCACCCTAGAACCGCCTGCTCCCGCACCCCTGTCCCCTCACCCGCCCCCGCCCCGCCCCCACCTCACCAGCCCCCACATCCCCATCTCCTCCATGCCCAGAATGTCCGGCCGGCGGAGGTGAGGCTGTTGATTCTGGAGAACATCCTGCTGACCCCGGCGTCCGACGTCCACCTACTGGTGGGCACCTTCATCCGCTACCGGGTGCAGAAGATCAGGCAGGGGAAGATCACCGGTGGGTCCTGCCCCGGGGGGGTCAAATCGGGTCCTGCCCTGGGGGTTTCTGTGGGGTCCTGCCCTGGGGGTCACTGTCGGGTCCTGCCCCCCGTGGGTCACTGTGTGGTGCTGCCCCATAACGTCAGGTCCTGCCAAGGCACGTGTTGGTTGTGCCGCAAGGCACAGCACACACGGCACAGAGGGACCGTGAAGGTGATGTCATCTGCTGCTGACACTGACCGTGTTCATGGCGTGTCCGTCCCTGACTCCCTCTCCTAGGCCGCAGATCAGGGTCTGTTAGGTCCCAGCCCCCCGGCCCCAGCCCAGAGTTTGTGAGTTGTGAGGGTGGCTGACCTGGGTGCGGGTCACACACATGCTGGCTCTTTGGACAGTGTGTGTGTGTGTGTGTGTGTGTGTGTGTGCGTATATGTGAAATGTGAGGGATGTATATGGTGTGTGGGTGTGTTTGTGTGGTATATACTATGTGTATATATGTGTATGATATGTGCAGGGTGTGTCTAGTGTGTTTGTATGGTATGTATGTGTATGGTGGGGGGTATATAAGGTGTGTGTGCGTATATATGGGGTGTGTGTATTGTGTCTGTGTGTGTGGTGTCAGCCACACCCCCACCCCTCCAGAAACCGCACTCACCTCTCTCGGGCACTCTCGGGACACCCAAAAGACCCCCGAGGATAGAGATGAAGGGAGACTGTCCCCCCTCCTCGGTCTCCCCCTGAATTCTGTGTAGTATACTGGAAGCTTCCCCGGGATGCTCGCCCCGGGCGGCCCCGTGGTGGGGGCCGCTGAGCTAGGCCCCTAAAGGCGTGCCGGCACCCTGTGTTCCCGTGTTGGAAGCCCGTGGCCCGGGAGAGAGAGTGTCGCCGTGGCAGGCTGGCTTTGAACTTCACCTCTGCCGCACACAGCCGTGGGGACGCTTCCGGCAGCTTCCCACGGGCCCCTTCTCCAGGGCGGGCACATCCGCAGTGCCTGTTTCAGAAGCTACCGAGGGATAGCACAGCTCTGCTGTGGCCGCTGTTTGTGGGAGTGGTCAGCGGGAGGGGTCAGCGGGCAGCAGCCCAGTGGGTGCCTGACGGCGTGCTCGATGTCGCCACCTGCAGGCCGCAGGAGTCAGCTGGCGGGGCGAGGGTGCTGCCCGCCTGCTCCTTCCCTGGGGAAGGGACGAGGCCCCCCACAGATGGGCTTGTCCCCAGGCTCAGAGGGCGACTTCCCTTCTGTGAGGGCAGTGGGGCAACTGATTTTCGTCAGGACAGATGCACAGAAAGTTGGCTGCAAGTTACGGGCCCAATTTCCCACCCCGGGTGGGACCCCACAACCTTGGGCCTCTCTAGAAGCCCCCACAGGAGACCCCGCTCTGGCGAGCTCCAAGCAGGGGTGAAGGACCCATGAACCCCGCCCAGGTGGCCGGGCTGCTGGTGGCAAACTGCAAAACGCACGGAGCGAGAGCTCACGCCCAGGCTTGCTCATGGGGTGGGGGTCGGGGGGGCCCAGTAAAATCATAGTGTCAAGACAGGAGGGAGATTGAGCTGCAGAGAGCGGCAGGAGGGAAGGCACCTGCCTCGCGTGAGTCTGCTTGGGGCCACTGATGCGGCCCCTGAGCACTGCCAGGTGTAGCCCGAGAAACAATGAGATGAGAGAGAGGAAGACACAGAAGAGGGCGGTCTGCGGTGCCGGGGGAGGCTGGTGGTGGGATGGCACGGGGTCCTTACCTCTCCTCTCTCCCTCCCTCCCTCCCTCCCTCCCTCTCTCCCCACCCCTCCCCCCGGCAGAGCTCACCATGCCTTCCGACCAGTATGAGCTGCAGCTGCAGAATGACATCTGGGACCCCGAGGGAGACCCGCGCCGGCCAGTGGCGGTGCTGGCCCAGGACACGTCGACGGTCACGGCGGTGCAACTGGGCCAGAGCAGCCTGGTCCTGGGCCACAAGAGTATCCTTCCCGCCGCCCCGCAGGAGCCACTGTCTGGGAGGCTTTTTTTTTTTTTCCTTTCCTCCCTGAGAGCTCGGCGAGGCTAAAAATAGCCCCGTTTCTCCTCCAGGTCTGAAACGCAGAAAGAACCAAAATAGCAGCCTGGCGGAGTGGCACAGCTCACCTCCGCGGCTCCGTGGGGAGGCGCCGGGCGGGAGGGGGCCTGGCCGCTCGCCTCCACGGCTCTCCTTCCCGGCTCATCCCTCTCCCGAGCCCTGCGGGGACCGCGCCCCCCCTTCCCGCCCGCAGAGCCATGTTGCTGTCCTGGGCTTTCCCTTTTATTTTTCCTTTTTGGGTCATACCCGGTGATGCACAGGGGTGACTCCTGGCTCTGCACTCAGGAATCACTCCTGGCGGTGCTCGGGGGACCCTATGGGATGCTGGGAATCGAACCCAGGTCGGCCGCATACAAGGCAAATGCCCTCCCCACCGTGCTATCGCTCCAGCCCCCACCTGGGCTTTCCCCCTTAACTCCGCTCTCAGGCCTGCGCATGCAGGAGGCGCCCCGGCTCCCGAACAGCACCATCTACGTGGTGGAGCCCGGATACCTGGGTGAGTGGGGCAGGCTCGCCAGGGAGCCAGGGCCATAGATTGGGGGCTCATCCTGCACACAGCTGACACGGGGTTCAGTCCCTGGCAGCCCCATGAGTCCCCCAACCCCTGCCAGGTGCCAACCCCGAGAGCACTGCCAGCCCCAAACCCAGCAAGCAAATTTAAAAGCCCATCGGGGCCAGGAGGTGGTGCAGTGGTTAGGGCACATGCTGGCACGGGCTGGATCTCGGTACCGTGTGGTCTCCGGAGCACCATCGAGTGTGGTCCCCGAGGCCCTCGCCCTGATGCTGGCCCGGGGGGCTGAGAGTCACTGGTCAGGCCTGAGCACTGCGGGGGCAGAAAAGAAACAGTGCAGGGCGCGGCCGGGGGGCTAGTGCAGGGCAGCCCAGCCAGCAGCAGCGGGAGGAGAAGGGAGACGTGGGGTGGGGGGGGATTCACTCTCCTGATGGACGCCCACGGCGGGGCCTGGCGGTCAGCTCTTCACAGAGGTGCCTGTGAGGTCCTGTGACACTGACGGTTCTCCGGGCAGGAGAGGGAGGGCCAGGTCAGCACCATGGAGGGCACTGAGGGGGACACGTGGTACCCTGGTCACTGAGAAATGCGACCTTCCAGCAGAGTGGACGCGGGGGTGAGGACACCGAGGCGGTTCCGGCACCAGCTTCTGAGCTCTGAGGCTGGCTCCGAGGGCCTTGTTGGTGCTCCGTGAGGTCCCGGGTGCTGTAGGACAGGGTACGAGGGGCCTTCCCTCGGGAACACTCCGGATGCCTCGGGGTTCAGAGGAGGAAGAGGTGGGCACATGTATGTGGGGGAGTGTCTGGGCTCTGCTGGACACGGCAGGCACGCGTGTGTGGGGGAGCGCGGGGCAGCAGGACAGGCTGTGGCACAGAGACTGCCAAGGCCGCAGGTGGCTCTGGCAGGGGAGGGCTGGGGCCACGGTGTGCAGGGGAGAAGCTATGCTAGGGTGCGAGCTGCTAGGGCAGGGGGAAGGGCATCTGGAGACACGCGGGGTAGGTGTGCTCAGTGCTGGCACGTGGGCAGAGACCCACTACGCATTCAACATGTAGAACAAGTGGGTTCATAGCATCATAGCATAGAACACTTTGGATTCAGGGTGTAGACCCACTGTGGGTTCAGGGCGTAGACCCACTGTGGATTCAGGGTGTAGACCCACTATGGGTTCAGGGTGTAGACCCACTGTGGGTTCAGGGCGTAGACCCACTGTGGGTTCAGGGCGTAGACCCACTGTGGGTTCAGGGTGTAGATCCACTGTGGGTTCAGGGTGTAGACCCACTGTGGATTTAGGGTGTAAACCACTGTGGGTTCAGGGTGTAGACCCACTGTGGATTCAGGGCGTAGACCCACTGTGGGTTCAAGATGTAGACCCACTGTGGATTTAGGGCGTAAACCCACTGTGGATTGGGGCATAGACCCACTGTGGATTCGGGGTGTAGGGACCATGTGGATTCAGGGCATAGACCCATTGTGGGTTCGGGACGTAAACCCACTGTGGGTTCAGGGTGTAGACCCGCTGTGGGTTCGGGGTGTAGACCCGCTGTGGATTTAGGGCGTAGACCCACTGTGGGTTCAGGGTGTAGACCCGCTGTGGGTTCGGGGTGTAGACCCACTGTGGATTGGGGTGTAGGGACCATGTGGATTCAGGGCATAGACCCATTGTGGGTTCGGGACATAAACCCGCTGTGGGTTCGGGGTGTAGACCCGCTGTGGGTTCGGGGTGTAGACCCGCTGTGGATTTAGGGCGTAGACCCACTGTGGGTTCAGGGTGTAGACCCACTGTGGGTTCAGGGCGTAGACCCACAGTGGGTTCAGGGTGTAGGGACTATGTGGATTCAGGGCATAGACCCGTTGTGGGTTCGGGGTGTAGACCCACTGTGGGTTCAGGGCCTAGACCCACTGTGGGTTCAAGATGTAGACCCACTGTGGATTCAGGGCGTAGACCCACTGTGGGTTCAAGATGTAGACCCACTGTGGGTTCAGGGTGTAGACCCACTAGGGTGTAGACCCACTGTGGATTCGGGGTGTAGGGACCATGTGGATTCGGGGCATAGACCCGTTGTGGGTTTGGGGTGTAGACCCACTGTGGGTTCGGGGTGTAGTCCTGCTGTGGGTTCAGAGTGGGCTCTGTGAATTCTGGCCCTGGACCTTCCGCGTGTGACGTGCTCTGGTAGGACCTGAGTCCTCGACCATCGGGGTGGCCATGGCCTGGCCGGGTTCTGGGGCCCTGAACTGCCGCCACCCTGTTCTGTTCCGAGGCTCGGCCGGCGGCTCGCGGGGCTACAGTCCTTGGAGCTTCTCCCCTCCACAGTGTGGTTCAGGTCGGGGGTCGTGGGTGCCAGGTCCCTCCTTCCTCGGCTGCAGACCCCGTCCTGAGGGGTCAGACCTGCCACCTACTTGTTTTGTAGGGTTCACGGTGCACCCTGGGGACAGGTGGGTTCTGGAGACGGGCCGCCTATACGAAATCACCGTCGAGGTGCTTGACAAGGCCGGCAACAAGGTGTTCCTGTCCGACGTGAGTGCCCGGCAGGTGCAGGGGGGGTCTCCTGAGGCGGGGTGCTGGCACTGGGGGACATCTCATACCCTGTAGCTGTGGCGTCAGCCCCCTGCTCTGCCCTGGGACAGTCTGTGGACGCCAGGGCTCAGGCACCCCTGGTGGGTGAGGTGGCCCCCGGGCTGTCTGCTCTGGGCACCCCTGCCCCCCCCCGTGTGTGCAGACATGCCCCTCACTGTTCCCGTGCCTTCCAGAACATCCGCATGGAGACATCACTGCCCGCCGAGTTCTTCGAGGTCCTCTTCTCCTCGCAGAACGGCTCGTATCATCACGTCAAGGCTGTGAAGAGGGGCCAGACCACCATCGAGGCCGCCCTCACCTCTGTGATAGACCAGGCGGGTGCCGACGTGACCCCCGCTGGCGAGAGCCTGTCTGGTTCTTAGGCTTATGGGGGTGTGGGTGGGGGTCGGGGCTCCCCCCTCCATGGCCCTAACTTTGGGACCCCCTCCTCTGTGCTCTGCTGACCCCTGGCCCTTCTGTGGGTGGGGAAGAATCGGGGGCTCAGATGTGCCCCAGCAAGGGGCATGAAGGTCCCTCATGCTGTTGGCAGCTGGGTACACAGCGTTTCCTCACCCCAAGGCAAACACTATTCCCTGTCACTGAGAAGCAGCTGGTGACCTGACAGCAGCCTGCCCTGGCCCTGGGGTCTCTGGGAGGGTTGCTTCGTGCCCATGCCTCAGTTTTCCTGTCTGTAAAGTGGGGGGCTCCGAGGAGGAAGCTCAATGGCATTCACTTGAGCAGGATTCCAGAGCCATGGAAGCCATGTGCCCGGGTCCAGCATCACCCTGCCTCTCGGTCTCAAAGAATCTACCTTTGGAACCTGACCCAGACCCTGAGCCCCAGGAAGGGGCGGGTTCTGGAAAGGGGGAGTTGTCACAACCTAGTTGTCATGGTGACACTCTGTGACCCTTGCAGGATGGAGGTGTCCATACACTCCGGGTGCCTGTGTGGAACCAGCAGGAGGTGGAAATTCACGTCCCCATCACCCTCTATCCCAGCATCTTGACGTTTCCGTGGCAACCAAAGACAGGCTCCTATCAGTACTCCATAAAGGTACCTGGAGACCCCCTGGGACGGGTCTGGTTCAGCATCTGCAGCCTCCATGCTGTCCTCTAGTGATAGGAGTCCAAAAGTCTGTCATCTCTCTCATTCTGTGTCATAGAGATTTTCAGAGTAGTCCCTGATGCGCCTTTGGATTTCTGTGGTGTCTGTTGTGATGTCCCCCTTTTGTTTCTAATTCAGTTTATTACGACTCTCTCTCTCCCTCCCTCCCTCTCTCTCACTCTCTCTCTCTCTCTCATGGTTTGTCGATCTTGTTTATTTTTTTCAAAGAACCAGCTCTTGGTTTAATCGAACTTTTGGATTATCTTTTTTCTTTTTATCTTTTTTTTTTGTCTTTTTGGGTCATACCTGGCGATGCACAGGGATTACTCCTGGCTCTGCACTCAGGAGTTACCCCTGGCAGTGCGCTGGGAACCATACGGGATGCTGGGAATAGAACCTGGGTCGTCTGTGTGCAACGCAAATGCCCTACCCGCTGTGCTATTGCTCCAGCCCCTGGATTTTCTTTTTATTCAAATTACTGGTTTTTTTTTTTTGCTTTTTGGGTCACACCCAACGATGCTCAGGGGTTACTCCTGCCAGTGCTCGGCGGGCCTTATGGGATGCTGGGGATCGTCCCTGGGTTGTCTGTGTGCAAGGCACACGCCCTACCTGCTGTACTATCTGTTTGCTCTGAGTTCTGTTCATTCTTTCCCCTACCAGCTCTCAAACACTTTCCAGGCAGAGGAATGAACGGCCTCTCGGTGTGGGCGGGGCAGGAAGGGGCGGGCCTAGGAGGACGGAGCGTGCCCATTGGAGGAAAGCAAGGGTCCCGCTTTTCCTCCGGCCAATGAGCTGGCTTCTCGCTGCCTGAGGCCGGGTGCCATCGTAGCCGTCTCTGCCTGGGCGCCGAGCCCTGCCTGGGGCGTGCGAGGCTGCGGGGCCGCGCGCCCTCGCGGGGGGCGGGGGGGGGGAAGCTAGGATCCCTGAGTGAATTTTCGCAGCCTTTCCCGGTGCATCCCGTTCGCGGCCCCTCCCCGGGGTCTGGCCCGGGGCTCCCGCTCCAGGAAAGAGCGGGAATGACCCCGAGGCTCCCCTGGCACCCGCTGGCGCCTGGGCACGAGCGTGGCCGCCCGGCAGGTGTGAGGCCCGGAGACGAGGCTGCGGGGCGTGAGAGATGGTGTGAGTGTGGCTGTAGGCGGGGGAGTGTGTGTGGAGTGCGCGTGCGCGAGGCGGCGTGAGGCGCGTGAGAGCAGCCTGTGGAGGGGGAGTTGTGTGTAACGTGGAAGTGGATGTGGGGCGGTTATGTGTGTGGAGTGCGTGTAGGAGGGTGCGTGAGGGAGCACGGGGATGCGCGTAAGGCGTGGGGAGGTTGTGTGTGTAGGACCTTCCGTGGAGTATGAGAGTGTGGAGTTTCGTGTGTTCAGTGAGGGTGTGTGGACTTGAGGGGGCAAAAATGGGTGTGTGAAGAATGGGGAGATTGTGTGTGTGAGGGTGAGTTGCGAGGAGCGGGGCATTCTGTGGAGAATGTGTGTGTGTGTGTGTGTGTGTGTGTGTGTGTGTGTGTGTGTGTGTGTGTGTGTGTGTGTGGAGTATGCATGTATGGGGTGTGTGGGCTAGAGGGGCCATGAATGAGTGTGTGTGAGTGGGGATTGTGTGTATGGAATATTGTGGAGTATGTGAGAATGTATGGAATATGTAAGTATGAGGGGGGTGTGAGAGCACGAGTGAGTTTGAGACTGGGGGGATTGTATGTGTAACATATGAATGGGTATGATCGTGAGGAGTGGGATTGTATGTGGAATATGTGAGATGTATGGAGTATATGTGTGAGCATGTGTGTGTATGTGAGGAACAAAATGAGTGTTGAGGAGTAGGATTGTGTGTTGTGGAGTGTGTGTGTGTGGAGTATGCATGTTCGAGGTTCTGTGATGGAGCATGAGTGAGTGTGAAACTGCTAATGGGTGTGTTTGTGCTTGTGGAAGCACGAGTGAGTGTGTAGCGTGTGAGTATGTGGAGTGTGCTTGTGTATGTGGAAGCGTGAATGGGCGGTTGTGTGTGGGATGTGTGGGCGTGAGTGGGTGAGCGAGCGTGTAGACAGGCACTGACGGGCAGCGTGTCCTCTCCAGGCGCAGGGTGGGAGCGGGAACTTCAGCTGGTCTTCATCGAGCTACACGGTGGCCACTGTGACAGTGAAGGGAGTGATGACCACAGGCAGCGACATTGGGCTCAGTGTGATCCAGGCACATGACCTGCAGAACCCGCTGCATTTCGGGGAGATGAAGGTGAGACCTGGGCCCAGGGGTGTCGGTCAGCCCTCCCCTTGCCCGTCTGGTTGGGGTCCGAGGAACTGGGGGAGGTGGCGGGAGGGAGGCCAGAGAGCCGGGAGATGTGAGATGACCAGGGCTCGGATGGGCTGATGGGAATTTCCAGGTCAGAGGCTGTCCTGGTGCGGGTCCAGCATCCTGTCGAATGGAGACCCCCAGGGCCTGGGAAACCTGGTCCACCTCCCCCTCACTCCCTGGGAGCACCACCCAGAGCTGGGCCTCTGCCAGCCCTGTCTGAAGGTCCACTCAGCACGACTCCCGCCGCAGTGGGCTGTCCCCACGCCCGCCCTCCTGACCACTCCAGGGCAGAAAGCAGTTTCCACAGTGCATCAGTCCTGACCTTCCCTTCTGGAGTGAGGACAGTCATGGGTGGGCGGGTGTGGTTTCAGTGACCCCCCCACACACACCCCTAACATACATGTATGCACAACCTCCTAACACACGCAACACACCTGCATACAGACATGCCTAATACATGCTTGTGCTCACATACCTCCTAATGTACACATGTACATACTCCCTTAGTATACATGCGTACACATACACACACCTAATACTTGTATGTGCAGACATGCCTCCTAAGATACAGATGCATATACACTTAACACACATGCACACCTAATAAATGTGTGTGAACACCTAACATACATACATGAACACATACATGCATAACTAATGCGTACACACCTAACGTGCACACACATACACAACTTTAACACAAACATCCCACCACACTTGCTTCAGCATGCACTTCACACACATGTGTGCACATACACACCCCTGAGTCACCGTGCCCCTCTACCGGTGTCACAGTCCCATCTCCTAAACAGCCCCTCACTGGGGACCCAGCTGGAGGCCAGTAGAGGGATCCCAGGGCGGGCGGGTCTGATGGGCAGAGCCTGACCCCTCCAGCTCTCGCACCTGGCTCTTTATCACTGAGGCTGGTGCTAGAGCCTTCTTGACTAGGGGGCCACAGGGCTCCCTGAGCTCTCAGTGCTCTCAGGGGGAGCCTGGAGCGAGGTCAGTGTGGTCCTGTGGCTGTCAGTGCAGAGTGGACGCCTCGCTGGGTTTTCTAGGAGCCCCCGCGCTGCAGTGGAGACGGAAGCTCTCACCCTGCCCCTTCCTTCCTGCTCCCTCCCGTCACTGTTCCCACTGCACGTTCCCGGAGGCGGGGGCTCCAGCCTCTGGCTTTGCCCAGCCCGTCCTTCCCTCCCGCCCAGAACGTTCCCCCCAGACGTCAGGCTTCTCCGGCGAGACTCTCAGTCCTCCGTGGGGCTCCGTGCCCTGCTCCCCAGCCCGCCCTCCCTCGGGAGCCCGCTGCTCCGTGGAGTGGGGCAGCGTGCCCTCCCCCTGTGGCCAGCAGTGCCCAGTCTGTGCCCCCGGCCCCAGGTGTACGTGATTGAGCCCAGCAGCATGGCCTTCGCCCCCTGCCCTGTGGAGGCGCGCGTGGGCCAGCGCCTGGAGCTGCCCCTGTGGATCGTCGGCCTCATGCCCGGCGGGGACGGCGAGCTGGTCACCCTGAGCGACTGCTCGCACTTCGACCTGGAGGTGCAGGTGGAGAACCAGGGCGTGTTCCAGCCACTCCCGGGTAAGCCAGCCCCGGGGCCCGCATGGGCCGCCCCGGGTTCCCCAGCTGGGGCCTGGAGACTCGGGGTCTCTGAAGCAAAGCTGGGACCCACCCCCACAGGAGCCCCTTGCTCTGCCCCCACAGTGCCCCCGGTCAGGCAGATAGAGTGGGGGAAGCACCCCCGCCCCCATGGACCTCTGGGGAGGGAGACGAGGAGGTGCCATGGATTTTACGGGTCCTGTGCCTGTCATGAGATGTGGCCCAGAAGGACCCAGTTTCGGGGCTCTGCGGCTCTGCCTTGGTGGACACAGGAAGGCTCTAGGAGAGGGCTGGAAGCTCAAGCACCCCCCCCCCCCGCCCCCGGCAGCGGCCCACTTCCATCCTTCGTAACAAGCCAGTGGCCAGCATTTCTGCGTTCTGTGATCCTTCACACACAAGAAGGGTCCTGGAGACCCTGATTTGGAGTCTGGTGGGAAGCCCAGGGGGTAGCTGGACTGGAGCAAGGGGACTCGGGGGTCAGGAGTGCCCCCGACGCCCCAGGCCTAGGATGCCTGGGATTCACGTGCAGAGTAGGGGGCAGGGAACAGCTTGCAGGACCGAGTCCTTAAACTGAGACTCCGGGTGGACAGCCGTGGAAGTGGGACGGTAAAAAATCTGTGAGGGACGAAAAGAATGATTTGAGGGGGCCAGGGCGGGTTGGGGTGGGGCAGGTTCAGAGGCGCTTGGGCTCAGCCTTCCCTCTGAGTTTGGGCTGTTTTTGTGTGGGGGTTACACCCAGCGGTGCTGAGGCCGTAGAAAATACTGGAGGTCGTTCTTCGGCTTTGGTGAGCCGTGGCCACGGGCAGAGGCCGCAGGAGACTTGCCATGCAGGCCGCCTTGTTTCCTGTCTCCCGGCCTGAAGTTCCGTTTCCCGGGGATCCCTGGATTCGGGGCTGAGCTGTGAAGGCAGCTCCTGATGTGGGGCTCAGCCCGGAAGGTCATGAGTGAGGCTTGTGGGTGGCACTCACTGGGGGCTGGGGAAGAGCTCTGGGCTGCAGGAATGTGGGCTGAGCCCCAGGGCTCCCTCTCTGCAGTGCTCACACCCAGGCTCGCTCTCCGGTGCTCATAGCCCTCTGGGCCCTTTTGTAGGGAGGCTGCCACCGGGCAAGGAGCACTGCAGCGGCATCCGGGTGCAAGCCGAGACCCAGGGCTACACCACCCTTCTTGTCAGCTACCAGCATGGCCACGTTCACCTGAGCGCCCGCATCACCATCGCCGCCTACCTGCCCCTGCGGGTGAGCCCCTGCCCTGCCTGCCCAGGGTCCCGGCTCTGCCTTTGGACCCTGACGGTGTCACATGGGCTTCGGATGTCTCCAGGACTTGGTAGAAGAGGAGGAGCCTCCAGCCTGTGGGATCAGGACCGGGGCCTGCAGGCCCGACTCCTCACGTGGGGACGGTGGCCCTGGGGCAGCTCAGACCCTGGGTGCCTGGGGACCCGGCAGGTGGGACTCAAGTCCACACCATGTCTGAGTGGAGACCCAGAGTCTTTTCTCCCACGAGCACTGCAGATGCCTCTCAGACATGCAGCCCATTTTTGTGGGCTGTGGGGACCCCCACACTCACTGAGCTCTGTACCCATTTCACAGCCCACACGTAGTCCCACCCGTGGAACCTACCAGCCTGTCTCCGGCGTGTCCCCACCATCTGTGAATTGGGCCTTGCGTCCTTAGGATGGGTTCTTCCCAGCAGACTGAATGTTCAGGGGACCCCAGGACTGTGGCTGGCTCTGGGGTGCCAGGGATCGGACCCAGGGACTCCCCGAGTGAGGCCCGAGCTCTGCTGCTGTTCTTGTCCCTGTCCCCCTCCGCAGCATTAGGCCCCACATGCCAGCCTCAGCCTTGGTGCCCTCAAACCCGTCCAGACGTGGTGCCAGCTGCTCTGGTGGCAGAATCATGCCCTCAGCATGCGTGTGATACCACCACACCACCAGTCTAGCCGTGACAGCCCATGTCTGAGCACCTGCGACCGTGGGCTGCAGATTTCCCAGAGTCAGATTTTCTGTCTCTTCTGGGTGTTTGCCCAGCAGTGGGATTGCTGGGCCCTGGGGTGGTTCTAGGTTTAAGTTTCTGGAGAACCCGGGGGCCGGGGGGGCGTGGGTGCCTCCCAGGCAGGGGGTTGGGGCCGTTCCTGGTGATACACAGCCAACCTGGGTGGCTCAGTACTCAGGTCCAGTGAGGCGGCTGCTGGGGAAGAATGAGGGGCCCATGTGCCAGGAGGGGCCTTGCGGGTACCAGCACAGTCCCTGTCCCGTTTCCTGGCACATGCCCCAGCCTGGCTGGGCCCTGCTGCTTCCTGTGCCTCTGACGCACAGCTCCAGCTGCCGAGAGAGGCCGTGTTAGTGCCATGCTGACGGTCAGGCCTGAGCCTAGAGAGCCTTTTTGTGGCAGGAGTGACCACCCGCGGCCCGGCCTCCCGCCTCCCAGGAGCACATCCGAGTCTCCTGTCTCCCACAGGCCGTGGACCCCTCCTCGGTGGCCCTGGTGACCCTGGGCTCCTCAAAGGAGATGCTGTTTGAAGGAGGTCCCAGGCCCTGGGTCCTGGAGCCGTCCAAGTTCTCCCGGAATGTGACGTCGGAGGACCCCAGCAGTGTGCGTGTGGCTCTCTCTGGACCCCCCGCCTCCCGGAATCCGCAGCAGCAGCACCGGGTCCTGGTGACGTGCCAGGCACTGGGGGAGCAGGTGAGGGGCCTCCCCGACGTTCCTCTGAGCCTCGAGTGACTCAGCTTGCCACCCATTTCACAGATGGGCCAGCTGAGGCCCAGGGAAGTGGGAGGGCCAAATGCAGGGGCTGGGGGGCTGCGTCCAAGGTGGGTTCCTGCTCGGCGCCCCCTCTGCACCCGCTCATCCCTCAGCTCGTGCACGCAGTCACTGCGATTCTCCGGAAAGAGCCACCAACCCAGGCCACATCTCTTCATGCGGCCTTGATGGGCTCCCTTTGCAGGGACGGGTGCAGGCGGCAGAATGACTTCTGCCCAGGGCGGGGCTCCCCCAGAAGCCCTGTGTCTGCAGAGGCGCTTCCTCCACACCTGTCCCTGGACCCTGTCAGCCCCGGGACGCAGTGCCATGGCCATTCCCGTCCTGGAGGGGGGGCAGCACCGCCTCAGTGGGGGGTGACGGCAGCCCCTGCTCCCCAGGTCATCGCGCTCTCCGTGGGGAACAAGCCAAGCGTCACCAACCCCTTCCCGGCGCTGGAGCCCTCGGTGGTGAAGTTCGTGTGCGCCCCCCCCTCCCGGCTCACCCTCACGCCCGTCTACGCCAGCCCCCCCCTGGACATGGCCTGCCCTCTGCTTCAGCACAACAAGCAGGCGGTGAGTGGTGGTGGGGGGCGGCGCGGAGTGGCCGGCGGGGGGCGGGGGTGACCTGGGCTGGGGAGCTGTGAGAATCCTCTGGGGACAGTGAGTGCCCCGGGGTGGGGGAGAGTGGCCTGGGAGGTCCTTGGGACAGTGAGAGTCCTAAGGCGGGGGCGGGGAGATTGTCCTCTGGACACAGTGAGTGTCCTGGGGTCAGAGGGGTGAGTGCCCTGGGGACCGTGAATGTCGTGGGGGTGGAGTGTCCCATCGCACCTGTGGGCCTGGCCCAGCGCCACCTTGGTGCCCCGTCTTCACCTCTGTCTCATGCCTGAGTCGGCCCAGTGCTAGGTGCCCCCAAGGAACCTCTGGCCATCCCCCCTTGGGCCAGGAGGGTGCTTGGGCCAGGTGGGACCCGGCCACTTGGGACCCTGGAACCGTCGGCCCTCGGGCCCTGGTGGCTGCCTCCTTGCTGCTGGGCTTCCCCCGCTCCGGTGATGGGTGGGTGGGCTTTTGTGTGCTCTAGGACCGTGGACCAGGGGCTCCCTGCCTTCATCCCCTCCTGGAGAGCCGGAGTTCACCCTGGCCCCACGTTTCTGTCTCTTCCCCAGGCAGAAAGTCTGCCTGGGCAGGTCAGGAAAAGACCCCCACCCCACCCCCACCCAGCTGTGGGGCTGACGGGGTGCGAGGCTGGTAGAGCGAAGCTGGAGCGTGTCCAGGCAGGGAGCCTCCACTGGGGAAATGGGGTGAAGGTGCCACTTCAGGACACGCTCACAAAGGTGATGCCAGGAGCTCCCGGAAAGGCGGTGGGTACAGCCCCCACAAGGAGGCGGACACGAGCGGGAGACAGAGGGGCAGAAGCTCAGCCGGGGGTCCTGTCACAAACACTCCATAGCAAAGGGTTTTTCTTGGGGGAGGGGTCACACCCGGTGTTGCTCAGGGCTTGCTCCTGGTGGGCTCAGGGAACCCTGTGGCGTGCCAGTGATGGAATCTGGGCGGCTGCGTGCAAGGCCAGCACCCTGCCGCTGTGCTCTCGCCCCGGCCACTCTGCGGCTGAGTTCTGAGCCTGTCCTCACCTGGGGATTGCCTCCCGCAAGCCTCCCCACACCTCGCCAACACCCGCATCGCTCCACCGTCAGCACACTGGTGGGGACGAGAACCTTGTCTCCTCCTGGGTTGGCCGGGAGCAGGTCCTGGGGGTGGTGGGGTAGAGGGGCGGGGGTCTGTATCGACCCTCATCCCCCTCCCGTGCCCACCCCCTGAGGGATGGTGGGGTGACCGCCTCTTCCATAGCTGTTACCCAGGACCAGCAAACGCTGCTGGGCTGCGGCTGTTGAATGTTCCTTGAAAGCCCAGCAGGGGGCGCCATTTTCCCCACCACTGACAGAATGAGCCCCCCTGAGCCCAGGGCCGTGAGTCCCCCGACTCAATCCCTGCTTTGTCACCCATCATGCCCTGAGCACATAGATCGTGCCCTCAGTGGATTCCCACTGGGCGCCCCCTCCAACTTCTCTCCTGTATCCTCAGCCCCTCCCTGGCCAGCCCCCAGCCTTGAGTCTTGGGGGCTGGACCCAACATTTCCTCTTCCTGCCCCTGCTCCCCACCCCTCAGGGCACCAAGTACTGCGGGCGCCTGTTGATTTCCTCTGTGCGATCTCTGACAGCTCCTGGTAGCACTAGATGGGGCGCGTGAGCGAGGGCACGGTGCCGTGGGGGTCTGTGTCCCTGTTGTCATCAGCCCCTTGCCCAGAGCAGCCCAGCGGGGAGGGAGGTGGCGCAGGCCGGGGGCTTCGTCAGGCCCCAGGTGTCTGCCCTGTCCTTATGTGTAGGGCCTACCATGTCTGGTCATCTGTCACCCCGGGTCAGGCTCTGGATGGAAGGGCAGCGGCCGAGAGCAGAACGCGGCTCCGAGTTGGCTCCCTCGTGTCGTAGATCTCGTGCGTGCGGGGGAAATAATGACCTCGAACAGATGCGCCGTGTGATCCATCAGCCCCAGGCTGGAGGACCGGGGGCCGCCAGGCATGGCCCCTGCGATTTATGGTCTCATTAGGGGACCTTGAGAAGGATCCAGCCCTGCGAGGCATCCTGGGTGCTGTATCAATCTAATTTTACGCCTCTCCAAATCCGGAGGTCGCCCGGGAAGCTTTGGCAGAGTGAGTTATCGCCAAGGCCAGAGGCCGGGATGCGTCTGGCACTGGAGAACTGGGCGACCAGCACCCTGTCAGAGCCCATTTCTCCAACAGAGCACCAGGGGCCGAGGCTGGGGGCTCCAGGGCTTCAGGGCCACCTGGCGGAGACCTGCCCCTCACCATGCGTGCCCTTGGGCGCGTGGCTGCGTGCAGATGCTCCTGGGTTTGTAAGGAGGAGACGGTGCTCTGGCCACAGCAGCTGCTGCGGGGCCCAGGAAGGCCCCGGTGTGGTGTGTGTTGGGGGAAACAGGAGACTTGGGCCTGCAGGGTGTGGGAGTGAGGGGCAACAGAAGGAGAGGGGGCCTGCAGGGCCCAGCGGTCTCTCGGCCTCGGCACCCCTGAGCTGGGGACCCAGAGCCGCGGGTTCTTGGGGCCTGTGCTCCCCCACTGTGGCACTCACCAGGACCCCACGAGTCCACTGGGCGCCTGCGGGGGCGGGAAAGGTCGGCCACGTCCCCCTCATGCCTCCCCGTTCTCCTCGGCAGGTTCCTGTGTCCAGCCACCGTGACCCCCTGCTGGACCTGGCCGCCTACGACCAGCAGGGCCGCAGATTCGACAACTTCAGCTCGCTGAGCCTCCACTGGGAGTCCAGCCGGCCCACCCTGGCCAGCATTGAGCCAGCACTGCCCCTGCGGCTGGAGGCCAAGGATGACGGGAGTGGCCAAAGGAAGCTGCACGGTGAGAGGGCGTGGCCAAGAGGGGGCGCCCCAGCAGGCGGGGCTGGGGCTGCCCGAGACTCAGGGCTCAGCTCCGCCGTCCCCTCTGCTCCCACCTGGGCCCTCTGGGGTCCCTCTCTCGAGATGGCATCAGGGCGGGCGGCAGGAACCTCCTGCATTGTGGGTCCGTGTCTCTTGGGCCTGACCCCGACGTGCTGTGCTGCCCCCACTGACCGTTCACAGTGGCTCTCTCCCTCCCCACTGCTTGTCAGGCTGCCAGGCCCTGATACACTCGGGCGGCAGTTTGGGACCTGGGGGGTGGCGGGTCTCGGTGGGGGGAGGGGTGCTCCGGCTGTGGCGGGGCCCAGCCCAACGTGGCCCCTCTCGTCACGCCCAGGCTTGCAGGCCGTCGCGGTTCACAAGACTTCAGGCACCACGACAGTGACTGTCACCGCAACCGGCTACCAGCAGGCACACCTGGGCGCCGCCCGAGTGAAGCAGCTGGTAATGCCCAGCCCCCTTCTCACTTGCTCTTGCCAACCCCTCCCCTGAGCCCACCTGAGGGAGTTCAGGGGCTTCCAGGCTCCATTCCTATTGCCCAGAGCCCTTTCCTCGGCCCTCCGCACCCCTGCTCCATGCTGGCATCTCTGCCCCCGGGCCAGAGCCCCTGGATCCAGTCAGGTGGCCCCTGACCTCTGTACAAACGGGATGCTAACGCCCTAAGGTTGGAGCATTTTGGGGGTACATATTGCCCCACACACTCGCAAGCACATGGCACCCCCTTCCCCGTGGACCACTTCCTCACCCAGCCTCTGTGGCCGGGTGGCAGTGGGGTGTGCCCGAGAATGGCCTGGCCTGGGTGCTTCCTCCTGTGTCCAACAGATGGTAGCTGGGAAGGGACCCTCGAGGCCAGCAGGAGGACTCGGCCTGACTTCCCCGGGGGCTGGGGTCAGTGGCTGCCACGTGATGTGGACCCTGTGCCAACTACCAGGAGCCTTTGGCCTGTCGTGGCTTGTGGGTCCCTGTGTCCAGCATGGACACCCCATGCAGGTGTCCCCTTGGACACTTCTGCTCCTGCCCCCAAAGGCTGTCCCTGCCCATCCTCGTCTCGGGGCCCTCACAGCCATAGGGCTCTGTCCCTTTTCCTCCTCAGCTGACTTTTTTGGGGGGGCCCAAGGTGGGGGAATCCTTTTTTTTTTTTTCTTTTTTTTTTTTCTTTTTGGGTCACACCAAGCGATGCTCAGGGGTTACTCCTGGCTCTGCACTCAGGAGTACTCAGCACTACTCCTGTAGTGCTTGGGGGACCATAGGAGGTGCTGGGGATTGAACCCCAGTCGCTGCATGCAAGGCAAACGCCCTCCCGCTGTGCTCCTCCAGCCCGGGGGAGCCTCTTAAGCAGCGTGGTGGAGGGACTGGTGGCTACTCCAGGTGACGTTGGCCAACCAGGCCAGACAGTTCAGTGGTGACACCCAGCCACACTAGGAGGCAGCCCTGCAGTGTCAGGGACCACACTTGTCCCTTGCACACACTGGCTTGTGCCCGGACCCCCGCTTTTCCTCATTGATCCCGCACTGGCGTGGGATCTCTCTGGGCACCGTTGCTGTACCCCGCTTCCCAGCATGTCGGGGGCCTGTGCAGAGCCATGTCAGCGGGTGAACCAGGCTGTGACCCCGGGGTGACCTGTGGGTGGTACACTCCACCCTCTGTGAGCGTCACAGCTGTGTTCCGTGGCCTCTGGACCAGGCTGTCCACCACAGTGTCCCTGGAGCTTGGGGACACCAGGCCCCTCCTAGGGGGCGGCGTTGGGTCTGACGGCCCTGCCTCCACAGCACGACCCCTTGGGACCCATCTCGGCCTCCCTCGAGCTCATCCTGGTGGAGGACGTGCGGGTGAGCCCGGAAGCGCTGACCATCTACAACCACCCCAGGGTGCAGGTACGGCCCTCTCTCCCATCCCGCCCCCGGGCACTGCCCCAGGGTCAGGGGGCCGCTGTCCCGACATCCGGGCTCCCTCAATTCCCCCCTGCAGGCAGAGCTGTTCCTCAGAGAAGGTTCTGGCTACTTCTTCCTCAACACCAGCACCGCAGATGTGGTCCAGGTGGTGTACCAGGAGGCCCGGAGCAGTGCTATGGTGAGTGCCCGCGCCCCTGGCCAGTCGTGTGCCTCTGACCCCAGGGGATGCCCCACTCACGGCCTTGGCGCTTCTCGTCGCACTCCCACAAATGCCCCACACTGCCCTTAGCGCTGTCCTCTCAGGCCTGGGGTTCCGGTGAGGCCGTTAGTCGGCTCTGCTCTTTCTCCTCCCACCGGCTTTTCGTGACCCTCCCTCGTCTGGCCGGTCTCGGGCTCTCAGCGCTGCACGTTCAGCAGGTGGATTCTGTGCCCCAGCCTGTCACTGTGCTGCTGGCCCAGTGGGCCACTGTGCTCCGTCGTCACAGCTTGCACTCGCCCTTTTTCTCCTCTGTGTAACTGTTCTGGCGGTTTTGGAATATCCTCGTGGTGACCACAGAGAGCAGAGACAGACCCAGGAGCCCGCGTGTCCTCCCCAGGGGATTCTTTTCAGGCTGACAGATGCTGACCCTTGACAGGAAATGCCCACCGCCTAGCGTCAGACCATGGGGGGCAGAAATCATGGCCACAGGGCAAAGTGACAGCTCTGGACCCGAGGTTGCCTCGTCTCTGTTAAGGGGCATTGCTGAGGGTTGTGGCAGGTGGCGGGAGGCCTGCGGGTCAGTCCCAGGTGAGCCGCAGCCAGAGCAGACGGAGACCACGTAGCTGCAGTGTGTGCTGGGTCCCCCTAGGTTCAGCAGTGCGGGGACAGGAATGCAGTCGTGAGACCCGGTGCCATTCAGGGGTCTCCTCCCTGGTGGCAGTGCGAAACCACCCCCTGGGTTTCAGGGAGGTCTGAAAGCAGAGTGTGTCTTCCGGGGCCTGGCTCCCAGCAGTCGTGCCTAAAACACAGCCGGGGTGAGTAAGTCTGTGCAGGGCTGAACATGGGCGGTCCCCTTGCTGCTTTCCGGCTCCCCTTCCCTGCAGGACCTTTTCTCTGGCTGCCCCACCCCCGTATTGGGAAGTTAGTGAAGGAAGCAAGGGTGAGAGCACCAGCCTCGTGTGTTCGAGAGAAGCTCACCCAGGGTCAGCCACGCGCACCTGCCCTTGGCTTCGTCACTTTCATTTTATTTTAGTGATGCGAGACGGCTCTTACTGAAGCTCCCTTGGACGTGAGGGAGAGGAAGGGAGAATGCGTGTTCAAGGGAGGGGTGCAGGCGTGCAGAGCAAGGGCCTTTGTCGTCTGTAAACAGCAGCCTTGCTGCGTGTCGCATCTCTAAGTGGCTTTTAGCACACACTGACCTGTGTCAGCTGCTGCTGAGGTCCCCTGAGACGGGACCCTGCACCCCGATCTCTCGCTTTTCTGCGTCCCTGGGAGGAATCTGGTGATGGTTGTGTTGGGGGCTTCATTCTGTCACCCGGATGCACTAATGGCCAGTTGGGTGTTAGGCCAGACTCACTGTCCAGGGTGTTCCATGCTCCGCCGTGGTACTGAGTGTTGCTGCTGCTGGTGGCGGCAGTGGCGTTGGCACCGTGAGACCCTCCCACTGGTGCCCGGGGAGGCCATGTGAGCACCTGTGGCTCTGTAACGGGGGTGGCCCCCTGGCAGCCTCGCCCAGGCAAGCGAGAGCTCTGCCTCTTGAACCACATCCCGGCTCCTGTATTTCCTTCTTCGTGTGTTTTTGATTCAGTTTGTGGGTGTCTGCTGAAGAGTCTGGGTCCCCATTTGTGCCCGAAGCACTTGTGGTGCCTTGTCTGGTCTGCGCGTCCCAGTACCACTGACCTCACAGGATGGCTCAGAAATGTCCCCTCTGCCAGGTGCTGGTGGGAGAGCCAGTGTAGGCCTGGGGATCGCCACTGACCTGTGACACGGTCTCACTGGACGAGAGCTGTTCTTCATGCAGGCAGAAGACTTGACTGGCACTCCTGCCAGGCTCTGGGCCTGGACGGGCCTCAGGACTCCTTCCTGGGCTTGGGTGGGCCTCAGGACTCCCTCCTGGGCTTGGGTGGGCTTCAGGACTCCCTCCTGGGCTTGGGTGGGCCTCGGGACTCCTTGCTGATACTTGGTATTGCCTGAGGCTGGGCACTTATTGGGGTTGTTGGTGGGTTTCCTCCTCCCATCCTGGACGCTTCTTGGCCCTCTGTGGAGTGGACGCCTTTCCCTTCTCCTACTGGCTGGTGCCCCTGGTGTCTGTTCTCAGCCTCACCCCTGCCTGCCCTTGCGAGGAGCCCGGGGCCATCCGAGAGCCTCCTCCAGTGTTCTCATTCCCTTCACAAAGCGAGACTCGTCCCCAGCCGACCTCCTGCAGGCCACTGAGCGTCCTGTCAGCCTTCACGCGCGGAGGAAAGGCGCCAAGCGGCAGTGATGCCAACTGCAGCGATTGGCTTCATTTCTAGGGATGAAAACAAGCTTCCCGGGGTCAGGAAGAGGGAAAGGCCAGGCCAGGGCACACTGGGCGGTGCCCGGGACAGGGGTCACTTTGGCTCACATCCTCCTCACCTCGACTCTGAGCATCCCCAAAGGCAGGCTCGTGCCAGGGCACCCCGTTGTGAGTGGCCCAGGTGCGCGGGTGCCGGGCAGATGCAGGACACGTCTGACCTCCAGGAAGACGGGGGTGAGGGGCCACCTGCACCCTCCTGGGCAGCTCCGGGGACCTCAGGCTCAGATGCTGAAGGCGGCCTCGAGCCCCCTCCTGCATGTGAGTCCCCCCCACAAGGCATCTCCTCTCCATGGCCCTGGGTGAATGGGATGGGGTCCACATGGCTTACCTGACCACTTCAGCAGGCCCAGGAGAGAGGCACCACTGACACCCCCACCCCCACCCCAGAATAGCTGGAGTAGTGGACCCTGGAGGTGCCCCAGTAACCAGGCTCTGTTGCCCGGTCTGGGGGCCAAGCCATGGCCTGGCCGCGCCTGTTGGAGGTGGGGGTCTGTCCCTGTGCCCTGGGTTGACACCACAGGAGGAGCTGTCAGGACACCTGGCAGTCTGGCGGCCCCCACGGCCCCCAGTAGGCCATTTGCACGTCACTCTGGCATTTCCAGCTGCTAATTAGCACCATTCTCATCTCCCTTCATCACCGAGACAAGGCGCCCACAGCAGCCCCTCAATCAGCGCAGACGGGCACCGCCTCCTGCCTGTCTGCAGCGCAGGACACGGGGCCGCTGGCGCGGGAGGCCCCGGTGCCCACCCAGCCCAGCCAGCCACCTCCTGCCCACACTCCTGCCTTTATCTCCACCCTGGTGGCGGGCACTGGGTGCTCTGAGGGGTGCAGAGGCCTCCTCAGCGGTCTTCCCCACCCACGCTGCCGGTGGGGTTCCAGGAATTGGGCAGGGCCCCAGTTCGTGCCGCCGCCACCTCCCTGCCCAGGGGACCCCAGAGCTGTCAGACAGACCGCACAAACCTTGGGTTTTCTCCATGTCCCCTTGGTCCCCTGGCACAGGGTCCACGAGGAGGCCCAGTAGCTGAGGGGGTGGCCAGTACCAGGGCAGGATATGCCTGGCCCCCCACCATGGGCCATCTTGGCTGTGCCAGCCCCCCGCCCCTGACCCTCTCCAGCCTGGATGAGGTTGGTGTCCTCCCCAAAGACCCCCCAAGGGCACCTGTTGGGAGACAGGACAACCCCACCCCCCACCCCTCCTCTGTATTGTTCTGCAGAGCCCGGCCCACCATGTGACGGTGGGGCTGGACATTTCTGCCGGCTCCTTGTACAAAGGCCACCGGTAAGGGACCCGCAGACCCAGTGGGCCCTGCGTGTGCGTGTCCCCGGGGCTCAGTGCCAGTGTCTGTGGGCGGAGATGCATGTCGGCAGCACCCCTGACACGGAGAACTAGAACCCGGGGGACGCAGGACAGGCAGCAGACCTACGCCCAGGGAAGTACCAGGAGGCCGCCCCTGCCTGGCACTCTCTCCATCTCCCCCATGGCCCACCTTGCAGGGGGTCCCGCCGGCTTCGGGGAGCAGGGTGAGGTGTGCCTCTGGGTGTGCAGAGATGCCAGAGGCCCCTGCCTGGAAGGCCCCTGCTGGCCTCCATCCCACTATCCAGCGTCTGTTCAACCTGCAGAACAGGTCTAAAGAAGAAATAACAGCCCTCGGGCATGTCCCTGCTGCTGGGCTTCAGCCCCTGAGGGCGCTGCAGCCTGAATTCTGTTCTTAAAGAGAGTACCGGTCCAGCCAGTTTGGGGGTGGGGTGTGTGTGTGTGTGTGTGTGTGTGTGTGTGTGTGTGTGTGTGTGTGTGAGAGAGAGAGAGAGAGAGAGAGAGAGAGAGAGAGAATTCAGGCTGGGCCTCCTTGAACCCCGCCTGGCCCCAGGCTTCCATGGCAATGGCTCCAGGGACCGTGGTTCTCAGTGGAATGGATTTGTTCCTGGTTTATTGGGGTCTCAAGCCACGCCAGGGGCTCAGCCCATCCTGAGGCTGCAGCTGGGGGGCTGGGGGACAGGTTCTGAGCAGCCATCTACCTCGAGGTGAGGTCCCAAGCAGCCTGGTTGTTGGAGCTGGGGGGATCTAGCCGGCGGGGTCACCAGAGGCCACGCGGACTAGGCTGTGAACCGGAGCCAGGGTCCCTAACTCTGACAGGCACCGCAGCCCCGAGGCAGAGCCAGCTTCCAGCTGGGGGGCTGGAAGAGAGGGAAATGGGGGAGGGGGCTGGACTGAGCATTTGGACAGAGTCTCTGAGCTGAGCTGGACCTGATCCCCCTTGTTCCTCTCCCTCGGATCAGAACCTGGCCCCAAGTTCTTGGTTCGGATCCTGTCTGCACAGGCTGAGCCCATGTCCCTGCCGGTGACTGAGACACACAGGCAGTCGAGCCCGGCTCAGGCAGGGGGGCCTCCAGGCTCGACACCCACCCGCCCTGGCATTGGCCCCCGCCTGCGCCGCCCCTGTGCAGTGGACTCAGTCCCCAGGGGGCGCCAACAGCAGCAGAGACCCTGGGGAAGGCGTCTCTGGGGAAGGGAGGTCTGGACGGGACGGGGAGAGGCTTCGGGGGGCGGCAGGCAGCGAGCCCAGGTGTGTCCTTTCGCTTGGCTTCAGACAGCCAGTGGCACCGAGAAACAAGACTCAGATGCTTCCCGAGACAGAGGCGGCCTCAGGGCCCTCCTGGAACTGGGGCTCTGTGAGCTGAGGTCAGGGCCGGGCAGCTCCGACCCCTCACTCTCCCCAGCCCTGACTGCTCACACGACAGACACCCCCATGGGCCTGACACCCCTCTGCGCCCAAAGCTTCGGGAGCCTGTGTTCGAACCCTTATACCTCCTCCAGACTCTCTTCCCCTCTAAAACATAGCCAGTGGCACGGGTGCCCTGAGTCCCTGCCAGGGCGTGCGGCCACCTTGGGTTCCTGTGGGACACGGGTCCTGGGTGCTGGAGGGTATCCAGCCATGTGTCACCTGCCCCCTCTGCCCCGCAGGTGCTGCCTCTGTTCCCGGGCTCGGTCACTGTCATGGTCCATGACCTGTGCCTCGCCTTCCCGGCGCCCGCGAAGGCCGAAGTCTTCGTCTCAGACATTCAGGAGCTGTACGTCCGCGTGGTGGACAAGGTCAGTGTCCACGCCCTGCCCTGGCCCCTCTGCAGCCCCATGGACACCAGGGACACGGTGTGAGCCTACAAGGCCAGGCATGTCGTGTTGCTCCTCTGCCCACTTTCCGGGGCCCACCCCTCCATTAGCCCCTGAGTGGCCGGAAACACTCAGCATGTGTGCTCAGATCTGGGGCTGAAGGAAACCAACACCTGATCAGGCTCCTCCTTGGCTGATGGCAAAGCCCTGCCAACATGCTTGGCCCCAGGGGCCAGAGCCCAGCAGGTGAGGGCATCAAGTTGCCCGAGGCTTTACTGGAGGGGTGGGGGGCTTCTAGGCCACATCTGGCCGTGCTCAGGGCTGACTCCTGGCTCTGTGCTGATCACTTCTGGAAGTGCTCAGTGGGCCATAGGGGGTGCCGGGGGTTGGACCTGGGTCAGCCGCAGGCAAAACCAGCGTCCTCTCTGTTGTACTATCGCTCCAGCCCCATTGACCCCGGTTCTGTCTCAGGCACTGCACACCGCCCCTGCCCCCGCCAAAACCTACTTACCTGAGGTCAACTTCAGGTCAGCCCCGCCAAGGGGATCCCCGCCCGCTAGTGCCCAGCACACGCCTTGCTAACAAGGCTGTTCTCTACTGTGTGGGTTTGTGATGCTCAGGGGTTTCAGGTGCAAGGCCGGGCACCTCTGCGGTGGCCACAGAGTCCAGATCCAGTTGTGCAAGGAGGGGGTTGGGGTGGGGAGAGGGCTGCTCCCTTTCTCCCAGGTTCCCTGGGGGTGGGACAGGCACACATTCAGGGTCAAGAGACAAATGTACAACCACAGGCAGCTTGCAGGGCCAGAACGTCTCCGGCTCGGTCCTGCGGCTGCAGCCCAGCGGCGGGCAGAGTAGAGTCCCACACGTCCTACCCACCGCCGAGTGTGCAGGGCTGTTCCTCTCCTGTCCTGTCTGTGTTCCTGACCGGGACTGCAGGACAGTCCGTGAAGAGACCCCAGGCCTGAGCCACGTGCGAGCAGCTGCGTGTTGGTCAAGCAACAGACCGTGTGACATGCAGTCTGCCCGCTCTGTGGCTAGGTGGGGAGCACCCAGCCCAGCCCACTTGCCTGCTGGGCAAGAGGAACGTGAGCCCCACGCAGCACAGGCTCTGACGGCGCCTCCCGATCCCGTCCTCTCTCCGTCAATGCCAACAGGGGCAACTTCCGGGATTGGCTCTCCAGTGTCCTCCTCTCTGGCTGGAGGGGGTCTGTGTGGGGTGGGGTCTGTGCCAGCGTGTCAGGGGACCTCGTAGGAGAACATGCCTGGGTCGCAGTAAGCAGCAAAAGGAGGATCTGGCTCCCAGAAAGGGGCCGATGTACACTGCAAAGGGGAGAATGCCTCTAGTTCAGAGATTTCTAAGGAAAATGCTCTTGAAAGAGGGGTGAGGGTGGGCTGTGGGGTAATGGGGCGATAGTACAGCAGGTAGCACACTCGCCTTGCATGTGCCCACCTGGATTCAATCCCCTGCATCCCATAGGGGCCCCTGAGAGCCCCACCAGGGGTGATTCCTGAGCACAGAGCCAGGAGTAAGCCCTGAGCACCACTGAGTATGGCCCAAAATCTATTTTTTTTTTAAATTGCAAAGGAGGAAGAAAAGGAATATCCTTACTTTTGTCAAGACAAATGAAGCCTCTGGCTTTTTTTAACATATATGTGTCATTTTCTTTGGTTTGGGGGCTACACACCTGTGGTGCTCAGAGCCAGCTACTGGCTCTGCACTCAAGGATCACTCCTGGTGGGGCTCAGAGACCATAGGGGCCTCTGGGGATCGGACCTGGATTGGCCGTGTACAAGCAAGCACCCTGCCCGCTAGACTGTCCCTGATGTTTTGACCCTGAGCTGTAAACGCCATGTAGCGCTGCTTCCTGTGCCTAAAGCCCCTTGTGACCCTTGGTCTTTGGTGACAGTTTGGAGACAGGCAGTTCCCCTTTACTCCCAGGCGGGGGTGCAGGTGGGGACCCTTTTTCAGGGCAGTCTGGTGGCAGAGGTGTTGAGGTGCACACCCACCTGAGCCTGTGTGCCCCTGTCCCCCGCCAGGTGGAGATCGGGAAGGCGGTCACTGCCCACGTCCGCGTGCTGGACTTCCACAAGAAGCCATTCCTGGCCAAGTACTTTGCCTTCATGGACCTGCAGCTCCGCTCAGCCTCCCAGATTGTCACCTTGGTGTGAGTGTCCGGGCAGGGAGGAGCATAGGGGGTTGGGGGGGCGCGGTCTGGTTTGAGGGGGGGTCCGAGTCCTTCCTCCCGTTGCAGGGCCCTGGACGAGGCCCTCGACAACTACACGGCCATGTTCCGCGTCCATGGCGTGGCCATTGGCCAGACGAGTCTGACAGCCACGGTGACCGATAGAGCGGGACAGAGAATCAACTCGGCCCCGCAGCAGATCGAGGTAAGGCTGGTCGCCCTGGCCCTCGGGACAGCCCAGGGCAGAGGTGGGGCGGCTCGTCACTGGCCTGGGGCTTCAGGGCTGGCCAGGCAGCAGCCAGGAGGCCACCCTGGAGTCTGGCCAGTCCCGTGTGTTTCCTACCTTGTTTCCTTCCCCTGACCACCCCCCGCCCTACTGGTTGGACCCCGAGCCTTGTGCTGGGCCCGCACCCACTCCGTCGGTGCAGAGAGGAGCCAGGGGGACCGTGTGGGTTGATGTAGGGAAGTACCTTGGGGAGCTCTCTGGGTAAGCTCCTTCTGCACCTGGGCTGTGCTGGGGTGCGCGTCTTGCCAGGTTGTGCGAGGGAAAAGCCAGGGATCCTGGCTGCCTGGGCTGTGGAACTGTGTTCCCAGGTAATGTGCACACAGCACCAGCTCCTTTGACCTCGGTTGGTTCCTCTGCACGGGGGCGCCTTGTTGTCTCTATGCATGCAGGCCTGGGGTGCAGCCAGTGCCCCGCCTGCCCCAAGGCCCCGCCCACACAGAACCCCGCCTCCCAGGCCCCACCCACCCAATAGTCCCGCCACTCGGGAGCCCCACCCACCTCAAGCCCCGCCCCTCCACCAGGGAATTTCTGGTGGCTGTGCTGGTTGGTCCTGTCAGACTGGGGAAGGGGGGCCCCCCAATGAGAGAGGGACGAGGCCTCCCTTGTCACTGCCTGGCCATGTGGAAAGGTGTGAGGGCAGCCTAGGCAGTCGGGTTATGAGATCTGGAGAGACTCAGAGAAAGGGGGCAGTTACCTTGCCAGGTGGTGCAAACATCAGCGTGAACACAGCAGACAGCCCTGGAGGCCTGTCTGTCCCCCCTGAGTGCGGGACCCGCCCCTGCTCCAGGGGCTGTGTGTGATTCTGCAGCTCCCGGGTGACCTGAGACCACAGATTCAGGGGCTGTGGGCGAGATCCCAGGGATGCTTGTGCTCCCCTTAAGGGACCCGATCCCAGGCCTTGGCGGTCCCTCTCCCCAGGGCCATGGGGTTGGGGTTCTGATCGAGTCCCTGTCCCAGCACTGCTGGGGGTGCCTCGTGCCGGGCACCTGAGCATGGAACACAGCCCCCCTTGCCCCCTTTTCTGTTCCCCACGCCTAGGTCTTTCCCCCGTTCCGACTGATACCCCGGAAGGTGACGTTGATCATCGGGGCCACGATGCAGGTAGGGCAGAGGCGTGTGCAGCCTTGGCTCCCCGCCCTCCCCTGCACTGCTGAGCAGGGAGCAGGAGTGGGGTGTCGGCCTCTGCCAAGCTGGGTGACGGCCCCCTGTCTCCCCTTGCAGATCACATCCGAGGGCGGCCCCCAGCCTCAGTCCAACATTCTCTTCTCCATCGGCAACACGAGTGTGGCGCTGGTGACTGGCGCCGGGCTGGTGCAGGGCCTCGCCGTGGGCAATGCCTCCGTGTCGGGGGTGGTGCAAGCTGTGGACGCAGAGACCGGCAAGCTGGTCATCGTGTCGCAGGTGACCGGATCTGCCCTGCTCACAGGGTGTGGTCGGGAGAGGCTCCTGCTGCCCAAGCACCATGGTGGTGGGAGGGGCAGCCCCTTATGGGGGCGGTCGGGGGCTCTGCTCGGGCTCTGCTCTGGAGACCATCCCTCTCCCCGGCCCTGTCAGGGGAGTGGGTCCCCACAGTGCTGGTCCCCCAGGGAGGGGAGCCTGTGTGGACCCCCAGGATGTACCATGTCCTGGGACTTGACCTCAGTGTGGCAGATGCCACCTCCCAGGTGGGGGGTATCCCTCTCGAAACCCCTGTCCCTGGCATGTGGCCCTTCCCCAGCCCACCGGAGCCCCCACTTCTCTCCTAGGACATCGTGGAGGTGGAGGTTCTTCTCCTGCGGGCAGTGAGGATCCGTGCGCCCATCACGCGCATGCGGACAGGGACCCAGGTGAGGTGGCACTGTGGTTCCGGGAGCACTGTCTGACTGCCCGCTGGGCTCAGGAGGGGGAACTGCTGCTCACCTGCTCTGGCCACTGGGGAGGAGGACAAGGGCTGCCTCCTGTCCAGGATGGGGAGATCTAGCTCCCCACACCTCCTCCACCTCAGGTCCTGCTCTGTCAAGAAAGAGGAGCCACTGCAGAAACTTGGGGCGAGACCATGCTTGCGTGTGTGTGTGTGTGTGTGTGTGTGTGTGTGTGTGTGTGTGTGTGTGAGTGAGTGTGGCTCTGTGTGCATGATTATTGTTAATGGGCTCTTGGCCAGGCCCTAGATAGAAAGCACACACATTCTATCCTATGTTCGGCCTCTCGTGGGTTCCGACTGTCCCATGTTTGCTCTGTCCTGGGACCATCCACTCCTGGGTTTGGCCTGTTTCATGCCGGTCTGCTCTGTGTTCGGTCTGTGTTGGCCTCTGCCTGTTGCGGTCCACACAGCTTCCGGCCACCGGGAGGCTCTGGGCTCAGCTTACTGCGCCCCAGGCACCAGCGGTGCATCTGGGATTTGGGCTGGGTATCCCAGCAGCCGGTTTCTCCCCACAGATGCCCGTCTATGTCACTGGGATCACCAACAACCAGAACCCTTTCTCCTTCGGCAACGCCGTGCCTGGCCTGACCTTCCACTGGTCTGTCACCAAGCGGGATATTCTGGATGTCCGGGGTCGGCACCACGAGGTAACCCCATCCTGACCAGTGTGGGGCCACCACGAGAGCCCTGTGTCCATGCCAGCAGGGGGCGCCCACGAGGCACCCTGAGTCCCACCAGCATGGGGGTCCATGCAGTCCCTCCATCCCAGTTTCACTCCTAGCCTGCTCCCAGCCCCACTCCTCTCTGAGGCCCATCAAGACCTGTCCCCAGCTGCCACCATGCTGTCCCCCCATCTCACAGGCACTCCAGCGCCCTCTCATCTCAGTCCCTTACTGTCACCACTTGAGAGGGGTGTTGGGGACTAGTGTGCCAGCCATTAAGCCAGCCAAGCCCCAGAACAGGAGTGAGTCCCAGGCTGTCGCTGGACCCCGGGGGGGAGATGCCACTTGCAGCTGAGGCGCCCTCGGCCTTACCCCTGGGCCACCCCCGAGTCCTCCATAGAGGGTCTGACCCCTCGCCCTGGCCGTGGGGGTTGCTGCAGAGCAGGGAGGAGACCAATGCGGACCCCCGGGTGCCCTCCAGTGGGCGCCTGACCTGGTGGTGATGGGGCCCCAATGTGAACACTCACTCCTGCCATTGGTCCCTTGGCAGGAGGCTCTGGGGGTCCATGCCCAGCTCAGCACCCCCAGGCCATCCCCCTCCCGGTGGTCAGAGCCTGTACATGCACTCTGATGGCTCAGAGGAACCCCGTGTCCTCACGCTGGCCAGGGTCACCTCGGGGTACTGCTCAGCGCCCATGTGTCTGTGGCTGACCCAGACCTGGGCTCGCGGCCCTGAGAGCGAACACAGCGGGAGGCTCCCCTTAGCTCTCTAAGTGCCAGGGCCCCGCGGGCCCTCCCTGAAGCGCGTCCGTGTCTGCAGGCGTCCATCCGGCTCCCCTCACAACACAACTTCGCCATGAATGTGCACGGCCGGGGGCGAGGCCGCACGGGGCTGCGAGTGGTGGTCAGGGCCCTGGACCCCGCTGCCGGGCAGCTGCAGGACCGGGCCGCGGAGCTGTCAGATGAGATCCAGATCCAGGTGAGGTTGGCAGCGGGGGACCCTGGCTACTGCGGAAGGCCAGGGGTCAGCGTGCAGAGGAGGGAAGGGCCGCAAGCTCCTCAAGCGGCAGGTCCAGCTGTTTGGAGTTGGGGGTCCCCTCTCGGGAGGGCACAGCAGCTGGGAGTGGTCAGCCAGGCATTTGCTGTCCGGAAACTCTGAGGACCTCAGAGAGGCAGCCTGACCCCCACTGCCCACACCTCTCAACTCGGCTGCGATCAGAGGCCAAAACCCAGGGTTACACATCAGACTGGCCTCGAGGGTGCCTTGGAAAAGGCGTGACCCCTCCCCCCAAAAAAGGTTCTCAGGGTCCCTGCCATCGTTCCTGTGTCAGGACCCAGAGCCCCACGACTCTCTCATGCAGACTCAGCACCCCAACATACACACAGACATCATGCATCTCCACACCCCCATGTCTCCGCATGTAAACATACATAGACACACATGTGCATGTTGAGACGGAGAGACATGTACCCACGTGTGTATGCTGACTCGGGGAGACAGACCCACCTGCACATGTGCATACAGACACAGAGAGGCACAGACGCACTCTCCCAGTGGAAAATAAAAATTGGTTCTAGGGCTGGAGCAATGGAACGGTGGGGTGGGCGCTTGCCTTGCATGCAGCCAACCTAGGTTCAATCTCCAGCACCCACTATGGTCCCCTGAGCCCCACCAGGAGTGATTCCTGAGAGCAAAGCCAGGAGTAGGCCCTGAGCACTGCCCATTGTGGCCCCAAAACAAAAGCAAGTTGTGACATTGATCACGGAATTAAAGACGGGGACTCATAATTTCCTAAGCTTATGCTCTCAGTTGGGACAATAATGCCCCTGCCTCAGTTTCTCTAGACCGCACAGGGGAATTGAGTCCAGGAGATGCTTCAGAACGTTGAAATTAATCTGTTGAGTCCATTGGGGTGCTTAGAAGTGACCATTTTTGCCAGCATTGGGAAAGGAGAGGTTGGCCCAAGGAGATGGCAGGACCTAGGGTCGATGCTCATCCCACTGGGGTGTAGCCCTGCTGCCTTAGGACATGCACAGGGCGGGGTTCAGAGTTCTGGGGTGAGCATTGCTGCCCAGGGCTGCAGGCCATGACTTTCTGCAGGCCCCAGGGATGAGGGGAACTTGCAAGACCCCACATCACCAGGGTCGCCTGCTCTGGCTCCATCTGGACTGGAATGGGAAGGACTGAGGTTAGGACCCTGTGGACCATGGACAGGGTCATCACAAGAAAGGGCAGCCCAGCTCTCTGCAGACTCGGCCCCAGCAAGTCCCGCCCTGGCCTGTCTGCTGCCCCCACCCAGCCTGTGCACCCCCAGGCCTGTCTGTCCCCCCACCCCATGTGCACCCCCAGGCCTGTCGGACCCCCCACCCCATGTACACCACCATGCCTGTCTGTCCCCCCAACCTTGTGCACCGCTGGGCCTATCTCCCCGCCCTGTGTGTACCCCTAGATCTGCCCCCCATGTGTGTCTCGACCAGGCTCCCTCCTGCAACCCAGGGAAGGTGACGCCCCCTGCCCCAAAAGGATGGAAACGTAAACACTCACACACTCAGGCACAGCCGAGGCCCAGAGGCCCCAGCCTCACGGGAAGCCGCTGTATCTGTCGCCTCCCTCAGGTATTTGAGAAGCTGCGGCTGCTGAGCCCTGGAATAGAAGCAGAACAAATACTAATGTCACCCAACTCGTTTATAAAGCTCCAGACAAACAGGTACGTGAGTCAGCGCCGCTTCCCGCCCCTCCGCGCCACCTCATTTGTCAAAGTTGGCAGGAGCCGTGAGCCGTGGCCCCGAGCGCACCCCCCATCTCCCGCGCCTGCTCCTCACTACACCCGGAAACCCGGGAGAGCTGCTGAGCCCCAGCCCCTCACTGGGAAGGAAGGAGCAGCAAGGGGTGGGCTTCCGAGCCCCCCACCCCACTGTTCCAGGGACGTGGCTGTGGTGGTGGAGCGCGTAGTGGCCTGCTTGAGGCCCAAGCTTACTCCCCACACGGCAGAGCCCCCACAGCGTGTCGCCGGTGAGCCCTGGGCCCATGCGGCTGCAGGAGCATCCTGGAAGGGGTCCTCTCCCCCCAGCCGCACTGCAGGGGGCCCCGTACGGGACTCTCGCCCCTGTGATGCAACCCCTCCAAGGTGAACCACAGGGGGACATGCACACCTTGATCCTACCCTCACACACGCTTGTGCACACACAAACATACACACGCTAACACATGCTCGTGCACACACACACATACACACACTCGTTCCTCTCTTAGTACACTGGGTTGGGAGCCACACCCAGTGGTGCTTGAGAGCTTTGCCCAGCTCTGTGCTGGGAGCCTGCAGGGCCGGGATCACACTCCAGCTTCTGCATGTAGAGCCGACACTCAGGCCTCTGGGTTGTCTCCCCAGCCCTGAGAACAAGCTTTAAGGCAGGTCTGGGGTTTGCCTCAGGGAAAGGGACTTTGGATGCCCTGCAGCGTGACCTGGGGCTGTGAGCACCACCCAGGCCATCCCTGTGCCTCAGGCATGCACACACACGCACACACAAACCCGCTTCACATCCCTCAGGCATGCACACATGCTCACACAGACCCTTTCCACATCCCTCAGACATATGCAGTCTCATATACACACTCATACACACTCACATGCACACACATATAAACACATGTACACACACATTCAAATATACTCACGCAAAACACTTTAACATATGTGTACACGTAAAGCACTTTCACATATGTGCACTTATACACACACAATCACATGCATGTACACTCATGTACACACATATACACTCATACCCTCATGTGCACACACTCACGTACATGCACTTACACTCAAACACATACACCACATATACTGTCACATACACTCGTGTATACTTTTACATACACACAATATACTTTCACATATGTGTACTTATAGATATGCTCGTATACACATACACTCACATGCATTCACATAGACACATGCACATATGCATGCGCACACGCACTCATATACATAGACACATATACACCTCAGGGTCTGGGGTACATTGGGGGTGTAGCTCTCTGGTGTGAGTTGGTGGGTTTGGGGTGCACAGAGGGGCTCTGCCTTCCTGCCCTGTGTGAGGTGGTGGGTTTGGGGTGCCGTGGGGGGCCCCTCCTTTGTTAAGTGCTGGGCTCAGGGACAGACCTGCTTCCTGACTGCCCGAGTGGCTCTGGGGGTCCCACGGGCCCCGCGGGAACAGAATAGCAGGAGCCTGAGCTCGTTTTAGTGCTCAGGGTGCATAGTAAGGCCTGTGCTGGGCCCGGGTTGGGCAGTCTGCAGGCCGTGGGCTCTGCTGGGAGCTGTGTCCCCTGGGCCGGGGCCCTCCCTCACCTCCGCACACGAGTCCCCACCGCCCCCTTCCCCGGCAGCCGCTCTCCTCCGGGGCTGCCAGCGCAGGCTCCCGGGGCCTGGGGCCCGGGACGGGCGTTTCCCCTCCCAGAGCCCAGTTAACCCTGCGCGGCCATCCCGCTGCACACGGACCCACTCTCGCTCCCAGGGACGGTGTCGCCGCCCTCAGCTACCGCGTCCTGGACGGGCCCGAGAAGGTTCCGCTCGTGCACATGGACGAGAAAGGCTTCCTGGTGTCTGGCTCTGCCGTGGGCATGTCCACCATCCAGATCACCGCCCAGGAGCATTTTGGGACCAACCAAACCATCCTCGTCGCTGTGAAGGTAGGACCTGCCAGTCCCGCTCTGGGGCGAGGCCAGGCCGGGGAGGTGGTGGGTGAGGGTGGGTGCAGCGCCCGAGGCAGCCACGGGTCCTGGGGAAAGTTCAGGCTCCTCTCGTCTCTGTCGTGACCCTCTTGTCTCTTGGATGGGGACACTGACCCCAGCTGTGCCTGGGCTGGCGCCTCAGAGTCCAGACCAGGGGCACTGAAGGCATAGGCCAGGCCCCAGCCGCCCGGAGAACAAGACCTAGTTCTGGAAGTGACCGGTGAAGGCCAGCGTGGAGGGCGTCAGGCAGCACTGTGGTCCAGTCTTCCTCGCCGACCCCCGTGGGTTCCGCAGCTCTCTCATGCCCACCCTCCACCTTTCTCTGCTCCTCGTGTGCCCCGGGTCCCGGGTTTGTTCAGAACAGAATTTCTTCCCAGCCCTCCTCACAGCCACTCTCTCAAAGGGAGATGTCGTAGGGGTTTCCCAGCTCCGAGCAGGTGGCCTTCTGTGTCCAAGGGACCCGCATGGGAGACCAGCCCCTCTTCCTCTCCACAGCAGGCACGATGTCTGGGGGCTGTGGGGCGCCAGCTTCCTATCCAGGAAGGGCATATGAGTCAGCCAAGGCTATCCCCTTTATAAGGGGGCTGCACCCAAGGGTGCTTGGGGCACCTCCTACACACTGCTCGGAGGCCCTTCCGGGCAGTGCTCAGGGAACCATGAGGGTCTGGGGATCGAGGATTGAGCCTGGGGCTATGTGGGAGCACCTGCACTCAGGGCCTTTCAGCGTCTCAGCCACCAAGGTTGATCTTTGGAACTCGGGTCCCTGCACCCTGATGCCCACCGTGCCCTCCCTCCCTGTCACCGCTGCCCCCGTGCCTCCCAGCAGGGAGGTGTCTGTGCGTGAGTGGCACTCTGCTCCCCCGAGGCACTGGGCACGGGCCAGGGGCACGAGTGAGCCCCTCCTCTTCCCAGCTCCCCTGAGCCAGGCCAGCCTCGTGGGCTTCCTGAGAGCATCCCCTCCTCGGGAGGGTTTGGAGGGACACACCTGTCACCACCCTGTCACTGTGCCCCCCTAGGTGTCCCCCGTGTCTTACCTGAGGATCTCCATGAGCCCTGCCCTGCACACCCCCAACAAGGATGCCCTGACGGCCCTGCCTTTGGGAATGACCGTGACCTTCACTGTCCACTTCCACGACAACTCAGGAGACGTTTTCCACGCCCACAACTCTGTCCTCAACTTCGCCACCAACAGGTAGGGGTGGGCGGCACGTCCTTCTCCCTGGGGTTCAGCGGGGCCCTCATGGGACCCAGAGGCGTCCCAGGGCACAGACAGGAAGTGGGACCAGGGAAGTGAGACTCCAGGCTGGGGGTTGGTGGGCAGCTAGACGGTCTATGTCAGGGTTTTTGTGACTCGTGGGAGCTGGACCAGGGGAGGCGAGAGCTCAGACATTGTCCTGGCCCTGTGGCCCCTGCACGGATCAGACTGAAGAGCAGAGAGGATCGGCCGGCAGGGCAGAGGCCCGCTGAGCGCCATGGCTGCTTGGCGGCTGAGACAGGCCGAGCCAGGGGGTGGGCATCTGTGCTGAGCACATGGGCCAACATGCCCCCCGCACCCTGGGCAACAGCAGCTTCCCCGGGACTTCTGAGAAAGGCTCATCCAGCGGCCACGGTGCCAGCAGCTGTCCCTGGAAGCAGGGGCTCCCCTGACACCGGGCCCCCCCTCTCCTGGCTCCCCTGACACCGGGCCCCTCTCTCCTGGCCCGCAGGGATGAGTTCGTGCAGATTGGGAAGGGCTCGACCAACCACACCTGCGTGGTGCGGGCCGTCAGCGTGGGCCTTACCCTGCTCAGTGCCTGGGACGCTGAGCACGCCGGCCTCTCCGACTTCGTGCCGCTACCCGTCGTCCAGGCCATCTCCCCACAGCTGTCCGGCACGGTGGTGGTGGGAGATGTCCTCTGCCTGTCCACCACCCTGCTCAGTCCTGAAGGTGAGCTCCATGCCAGCCCCTCCTGCTGCCTCTCTGGGCAGGCGAGCTCCACTGACCACTCGGCCACTCCCTGAGTGCCCAGCACTGGTCGGCCGAGAGCTGCTGCTGAGGGCACAGCCACACTCGCCCTTCACACAGGAGCTCACCAGCCCTGCGTTGGGTAGAGTTCTGGAACTTTCTGCCTGTGTCTAGACTGGCTCGGTAGCGCTGTGGGGAACTGAGCGTTAGGTTTCCTTTTCATTTCTCTCGGTTTCTGGGCCACACTGGGCAGGAGAAAGGACCCTGTCCTGCTTTAGAAGGAGGCTTAGGTGGGGGTAAGCGTCAGCAGAGTTCAGCTATTCCCACGCAGTGTCTACAATTACTGTTTGGGTGTTTGGTTTGTTTTTGGGTTTTGTATTTTTTTTTTCCAAATTGGCCTCTTAATTGTTTTTTGACATAGTTAAATTCGTTTTGAAAGGAGGTTATGCGCTGACTGTGAAGAAGAGCAGATGTCATCTGCCATAATAGGAAATGGTTGTCGAGTTCTTTGATGGCACAAGTGTGATGTGTTTGACTCTCAGCGGAGAGAGATGCTCGACTGACAGCTCAGAGCGGGACTGCTGCCTGGCTAAAGGGGATGGACAGGCAGATGCCCTGGGGCCAAGGGTCCAGGACAGGGGAAGGATCTCGGGACCCTGGGAGGGGCCCTGAGGCTGTGTGTTGGGGCCTCAGGGGTACCACGTGCGGGAGGGGCTGGGGCACCTGTGGCTGCAGAGCTGGCTTCTCTCCTCGGTGCCCTCTGCGGGACTGGAGGCCAGGCCTGCAGCATGGCCATGCCCAGCGGGCAAGAGTGTCCGCCCTGGGCGGGAGGCTGACCTGACAACGGGGCTCCCTCCGCCAGGCCTCCCCGGGACCTGGAGCTCCTCTGCCAGCAACATCCTCCACGTGGACCCCAAGACAGGCGTGGCAGTGGCCCGGGATATGGGACCCGTGACCGTGCACTACGAGGTCGCCGGGCACCTGAGGACGTACAAGGAGGTGAGGCTTTGGGACTCGGGGGGCCCTGCACGGCCGAACTTCAGTATCAGTCGCAAGTCCCTCAGCTTTGAGAAAGAGGCGTCTGGCTGGGCCCCTCCAGTTCTCTGCTCTGGGACCCTCCTCCCTGCACCTTGGGGCTCCCGCAGCGTCCCCACAGGCTCTCCACGCTGTCGAGGCCAGTGGGCAGGAAGGGCCCGGTGGGCCTTTCCCAGGGCGGTAGCCGTGGGTGGCCAGGCCACCAAGTGACGTCACCAGCCAAGTTGAGCCTCCCCTGGCGATCACCTTCCAGTCTTTCTGGGGGCGAGCAAGACTGTGCTCCCCCCCTCGCCCCTGCAGTGAGTCAGTGCGTTCAGTTTGGCCGTACACGCCTCAGCTAAGCGCTTGTTTGCGCCCCGGCAGCTCTGCCCCTTAGTTCTGCAGCTCAGCCAGCCAGTGGCACAGAGGGACGCCTGTGTCCCTGGAAGCTGCTCGGCCCGGGCAGGACCTGGGCAGCAGGGCGCGAGGGGCGCAGGGGCTGCATATCCTCGCAGGTCCTGGGCTGTGTTGGACTCTGGGGTGGGGGGGGGGGGGGTCTGTGCCGCTGAGACTGAGTGCCTGGGCGGGGCTGCCTGGTTCCAAGCCCCGCTTGGCTGCTGAGACTCGGCATCTCCGTTCTCGGGCTGTGACAGGGCGGTCTGAAGGGAGCCCTTAGAGTTGTCACCAGTTGCTTAGGCAGGTTTGAGACCCTGTGCCTGGTGCAGTCGGAGCCAGGACAGGGTGTGGGTCCAGGTGCTCAGCCAAGAGACCCAGGGTGCACCCTCAGTGGGCCCCCGTGGGTGGGCGGAGACCAGGCGTGGGCTGGGGAGGAGTCATCAGAGCACAGACACCGTTTGGGTGTGGGATGGGGCGGCGTGAGGGGAAGACAGGGTATGGGGGTGTGGCAGTGACCGACGTGGGGGCAGGCCTGGGGGTACAGGGCAGGAAGGAGCAGGGGGAGACGGGAGGGAGGTGGGCCTTGGCACTGTGGGCCCCAGGCCGAGTGTGGAGATGGCGTCTGTCTCCCCCCTCCCAGATTGTGGTTAGCGCCCCCCAGAGGATCCTGGCACATCGCGCCCGCCCCGGCCAGCCCAGTGCCCAGGATGTGGTGTTCTCCAGAGTGGCCGTCACCCTGGGCGACAGGAGCTCCAACCTGCGAGGTACAGTGAGCAGCAGTGTGGAGCCAGGGCCGGGACCAGGGGGCTGCTGCACCCCCGAGTCCCGCCAGAGCACCGGGCTCACCTGCTCCTTCCAGTTCTTGGGGCATTTGGGTCTCCGGGGAGCCTGGCACCCAGAAATGCCACGGCAGGTGCCACAGGGAAACATAAGGAGGCTCCGGGCCACACCGGCGGCTCTGGTGCCTGGAATCACCTCTCCTGAGGTGGCACATTCCAGCACTGTCCCAAGAGCTTTGGGTAGCAGCTGCCAAACATCCACTCTTTGACCCAGACGCTCTTTTTGTTTTTGTTTTGGTGGGAAAGGGGCACATCTAGTGGTGCTCAGGACTTACTCCTGGCTCTGTGCTCAGGGATCACTCCTGGTGGGCTCAGGGAACCCTATGGGGTGCCGGGCATTGAACCCAGGTCAGCCGCATGCAACGCAAATGCCCTCCCCGCTGTGCTATGGCTCCAGCCCCTCGGGCTGTTTCTGTTTTGCTTTTGTTTGGGCGCCACCCCGACAGTGCTGGGGGCTGACGCCTGGCTCTGCACTCAGGGATCACACTAGGCAGTGCTCAGGGGCCAGGTGTGGCCTCCCAGGCTGTTCTTGAGATCCCCGTGCAGCAGGGGGCACAGTGCTAGCACCTCCTGGGGACCCAGGCCCCTCTGCCAGCCTCCCTGCAGCGGCTGAAATGAGAGGACCATTGCCCTCCTAGAGGGCTGGACCCACCTATCCTGGCCACCCCCCTGTGGCAGGAAGGGGCAGTGGATCACTGTGGGCGGGGGCCCCCTGGGGTACTCAGGCACAGCTTGAGTTTATGGTCAGAAACAGCAGCTGGCTCTGATGGAACCTGGCCACCATCCGGGGGGATGGGGACGGGGGATGGGGACGGCTGGCTGCTCTTGAAAAATATTTGGGGGGGCCACACCTGACAGTGCTCAGGGCTACCTCCTGGCTACGCACTCAAATCGCTCCCGGTGGGCTCAGGCGACCTTAGGGGATGCCGGGGACCGACCCTGAGCCAACTGCGCGCCAGGCCCTCCCCGCTGTCCTCTCACTCGGGCCCGTGCCTTGGCCCTGGCTTGTCGCTAGGTGAGTGCTCCCCCGCCCAGCTGGAGGTGGTCGAGGCCCTGCACCCCGAGTCCCTCATTGGCTGCCAGCTCCAGTTCCAGCAGGACGACTTCGACTTCCCAGCTCAGGATGTCGTCACGGCCGAGCCCAGCTTTGACACGTCTCTGGGTGAGTTTGTGGTGGGAGGTGCCGGGGGGGAGGCCAAGAGTGTTTGACTTCGGGGGACACTTTGCTGGAGTGTGCTTGGCTCCCAGGGCCCTCAGTCCAGCAGGGGAGGGCCCCTGGGGGCTGTGGAGGAGGAGGGGTGCCTGGTCAGGGCCCGGGTGAGTGCGGGCGGCCAGGCAGACACCCCGTCCGTCCCCGCAGGCCAGTACCTGTGCTCGGTGACCATGCGCAGGCTGACGGACAAGCAGCTGAAGCAGCTCAGCATGAAGAAGGCGGCACTGGTGGCCACCGCCTCGCTCGTGGGCCGCCACCTGCAGGCAGAGCAGGTGGGCGCTGAGGTGCCCTTCAGCCCCGGCCTCTATGCCGACCAGGCCGAGATCCTCCTGAGCAACCACTACAGCAGCGCCGAGGTCAAGGTCTTCGGAGCCGCCGAGATCCTGGAGGGCCTGGAGGCGAGCTGCGGGAAGGCCTGGGGGGCAGGCGGGGGACAGGGGCGGTGGAGGGGGCTGGGGGCTGGGCCCCTTGCCAAGTCGGAGCCACTGGCATTCAGACCGGCCTCTGCTCTCGTGTCCCTGGCAAGGTCAGTCTAAGCACAGCCGTGGGCAGCCCCCCAGAGCCCCCAGTCTGTGCCTCTCCCGCACGGAAGGGGGAGAAGCCACAGGTTGTCCACGCAGGCCGGGGACACTCCCGCTCCTGCTGACCACTTGGTCCTCCAAGTGCCGTGTCGGGGCCCTGCGTTCCCTGCCTGTCGAGTCGGGTGAAGGAGCTCGTGGCTGCCGGGGGCTTGTGGGTGGCGAGGGTGCACGGCCACCTGGGGGCATTGGGCACAGCTTCACAGGCCGCTCTCCGGGCTCCTGGCGCTCTGCCCTTCTCTCCAGGCACCAGGGGCCATCCTCTGCCCAGGAGGTGGCGCTCAGAGGCTCCGGAGGGAGGAGGGCGTGTGGAGCGCAGTGCGGTGCTCACCCAGTGGCCCGGCCTCTGCCCTAGGTGAAATCCGGGTCACCGGCTGTGCTGGCCTTCGCGAAGGAGAAGTCCCTGGGGCTGCCCAGCTTCATCACCTACACCGTCGGGGTCTCGGACCCGGCCGCCGGCAGCCAGGGGCCTCTGTCCACCGCCCTGACCTTCTTCAGCCCCACCACGAACCAGGCCATCAGTATCCCGGTCACCGTGGCCTTCCTGATGGACCGCCGAGGCTCCGGGCCCCGTGAGTGGTGGGGCAGGGCCACAGCTGGGCACAGGGAGGTGTGGGCGTCGGGACATGGGGTGTCGGGACTGGGCAGTGGGGCCAGGTGTGTCCTCCTGCTCCTCAAGGCTCCCAGCCCTCAGGCCGCTGTCCCTGCCCGGGCTCTGCCCACCGCCACTGCCCAGAGAGCTGGTCGGCTGTCACCATCCCTCCTGCCGAACCCTCAGACGGGTCCCCCATTGATCAGGGAGATGAAAACCAATGCAAGACACCTCTCCTGGGCCTGCTGCGCCTCCCTCTGGCCAGTTGGCATCCGCGTGCGGGCAGAGGGACCAAGGACCCCACCCCCTCCCTGTAATACAGTGCCTGGAGTTAACACAGGGGTGAAGGGACAGGTCTGGAATGTGGCTCAGCGGGTGAAGGAGGAGGCGGAGGGGCTGACAGGGGGCCGGCCCCTAAGGCAAGTCTGGGGTGCGCCAGGGGCCCCCCCTTCCTGTCGAATGGGGGTGCAGAAAGGGCCCTGCTAAGGGCTGGGGGCAGGCCGGGCAGGAGGAGCCTTTGCCTGCGCGTGTTTCTTCCCTGTGGCTGGGTCACCTCTTGGGGGCTCGGGCTGCTGAGCGGTCAGCGCTGGGCCCTGGGTGACGGTGGTGTTCCGTGTGGACAGACGGATCCAGCCTCTTCCAGCACTTCCTGGACTCCTACCAGGTCATGTTCTTCACGCTCTTCGCCCTGCTGGCCGGGACGGCCGTCATGATCATAGGTGAGCAGGCACCCCGGGAGCCCCCTCCCAGGCCCTCCGGCCCCGCTCTGAGCCCCCACTTCCCGCAGCCTACCACACCATCTGTGCACCCCGGGAGCACTCCTCGCCCGCGGCCCTGGCGCCCCGCTCCAGCCCGCAGCACAGCCCCCACTGTGAGTAGCGGCCTGCCGGGCTCTCTCCGGGTCCATCGCCCCACCCCCTGCGGATCTGGCTTTGTGGCCCGGGTTGGGGGCTGGACTCTTACAGAGTAGCCGTGTTCTGGGCAACTAGTTTTACTGCCTTCCTGGCCTTGCAGTGGGCACCCCCCTTCCTGGGCTCTGGCCCTGGGGTCTCGTGGGCACGCCCGGCCCCTCAGAGCCTTTGTGCCCCCACAGTAGTGGCCCCTTTGTGCCACGGTTTCGTCAGGGATTTCACCAGTGAGCTGTGCGCTCCAGCCCTCTTCCCCTCGGCGGGTACCAGCCGGTCACCCCACTGATAGCTACAGTGGGCACGGCGGACTCTGACGCACCCTCCTCCTGCCCCATCCAGATGCAGCTGCCTTGTCACCGACTTCTTTCAACGCGCTGCCCCCGGTGCGCAGAACCAGCCCACCCTCGGGGCTGTGGAGCCCAGCCTATACCTCCCACTAGGCCATGCAGCCGGGCACAGCCGGAGGCACGCCCACTGGAGCCACGCCCACAGGGCTGGGCCACGCCCACTGGGGCAGGAGCCATGCCCCTGGGTGGCCACGCCCATCGGGGCTGGGCCACGCCCACTGGGGGGAACCTGTCCTGGCTCCCCAGCCTGCCTGGAGCTCTCGGCTCACCTGCCGCTTCGCTTGAGCTTGGAGAAAAGCCTCGAAGCCCGTTTTGTACTTTCTCTTTTTCTTTCTCCTTACTTGGGCCCCGAGCTGAGACGCCCCGGCTCATGCCTGGTGGTCCGGGGGTCTGGGCGAGAGGCGCATGTGTGTCCCTTGCCGGCCGCTCAGAGCCCGCCGCAGCTCTGGGGAGACGGCGACTGGACAGGTCCGAGGGCTGCGGTGATCTCAGGGACAGGACTTTTTCCTTGCTTAGTATTTCTGTGAGGTTCTCTTCCCCACGGAAACGTTTCTTTCCCCCAGCCTAGCTTCTGCTTAAAAAACAAAGGGAGCGCACAGATGGGGGGCGTCTCAGGGAGGCCACCGGGTGCCCCCGGCCCAGCAGCACACGGCACGCCACGTAACGCGGGTCACAGCGGTGGCTCCATCTGACTTGATTGTAGCTCCGCCAGGCCAGGCCCCGGCCTGGGTCACCCGCCTCCTGTCAGCACGAGGCGTCCAGTGTGGGGACAGATGGCCTTGAGCTCCTCCCTCCCGCCGTGTCCGCACACAGAGCCCGGAGCCCCCGCGTTCCTCCTCCTCTCCGTGCCACCTCAGCACATCTGAGCCTCCCCCCACCCCGGCCCCTCCCGGCTCCCGCCCCGAGGCCACGGCCAGTGGCACTGCTCTCAGGAAGAGCCGGAGGCGCAGCCCGAGCGTCTCCGGGCGTGGTGGGACCCTGAGCCTCAGCTGTGAATCCCCGTCAGTTCCTGGGCCCGGGCCACGGGCCGGGCCGTGTGTGTGTCTTCTGGCAGCTCAGACAGGAAGCATTGTGCCTTGGGTGTTACTTGAGCTCAGACTGACACCTTGGATGTAAATAGGTGCGTTTCTACTGGGTTTATTTAATAAAGCTCCGTTTAATTTCTTACGAGGCGTGTGGTTGCTGCTGGAGCCTCGACCTCCCCCCGGCATTGCTCCCGGCCACGCAGGTCTGGTCTGCTCCACCCTCCGAGGCCTCCTGCCCGGCACTGACCAGCCGGCCACACAGCTGCAGGTGTGGGCTGTCCCTGCCCGGGGGCACCCGCTCTCAGGCACCTGGGCCCACACTAGTGGCAGCTCCCTTGCCCGGTCACCCTCACCCCAAGCCTCCACCTGTCCAGGTGTTCGTGCCCTCTGGGCTGGCCCTCAGCTGCCCCTTCCCGGGCATATCCCAGGGCACCCTGCAAAGGCCCAGACTCTGGGAGGCTCCCATCACAAGTCAGAGAAACTTGGGGCCCCCAGGGTACCCACTTGTTCGACACACCTTGTCCCGGACGTGGCACTGGCCCTGAACAGCAGAGGCCACCCCGAGGCTCCCAGCGCCTGCAGTGAGATGTCCCAGTGAACAGTCAGGGGCGGCCGCCACTGTGACTGGGCCAATGCCCAGTGCTCCCGGGCCCCTGCCCTGTGGGCCGCACGGCCCTTGCCAGCGGGTCTTTCCCCAGCCTGGAAAATGGGCTGGGGTCCTTTCCGAGGAAGGGACCTGAAAGCCATGAGCCCTCCCACGGTCAGTGCTGTGCCACGCCAGCCACTGTCGCTATTAAGTGGCAGGGACCTGTGAGGGGCCCGCTGGGGACAGCGCTGGCTGCCAGCGTGATGGCATGCGAGACAGGTGAGTGGGAAGGCGGGGGGTTCCCGTCTCCTCCTGGGCCCTATGGTCTGGGGACGTTTGTCTTTCTCAGAGTGGCAGTGCAGGAACTAGGGCTGGCAGGGCTGGGACCCCAGAGTGTCACCTGCACGTCACGTGACAAGGTGTGTAACCAGGGTCAGGTGCGTGAGCCCTGCTCCTGGGAAGGGGGGGGGAGCAGTTTGGGGTTTTGAAGGTCAGCAAGGTTCCTGGGAGGGCTGGAGAATAGAGGCCAAGAGGTTGTGTCTGCCCCGATTGTCTCTTCTTGATCCGTGTCCGCTCTCATGTCGAGAGGCTCTCACAGACCTTGTCAGAGTGAGTCAGAACTGAGAACGGGGGAAACTGAGGCCCAGTGGTGGTAGGGACCAGCCCAGGGTTGGGCCTGATAATACCCCATGTCCCTGCTGTCCAGCGTGACCGGGACAGCTGCGAGGGTACCGGGAAGGGGCCCTGAGCGTCCAGCGCTGATTCGTTCTCCAGGAGCCAGAGAAGAGCCACAATTGCAGCACGGAGCAAAGTGAATCCTCTCAGCCGAGAGGGTGAGAAGAGGGAAGCCCAGAGAGCGCCGAGCAGGGCCGGATCGTCTGTTCCTTGGTTCAGTTTTATGTGGTGTGTAATTAGCGAATCCGATTCTGTGGAGGATTTCATTAGTGGCCTCATCAGGTGACTGCCTGCTGTGGGGGAGTATTTACTGAAAGCAAATAAAGGCTATTTACAAGCAGCCGGGAAGTGGGGTCTGAAGGCCGGGGGCTCCCCGCTCAGGCACCGTGCTCCCTGTGGACGTGGGGCACGACGGAGCTCAGCACACAGGCCCCGGTGCCGAGGCCACTCACCACCCAGGGCCCTTGGGTGCTCCTTCGCCCCCTGAGCCTTGGCGCCTGCCCCTGTCACAGGCGTGCTGAGCTGCAGGGGTGCCTGCTGCACGGGGCGAGCAGGTATGGGGTGCTCAATACATATTTTTTCTTCTATCTCTTTTTTTTTTTTTTTTTTTGCTCTTTTGGGTCACGCTGGCGATGCTCAGGGGTTAGTCCTAACTGTAGTCGGGAATCACTCCTGGCGGAGCTCAGGGGACCCTATGGGATGCCGGGGACTGAACCCGGGTCGGCTGTGTGCGAAGCAAACGCCCTCCCCGCTTTAGTGTCCCTCTGGCCCCTCAATCCATATTTCTTCCTTTCCCTACTCGGCGCTCTAGGCCGCCACCCTCAGTCTCCGCAGAAGCCGTCCTGTGACAGCCCATGGGAGCCTCCTGCTCACAGCAGCCAGGCCCTGGCCGTGACCGCAACGACATGTCACCACCATCACTGTCACTGCAGATTCCCTAGAGACTCCCCAGACCCTGCATGGGCAGTTAAAGACCTTCCGTGGGAACAAAACTCATGTTTCAACATGGTTTGACAACACGCCACCTGAGAGGGGGGGAGCCCGGGCCTCCCAGCCCGCTGTCCCGAACCCAGGGCCCCTGCAGACGCGGCCAGTCGCTCCCACCGTCCGGGTTCCACCACGCAGGACCCAGCCTTCCCGCAGCCCCCGCCAGTCAGCCGGGTCGGCTGAGTCCCACCGTTGCCCCCCAGGTTCGCTGAGCCCCTCCTCTTTGAAGAGATGGCAGGGGCCACTTTTAGCTCACCCAGAATCAAGGATGGGAAACTGTCAACTCGCACTCTCCTTGGCAACTGGGGTTGGACCTGGGGAGGCGCAGGGCGGGGCGGCAGCTCCATGCTGCTGCCCAAGCAAGGGTGAGTCCCCCTGAGATGGGCTTTGTGGGCAGCTCAGAAACAGGGCAGGGGCGCGGCGGCACGTGGCGAGGAGACGTGACCCACTCGGCGTCTCCTGCTCGCCCGTGGGAGGGTGCGGAGACGGGGGTGCCAGTGGGAGGACCTCGCCAGGGCTGCTGCCCGGGGCCCGGCTGCTGGAGGCAGGGTCATGTTGGTTGCCAAGAGAACAGCGCAGTTCCCTACGCCAGGAAAGTCGCTTCGCTGTAATGCAGGCCCTGCCTGTCCCCGTGTTTATCTGTTTACCCGCCAGGGGCTTATTAGCGCCTGTTAACTTCTGGCAGCGTCCCCCGGCCTGGCTGGCGCTGAGCCGTGAAGGGGCAGAGCGAACCCACCCAGCACCTTCTGCAGGGTACCTTGGGGGGTGCCAGCTTTGCAGCAGTCTCCCAGCCTTACGGGGATGACGAGGTGCAGGGGAGGAAGTACTGGGTTTGGGGTTTTTTTTGCCTTTTTTGGGGGGGGTCACACCCAGCGATGCTCAGGTGTGACCCCCCCAAGTAGTTCCCTGCTACTCCTGGCAGTGCTCGGGGAACCATATGGGATGCCGGGGATTGAACCCATGTTGGCCGCATGCAAGGCAAACGCCCTCCCCACTGTGCTGTCGCTTCTGCCCCAGTGCTGGGGTTTAAAAAGCCCCTGGGTCCCCCAACTCGGGGATGGTGGGAGACAGTGATGTGAGACCCCTGTGTCCCCCCTCAGGCACTAGCCGTTGGGCTGAGCACGTTTGTCTGAGTCCAGGAGGCTGGTTCACCCCTTTGCCTGGGACGCTTTTCACACCTTCTCCCGTCTTGAATCCCAAAGCAGACGTAAAACCCACTCGCCGCAATCCCACATCAGCCCCAGCTCCGAGTGGGCTGTTGACCATGATGGTGAAAGTTCGGTCCACCGAGTCGTATCCTACAAGGTGTCAGCAATGGCCCATCCTCATCCCCTTTCAGACCCTGAAATGCCGACTCTGGGCCCTCCCCTGTGAGTCAGGAACTGTGTCGGATGGGACGATGCCTGCCTCGAGGCAGTCCCGGGAAGCTTCCTTCAGGAGCCGACCAGATGCCCCACCTCTGCTGTGGGCAACGGGGAGCCGGTGTGGGAGACCCAGCAGCTTCCAGTAGTACCACGGCTGATGTCGCTGCCGTGGGCTGTGTGGCCGTTTGAACTTGGCACTAGAGACAGACCCACAACCAGTGTGCTGGGGAGGGCCGGCATCCCGGGCCCCCGAGCCTTTGCAGGGGCCCACGGCCACTCCGGGGAAACCCTGGTCGCTCCAAACCTCCACCTCGGAGGGGGCTCCTGCTGCCCCACCCATGGGGCTCCCCGTGTCCCATCATCCCCCGGGCCTCAGGGTGACCCCGGACAGGCCGTGCTCTCTCTTCCCTCGGACCAGGTTCTCACCCTCACAGACTCCCCCAGCTCAGAGGGGACAGGCCCTCTGATACGGGGGTATCAGTCAAGTGTCCCCGAGCCCTGCATGTGCCCGACCCGGGGCTCAAACACTCGACTCCTCTCCAGTGCTCACCATGCCTTGGGGAGTTGGAAAAGACCTCTCAGAAAGAAGAGAGCATGGTTACCCTCCGTCTGCACCACTGGGGCCATGTTGGAGTGGCCCACACAGCAGCAATCAAATACCAACATGGGCAGGGTACGAGCTGGGAGGCCCGAGGTGCAGGAACTGCACAAGGCGCAGGAACTGCAGAAGGCACAGGAACTGCACGAGGTGCAGCTTTCGGGCAACAATGGGAGGAGGTAAGTGAGGGGCAGGGCTGCTGGGTTCTGGGGCTCAGCATCATTCCAGGTCTGAGGAATGTGTGCGTCCAAGTACACGCAACATTGCCAGGGATCTTCCTCCCCTAGCCGATCACTTTGTTTTTTTCTGGAATTCCCACGTAATGGGGCAATCTGCACTTTCTCTCCCCCTGGCAACTGGAATGGGGAGAGGGAGCGGGAGAGCGGGGGAGTGGAGAGATGAATCAGCCCCTTCGGACCCGGCCTGGGCTGGTGGGGCTGAGGCTTCATGCGAGGGTCCCGCTTCCCTGGGACTTGGCTGCCAGCCCCCAGCCCGGGCCAGGCGGGAGCCAGGGGGGTGTTGGGGAGAATCGTCTCCCGGAGACCCCAGAACAAGCGGTTCAAGTCACCCACGTTAAGAGGAGCCCTCCGCGAGGTGACTCATGCGGAGAAGCACAGGAGCGCTGCGCCTCAGAGACGAAAACATCCTTCCAGAGGGGCTGGCGGCGCGTACACAGGGATGTTAAAATTAGAACAGCCGCGTTGGGGTTCTCGTAATTAGAAATGCAGCCGGTGCCACAGGAATCCATAATGGGCCTCCTCCAGGCTTCCGAGGGGGAGGCTGGGGTCAGCGTGTGAATATTCATGAGGTGCCAGGAGAGGGTCCCTGGGGGCTGCCGCTGCACCGCTGCGAGACAGGGGGGGAGGCTTGTGCGGTGCTCCCTGCTTGGCCGCTCACCAGGTGAGTCTCCGGCGTGCCCAGGCCTGCCTGCTCCCCCAGCCCAGTCTTCCCTGCTATGGGTGGGCCCTGCTGGCAGAGCCGCTAGAAGAACCAAGTTCCGGAGAGGAGATGGGGGGGGGGGGTTCGGGAGGGGTCACTCTGGGCCACTCCCCAGTGGAATCAAGCCTGCGTGCAAGTGTGGGTGGAGGGTGAATGGGTAGATAGGCACGGGTGGAGGGAGCACGGGTGGAGGGAGGGAAGAAGGGTGGGTGGATGGATGGGTGGGTGGATGGATGGGTGGATGAATGAATGGATTTGGTGGGTGGATAGGTGGATGGATGGGTGGGTTGGTGGATGGGTGGATGGAAGGAGGGTGGATTGATGGATGGATGGATGAACAGAGAGATGGATGAAGGATGAAGAGTAGATGGAGGACTGAAGATGGATGAGTGGATAGAGGATGGATTGATGAATGTATGGGTAGATGTGTAGACAATGGATGGATGGTGAAGGATGGATGGATAAAAAGTAGATGATGGATGCATGGAGGGGGATAGACGGAGGACGGATGGCAGAGGATGGGTGGATGGCTGAAGAGTGACTTGATGAATGGATGTGTGGATGAATGGAGGATGAAAGATGAATGGATGGAGGGGCCCGGGGGCCGGGATGGTGGATGTGGGCTCTCTGGTAACCCCTTCCTTTTCGTGGGCAGGGCTATATTAAGACATCTGTAGGTCCCATTTTGGCATACCCACCCCAAGTCACATCAAACATATTAACAGGCACCCACATGCCTCATTAAATAGAATTTATATATAACTACACAAGGGCTGAGTTGAGATGCAATTGACTAGTTGACTAATATTATGTGCTGTGAACATTTAATTAAACATTTACTCATTCTGACACCCCAGTGCTGTTTCCTCGCTCCCCCTCCTCCCCCAGCAAACATGCAGGGTGCTCCCAGCCGCAGGCACGGTCCTCGATACTGTCTCGGAGCACTGACGGCCCTGGGCTCCTGCCTGCCAGAGGGGAAAGTTGGCTGAGAACCCCGCTCCCGACCGAGTTACACTCACGGCGGGGGCGGGGGGTTATCCGCTGTGACTTGGGTTCTAGTGATCAGCCCCTCCTTGGAGTTGTGCTGGCTGACTTCCAGGCTATCTCTGGGGAGTTCATGGCCCCCTACACCCTACGGCAGGAAGTATTCTTCGCTCCAGTTTACAGATGCGGACGGAGGGCAGGGCAGAGGGCTGGTGGGGAGAGGACTCCCCAGCTTATGGCCACAGTGGACGATGTGGTTTATTCCTCTCTCTGTGCTCAAGGATCGCTCCTGGCGGTGCTCGGGACACCCTAGGGGGTGCCAGGGATTGAACCCACGTCAGCCCGTATGCCAGGCGAGCACCTCGCCCGCTGTGCTCTCTCTCGGGTCCGCGACTTTTCCATTTTCGACACACGTTTTTCTAACAATGTTTCTCGTTTCGTCGCGTCTGTATTCCAGCACCGTCATGCAGCCACAGCCAAATTCCCGAGGCAGGAAGCGGGGCTGCGCGAGGACCGTTATCTGCGCCGACCAGGTGCTGGCGTTCTCCATGTCTTTCCCTTCTCTCCTCAGCAGCCTGGAAAGGGGGATCAGTCTCCCCACTTACAGCTGGGGAAGGAGAAGCTGCGGCGGGTGACTCGAGTGCGTCGGGCTTGACTCGCTCTGTCATCAGTGGGACGTGGCTGGGCAGGAGCCTTGAGTGCCCTCTCCGCCCCCCCCATCCGTCTGTCTGTCCTGCCTTCTGTTTCCGTCCGTCCCTGCTCTCCCGCCAGGTCAGGTGAGGACTTGCCCGAAGGTGGGGGTATGGGTGAGATGTGCAGGGGGCGAAGAGACCCCTGCCTCCTGCCTCTGCGGGCACCTGGAGCCCCTCGGAGCTCTGGAAGGGGCACTGGGAGGGCACGTGGGCTGCCCAGTCTGAAGCTGAGAGACAGCGGGGCAGTGAGAGCACAGACGTTTCTTCTGGATCCTTCGTTCCTCCACCAGCTGGTTCCTGGGCGCCCCCTAGAGGTGGAGTATATAGGCTCCCAAGCAGCCGGCTGGGGACGCCCTGCTTGTAAACCAGACCCAGTGGGGCGCTCAGCGCCCCCAGCCCACCTCGGGCGGGCTCTGAGAAGGTCAGACTTCTTCATGGAAGCCTCACTGGTATTGTGGGTGTTTCTTTTTTTTTCCATTTTGTCTTTTGGTCACACCCAGTGGGATGCTCGGGGCTCACTCCTGCCTCTGTGCTCAGGGGTCACTCCTGGTGGGGCTCGGGGAACGGTATGAGGTGTCAGGGGTTGAACCTGGGTGATCTGCATACGAGGCAAACGCCCTCTCCACAGTACTATGGCTCCGAGCTTGGACTGAGTTTTTCTTTTACTGGTTTGTGGTGTGGGGCCAGAGAGAGGGGACAGCAGGCAGGGTACTGGCCTTGCGTGCAACTGACCCAAGTCTGAGCCCTGGCACTCCGTATGCTCCAGGAGTGATCCCTGAGCACAGAGCCAGGAGTGATCCCTGAGCACCAGTGGCTGTGTTCCCTCGCAAGGAAAGTCCAAACACACAAAAAGAACCTGAGTTGTTTTGGGTGTCATTAACAGGCCCCTACGTGAAACAGGTGTCACTAACAGGCCCACCCTAGAAGGGTACAGTTCAGTGGCTTCCCACACAGCCCCGGTCTTACAACATCACTGCGGTTCCATCGCTGCTTCCCCTGGCCCCATAAAGAGACACTCACAGGCACCGGGGGATGATTCACTGCAGCAAGTGGTCTTCACAAGGGGCCCAGCTTCAGTCCCCACAGGGAAGAGGCCCTGAGCCTGCGGGTGTCATCTCCCACCCGAAAGTGGAAAGGAAATACTCGCCCTGCACGCCCCAGCCCCACCCTCCGCCTCTGCTCAGCCCAAAGCAAGCAAAACTCTGCTTCCTGTCCGTATAGATCTGTCTCCTCAGGGCTTTCTGATCGATGTCTGGTCAATCAGACAGTGACACACGGGCTTTCGCGACTGACTTCTCCCACTGAGCGGCGTGGCTTCCGGGTTCCTCTGTACAGTTTCATGAGTAAATGCTTTTTAAAAAAAATTACCAAATAATATTTGTTGAATTGAATCTCCGCATTCCATTTATTCATTAACCAACGGGTGGCTGTGTGCAGTTTCCTCTTGGTAGCTGTGATAAATGCGTAGTGTGGACATGCACATATGAGTTTCCACGGGGACGCATGTTTTCAACTCTCCTGATTCGGGAGTAGGAGGTCTAGGTCGTATGGTCTAGGGGCCGCCACGTTGGGAGAAACGCCAGCCCTCTCCCCGGGCAGCCGACTCCCTGCACCCCACCAGGCGCAGCACCAGGCCAAGCTCCTATGGCCTTGCCAACGCTGGTATTTTCTGTGTTGTTTATTTTCACCAACCCCGTGGGGCTGAAGTAATAACTCTTTGTGGTTTGCATTTGCATTTCCCTGATGGCTAATGATACAGAACCTCCCTTTATAAATCATTATATTGCTGTTGGAGCGGTATCTGTTCTGATCTTTGGCTTGTTTTACATTGAGGTACTTGCCTTTTTAATTACTGAGTTGGGGAAGTTCTCTATATACTATAGAAACAAGTCTCTTATCGTATATGATTAACAAACCTTTTCTCTCTCTCCCTGGGGTTTGCCAGTTTAGTTCCTAGTGAAACAGGAAACTTTGATTTTCAAGATGATAAGTTTGTCTGGCTTTTCTTTGACGTTTATGGCTTGGGTGGCATATGTAAGTCGCTGTGGTTTTAATTTTCATTTCTCTGATGACTATTAATGTCAGGCACCTTTTTATTTATTTTTATTTTATTTTTTTGTTTTTATAGAGTTGCTCATGATGTTTATTACATTCAATATTCTCACCAATCCCACTGCCATTGCGTCTTTCCTTCACCATTATTTCCAATTTTCCCAACCACCACCCAAGCCTGCCCTAATAGCAGGCCCTAATTTATCTTATATCACTTATTATGAATAATTCACTAAAAATGATCAAAAAAGTTTTTCTTGGAAGACAGTGTGTGAAGATCGTTGTATCTCACCCTGGAGCCATTAAGTGTCAGGCATCTTTTTATGTGCAAATTTACATTTGAATATCTGCTCTCAGAAAATGTCCTGTAACTGCTTATTCATTGTTTCATTGGGCTCGTTACCTTATAAGAGCTCCAGTTATGGTTTAAATACATGTTCTTTGCTCAATATACAGTCTGCAGATATTTTCTTCCATTTCTCCTTCCTTCCTGCCTGCCTTTAGCTTTTGTGCCAGGCCTGGCAACATTCAGGGCGAGGGGCTGGAGCGACAGCACAGCAGGTAGGGCGCTTGCCTTGCACGCGGTTGACCCGGGTTCGATTCCCAGCATCCCATGTGGTCCCCTGAGCACCGCCAGGGGTAATTCCTGAGTGCAGAGCTAGGAGTGACCCCTGTGCATTGCCGGGTGTGACCCAAAATCAGAAAAAAAACAACATTCAGGTGTGTAAAAACACAAAAAAAGAAAAAGAGAGGGGGAAAGGGGGCCGCGCGGGGCACCACACCGTGGGCACTGGGCACAGGGCAGCGGCGCTGTCTCTCCCGCCGCCCGTGTTCGGTAGTCTCCAGCCGCTTCCCCCACCCAGGGAGGTTGATGGCGATGACGAGGCAGGCGAAGGAAGGAACAGAGCCAGGCTGGATGGTCTCAGTTGCAGTTCATTCCATTCTCCTCTGATTCTCCTCCTGCTTCTCCCTCCCCCAGGCTACTTCATTCTCCTTCTCCTCTGGATCTGGATCTTGATCTGCCTTCTCCAGATCTGGCACTGGGACTGGCCCCCAGCCCACTCTTTCAGCCTAGTTCAATCCCCAAGCATGAGGGGTTGAGGCTTACACATAGGTGTGGTCACAATCAACAGGGTAAAGTTCTTTCCCTCAGGGGATGCTGCTTCTAGGACAGATTCTCCTTCAGCAGGACACCCGCCTCAGAGTGGAATCCCATGGGTGTGTTTCTCCTCTCCTTGTCCAACTAACATATAAGCATTCACAATATTAATCATCTTGTATGGACATAGCAAGAGATGCATTAAGCATATAGAATTGCTCTCCTGGGGTCATCTCGATCTCAGACTACAGTGCTCAGGCCAGATTAGTCTTTCCTAGCCCTAGCAGGGTCCTAGTCTCGTCGTTGCTTTTGGATCATGACATGACATGTCCATGACCAAGCTCTTAACTTGTAGTTAAGCATTAGGCACTTTGGCCAGGCCCATCTCGATGCCAGGGTAGCACACAACTCACCGCTTGCCCTGGGTCCGTCCTGTCCCTCGACAGGACCCTGATTTTGGGGGTGCTAGGAAGTAAGGGCAGCTGAGGCTTAAGTCGAGAAAGCAGATGCCTGGGAGTGAATAATATTTGAAGCCAATTAAATCCCATGTTACCAAAGCATATTAACAACTGTCTTTCTTTGTCCATACAAAAAGGACATTGTTTTAAAGTAAACTATTCAAAAGACACAAGGAGAGGAGAAAAGCAATCTTAAGTTGTAATTTCAGTGTCCTAGAAAGGTTTGACCTTACAACTTAACAGAATCTGATTAGGGGAAAAGCTGATAAACTGGTAGAAGTGGTTACAGATAAACAAAGGAATGGAAGTGACTCGGGAGCACTTTGATGGGTGTGACTGATATACCTAAGCTCCTAGTGGCAAGGGGAGCAGGACATACCAATGTAGTCTAGAATTCTTTAGAGATTATTACCAGATAAGCCCAAACTCTGTGGCAAGGGAGAAAGGACAAACCAATGATATCCTACATTCAGGGCTAAATTCTGGCTCTGCACTCAGGGATCACTCCTGGCGGGGCTCAGGGAACATGTGTGTGTGGTGCCGAAGATCAAACCCACGCTGGCCACGTACAAGGGAAGCGAAGCTCCCAACCCATTGTGCTATTGCTCCAGCCCATGTTTTTAAGTGTCTTTTGAATATAAAGGTTTTTTTTATTATGATAAAATCCTATTTATTGATTTTTATTTATGGTTCATCTCTCTTTGTTGTCGTACTGAAGAAATCCTTACCAAGTCTCAAAGTCATTTAGATTTTCTCCTATTTGTCCCTAAAGATTTTTTTTTTTTTTTGGTTTTTGGGTCACACCCGGCGATGCACAGGGGTTACTCCTGGCTCTTCACTCAGGAATTACCCCTGGCGGTACTCAGGGGACCATATGGGATGCTGGGATTAGAACCCGGGTCGGCCGCGTGCAAGGCAAACGCCTTACCCGCTGTGCTATCGCTCCAGCCCCTTGTCCCTAAAGATTTTATATATTTCTTACATTTTACATTTGTGTCTACAATCTATTTCAAGTTAAGTTCTTTCTTTTGGGGGGTGTGGATCACAGCTGGCAGTGCTCAGGGAGTGGGGCCGTGTTTGGAGCTGGGGACCCAAGCGGGGGTCTGTCGGATGCCAGGCAAGTGCTTTACCCTCTGTGTAAACTCTCTGGGTCCCCCAAGATAATTTTTGAAGATTTTCTTTTTTTTTCTTTTTGGGTCACAACCAACAATGCACAGGGGTTACTCCTGGCTCTGCACTCAGGAATTACTCCTGGCAGTGTTCGGGGGACCATACGGGATGCTGGGGATCGAACCCGGGTCAGCCGAGTGCAAGACAAATGCCCTCCCTGCTGTGCAATCGCTCCAGCTCCAATTTTTGAAGATTTTCTGAGGGACAAAATGAGTTCATTCTGCATGTGGACCTCCAATTGTTTGTTTTGTTTTGTTTTTTCTTTTTGGGTCACACCTGGCGATGCACAGGGGTTATTCTTGGCTCTGCACTCAGGAATTACTCCTAGTGGTGCTCAGGGACCACATGGGATGCTGGGAATCGAACCCGGGTCGGCCACATGCAAGGCAAACGCCTACCCGCTGTACTATTGCTCCAGCCCCATGGACCTCCAATTGTTTCAGCAACATTTATTGAAATCCTTTCCTCTACAGTGATGCCTTAGTCTCTGTTAAAAAAGTGAATCGACCCTCTGTGTATGGGTCCATTTCTGTCCTCACTTCTGCTCTATGGACCTTCACCTTTGCATCCATGTCACTTGTTCTGATCTCTCCTGATTTACAGTAAATACTGAAACCAATGCATGAGAGTTCTTCAGGTTTGCTTCTCCTCACGGCACTTTGAAATGGGTGTTTTGATGGGATGGAATGCTCTGTGAGTTTTATTCCTGGTTCTGCCTACTGTATACCACAGTGTCAGAGTGTACCCCTTCTCCTCACAAGAAGAATGTCTTCTCCTAATAAACAAAAATCAGAGGACCCTCAACCACGTAAATGCAAAGAAAAGAATGGAGAAAATTCCTTCCAGATTCTGTGAAAACCCATTTTTGATGTGAACTTCTATACCCAGCTAAACTGTCAGTCATTGGGTTGTGGGGAGGGGGTTGGGGGGATGCAAAGACCTTCAGACTTGGGGCAGGCTTCGGAGGCCTGATCTCGGGCTGTCTCTGGGAAAACTGCTGAGGGATGTATACATTAAAAATGAATCCAAGAAAGAGAATTCACGTACACGGGCTCCAAGAAACAGTGGCCCCCGTCCAGAGGAGAATGCCAAGAAATCTGTGATAATGGCAAAAAAGCAGGCTGAGAAAGCAGCCAGCCCGAATTACAACAGTGAGTCAGATCGTTCTGGAGGAAGGCTTTTAAGGGGAAAAATAAATAACCTGCAAAAAAAAAAAAAAAGATACATGATCTTAAAAGAGGCTGAATGCGGCTAATAAAAGAAAAATTTAACAAAGGGTCTTAATATGCTTCCCCTTCCCCTTCTCAATTTTGTGTCACCTTTTTCCTCATCTGAGTGCATATTCTCCAGGGTTCAATTGAAGCGAGTTGGTCTCGTGTTTGTGTTCTGATAGTGTTGGGGAAGTCAGTGATTGATTTACAGAGTCGCGCTCAAGTCCCGTGAACCCTAACACGGGGGAAGCGGAGACTCTGGGGATAGTCGGGAAGGAGGGAAGAGGAGGTTGTTACTGGGAGCTTATGGGACCAGCACCCACATGGGCGGGGCCAGGCGGCATATGGAGGAGCACTGTCCTGGGAAGGGGGACAAAAGTTTGGGTGAGACAGATGTCCCCAGCAGGGCAGTATCTCAAGAATGACCTGATGTGAGCTGTCACTTGCCAAAGTGCCTGGCCAGTGGGACGAGAGAGCCTTGGTTAAAGGGGTGCAGTTGGGTCTCTGTGTATGTGTGTGTGTGTGTGTGTGTGTGTGTGTGCACGCACGCGCGTGTTTCCCCACCGAACACCACAGAGGGTTTTTTTGTTCATTCTCCCTCCTTAGCCGGAGTTGAAACAAGAGAGTCGACACTGAACATGCACATCTGACGTTTGTTTTGCCCGTAGCTTTTTTTTTTTTTTCTTTTTGGGTCACACCTGGCGATGCACAGGGGTTACTCCTGGCTTTGCACTCAGGAATTACCCCTGGCCGTGCTCAGGGGACCATATGGGATGCTGGGATTTGAACCCGGGTCGGCCGCGTGCAAGGCAAACGCCCTACCCACTGTGCTATCGCTCCAGCCCCATGTTTTGCCCGTAGCTTTGAAGCACCTGGCTTTAACCCCGAACTGTCCACCTGTGCCAAGTCTTCCTTTCTTCTTTTGATTTTTAAAATTTTATTTATTATTTGGGGGCAGGTTTGGGCCACACCTGGCGATACTCAGGGGTTCCTCCTGGCTCTGCACTCAGGAATCAGTCCTGGCAGTACTCAGGGGACCCGATGGGATGCCGGGGATCGAACCCGGGTTGGCCGCGTGCAAGGCAACCGCCCTCCCCACTGTGCTATCACTCCAGCCCTAACCCTTCCTTTCTTGAACTAGGAAACCTAGGAGGTGTGAGGCCAGGGCTGGGAGGTGCCCAAAGGACTGAAGGGCAGGCTCTTCACGTGGGAGACCTGGGTTCCACCCCTGGCACGGGATGGTCAGCCAAGCACCGCCGAGAAAGGAGATTGGTCCCTGAGCAGTGCCAGGGAGGGCCCGGAATGAACTACACGGCAGCAGGTGACTGAGTCACAGTCCAGCCTCCTGTCCGGAGAGGAGGTCAGTTTGCTCACCATACTTGGGGTCTGGCTAAAGTTCAAAGCTGGGGAGACAAGAGTTGGGGTAAACAAAGTTTGGGGAACGGTGGCTGTGCCAGACCCTCATCCCGGTGTGGCAACCCCCCCCCACCACCACCACCACTGAAGGAATTCAGGGCTTCCCTGTTTGGAGCGGGACTGGGTGTTGAGTAGAGACTCTCAAGCTCTCTGGTAAAGAATAAAGACAAGCTGGGCTGGGAACCCGCACAGAGCCGGCAGGCTGTGTCCCTGGTACCCTCAGATTCATCCTCAGATGTGTGTGCATCCACCAACCAGCCGAGGACTGAAACACAACCAACCGCCGTGGGATAAACTTTCCACCAATCCGCACAGCACTGGCTGAAGCCTCATTTACATAGGGCGGAGCTGAAGGGAGTCTCGCCCCGCCCCTTAGCGGGTCTAAGCGGACCTGTTCCTGCGCGTTCCACCACCCCGTTTCAAGTGCTGCCTGGGTCTGTACACCGCAGGCTGCAGTTTTGAACGCCAAGCCGTGGCACACTGGCCGTGAAGCTGGAGCACCCAGCCTCAGGGCTGCTGAAACTCCCCCGAATCTCAGCAGGTCCCAGATCCCACCCTTCTCTGGCCCCAGAGTGAGACTCTGTCCGCCACCAAGTTATTGCCGAGGCGGGTACACGCAGGCGCTGCACTGCCGCCCGCTCCCGGCACCCCTGCCTGCCTTCTCACGATCTCATGGTGCTGGGAGTGGTGACGTCGGGCCTGAGCCACGCCAAACGCTTCCTTTCTGCTGGGCCGGTGCTCACAGCACCCCCGGGGCATTCTTCTAGCACTGGGCTCGTGATTCTGGGGACCCAGCGTGCAGCGAGAACGTGCGAGGGTCACGGATCCAAGCATTGAGAGAATCACCTGGTGGGTCTCTGAGTGGGAGGCCACGCGACTGCCCAGATGGCAGGAGTCTCTGCCCAGAACAGCATCTGTCCCCCTGGCAGAACTCCGCCAGAGTCAGGCCCTCCGCCGTGGACACGCAGGGTGTCCCCAGAGCCTGGCCCTGGGCCACGCTTGGTCACATCTGTGACACGAGGGGGGTTTCTTTGCGGGGCCCAGCCCTGCGTGTGAACCGGGAGACGGCCGCCTGTGGTCTCATCACCTGTGGGCGGCTGACGTGCTGGAACATGCGGTTCTGGGGATCTGGCTATAACTGGAGCACCCCCAAGAGTCAGGAAGGGAGGTCGGAACATGAGTAAGTCCGACGGCAGATGGCAAGTCCGCGGTGGCTCGCTCCCCTCCCTTCTCCCCTCTAAGGTGGAGGAACTTGGAAGGAGCAGAGAAGCGGATCATACATTTCCCGGTCGCTCCTGCTCCCAGGCGTCAGACGTTGGCTGTTTGGCTCGGGGCTGGGAGCAGGTGGGGTCCAGGGCACAGCACGGTCCCAGCCTGCCTGTTGCCACCTTCTGCCCTTGACTTGGCCTGGTCGGGCAGCTCCCGGGGGGCAGAAACAGGGCCTTAGCGCCAGCTCTCACCTGCACAGACCCACCTTCGGAGCCTGGGCCTGGCATGCAGGCGGGCCTCTGCCTGCTGGGTGGGAAGAAGCAGAGGCAGAGCGGAAGCGCGAGCTCCCACTCACAACACTGGGGAGGGGGCGAGCGGCAGGCGAATGAGGGGGGCGGGCCCCGGTTGGGGGGAGGCTCAGCTGTTTTATCTTCCAAAGCTGTGAAAATGAAGTTATAATAAAGGGGGAAACGCTGGTGGCAGCTGGGACGGCAGCCTGGAAGACAGCTGAAGGCACATTCGGGGGGCGCGCCCTGGTTGTCCCGGGGCGGGGAGCACAGGCACAGAAGGGGGCGAGGCCCCAGTCCAGCCCACTTTATGCAAATGAGGTTTCAGCCCATGCCGTTCTGATTGGTGGAAAGTTTGCAGAAGTTTCACCTGATTGGTCAAAAGTGGATCTTGGGTGGTCTGGGCAGGTGTGTCCGGAGGTACCTGGGGCCTGAACCGCAGGATGGATGGTTTCCTGCCACCGCCCAATCAGCTGCTCCGTACGCTGTCATTAATCTGGGCCAGCCACTAGCGTTAACTGTCTTCCCTCTCCCTGTGGCACTCCCCCCAAGAGCCAGGGTCTCAGGCCTCATCCCCTGATGAAAGGTTCCCGGGTACTTCAAAAGCCCGGGACTGTTACAGTAGCGCCACAGCCACGATGGTGTAGGTTAAATGTATAATCAACACAATAAACACTTAAAGAAAAAAACTCACACAAGCAGGATAGGGTATAATTGTGTTCTTCACAAAACAACTCCAAGCTGTGTAAACATTCATTTCCAGAGCACTATTACTGGTTGTGTAATGAGAGAGAAGCTTCAAGTTCATGGCTGAATTTTCATGTAGGGCGGGAGAAGGCTCAAAGGGCGGGGTCCATGTGGGTGGGGGGCCACTGAGGGCCAAGAAAAAGTTCTCTTTGGCTATGGAGTGTGTGTGTGTGTGTGTGTGTGTGTGTGTGTGTGCACGCACGCATTCCGCTCTAAGGAACCTGTTCTTGGCAAAGCTGACCACTCAGGTTGCCCATTGGTTCCCCTTCCATTGGCCCCTGCCCTGGCCAACAAGAGGCCAGCGTAGGATGGAAACTAGGAAAATGGCCACCACCAAAATGCACATTATTACGAAGTTGTGGGATCTCTCTCCAGATCTAGGTAAAGCTTTGCCCTGAGGTAAATTTATAGTCTCAAGTGCATTTACCAGAAAAAAAAAACAACCATAAACTTCAAGTCACAAAGATAGTAAAAGTTCAGCACCCTTGAAATTTGGAGTAGAAATTTTACTTTTTTAAATTGGAAGGTGGTGGGTGGACCTCAGTCCATGGCGTTCTGGGGGCCATGTGGTTTCTGGATGGAACTGGCTGGATGGTTCTCTGCGTGCAAGTGCCTTAACCCTCTCCCGCCCAAGCAGCAGGAAAAAAGAGAACACTTTTTTTAAAGAGAACACGTTGCACATAAAAGAGCCTCTACCCCCACAAAAAAAAGGTCAAGAAATAGAGCACATGATCACAGAGCGAAATAAGTCCCCAACGGGTCAGAGAGACAGTACAGCGGGAAGTTCCCCCGAGTCCCGCCAGAAGTGCTCCCTGAGCACAGAATCAGGAGTCAGCCCTGAGCACTGCCGGCTGTGGACAGAGACACACTTAAACAAACGCCGCCAAGGTCTCCATGCAAGTGTGCACGTGGGTCAGCGGCGCTCGGTCGGCGGCTCCCGGACCTCGAACCCGGGTGCCGGCGGCTGGTGTGGGCCGGGCCCGGGTCCCGCGCGCGCGTGGCCGGGGCAGCCGCCAAACTTCGGGCGAGTTCGCTCGCCGCGTCTGCAGCCGCGCCCGGGACCGGCGGCGGCGGGGGGCGCGGGGAGCACCTGCTCCGCCGAAGGGAAAAACAGACTCTCGCCCGGACACGCGGGCGCGCCGGGAAGCCGCGGCGGGGGCCGGGGGCGGCGCGGGGCCGCGGCCGGGGCGCGCGGGGCGGGTGCCGGGGCGGGCGGCGCGCGGGACCCCCGGCCGCAGCCCCGCGGGGCGGGCGCGGCGGCGGTGGCGGCGGCAGCGGCGGCGGCGCCGGGGGCGGGCGCGGGAGGCGGGAGCCCGAGCCGAGGCGGGGCCGCGCCCGCCCCGCGCCGCCGCCGCCGCCGCCGCCGCCGCGCCCCCCGGGCCGAGCCCCGCGCCGCGCCGCGCAGCCGTGGCCGCGCCGCCGCCCGCTCGCCGGAGCGCGGCCGGCCGGGGCGGGCGGCGGGCAGCATGGCCAGCGCGGCCGAGCCCCCCGGGCGCGCCGCCGGGTACCTGCAGGAGCTCACCCGGATCGTGGCGGCGCAGCAGGAGCTGCTGGCGCGCCGGCGGCGGCGCATCGAGGAGCTGGAGCGCCAAGTGGCGCGGCTGAGCCGGGAGAACGCCGGCCTGCTGGAGCGCCACCGCCGGCACCTGGCCGCGTGCGCGCGGCGCCCGGACCCCGGCCCCGACAAGTAAGCGGCGGCCGGCCGGCCGGGACCCCCGGCGCGCGCCCCGGGGGAGGCGGCGGGGGGGGGCGCTGCCGCGCGCGGCGGGCACGACGTGGGCGCCCGCGGCCCGGCCCGGGGGGCTCGGGGACCGGCCTCGCCGAGGGGCGCGCTCCGGGGACGAGGGGGTGGGGGCGCGGGGCCGCGACCGCGCGCCCGGGGCAGGCGGGGAGGGGGCGCGGCGGGTGCCGCGCCGCGCGGGGAGAGACGGGGCGAGCGCCCGCGGATTACGCGGGGTTATTCCGGACGGGGATTACGAGGGGGCCGCCCCGCTGCCCCGCGCCCGGCCGCCCAGCCCGCCGCCCGCGAGCCGCGCTCCGCCCGGGGTGCGGGTGACGCCGGGTGAAGTTGTGCGAGCTGTCACTTCGTGGTGCGGGCTGGGGCCGAACATGAATAACTGTGACGGGGGGAGCGGCTGTGTCCGCAGCTCCGGGAACGCTGCCCCCGCCCCCCAAATGCTGGGGGAGGAATGAAGGGGCTTCAAATTCCGGTGAGGGGGTGGGGCTCATGACCCCCCCCCCCAAATCTAGGCCCCTGCTCCCAGGTGTGTGTCTGGGGGTGAGGTGGTGGCGGTGGCTCGGTCCCTGTATCCTGCCGGAGCTCTGCGCTGTTTCCCGGCTCCCGAGGCAGGGGAAGGGGGACCCCTGGAGGCTCCCGGAGGCGGGGGTGGGGGCAGTACCCCAGCTCCTGCGGTGCCCCCCTCTCCTGCTCACCCGCGTCCCCGGACGCTTCGTGCTTCACCCAGGAGTGGGTGTGGGGTGCCTGGTGCTCCTTCCCCAGGGCAAGGACTGGAAGAAGAAGGGGGGCTGCCCCGGTGGGATGTCAGCCGCTCAGGGCTCTGCGCCTATTTCGAGGGGAACTGTGGCACCGTGGCTAGCACCTCCCCACCGCCCTGGGGGTTGGGCTCCTGTCTAGCCTTCAAAGTCACCCCTGATGAGCATCGTGGGGACAGCTCGAGAGAGGCCGGAGCTGTCCTGCCCGCGGGGGAATCTCTGTGGCGGCTCCCCGGGGCGCCTGGGGGAGGGCCAGCGCGCTGCCCGGACTGACTGGCTCCGTGGGGTGCGGCTGAGGCCTTTGGAGACTGTGGTGCCAGCGCAGTGCAGCCCAAGTTCTAGGGGAGCGCCTCTGGAGCTGGGACGTGCACCCCAGTGTCGGGGCGGGGTCCCGGGGGCTCAGCAGGAGAGGGGCGCTCCTCCTTCGGCCAGGACTGCAGGGCCCGCCTTGCCCAGCCCCGCTCGCTGATAACCTTGAGCGCGGCCAACTTTTACCGAGTGCCCCCGTGGGCACAGCGGCTGCTGGCGGTGCGGGGGCAGCAGAGGAAGCAGCGAGGGGAGAGCGGGTCAGCAGCGCTGTGCCGGCCACTGAGCGCGTGGCCCGGCCTCTCTGCCTCAGGATCTTTGCTTTTGGCCTTTGCACTTGGCCCAGGGTTGTGGGAGAGCCACACCGAGGAGGAAGCTAGTATACAGTCGGCGCCTAAGGCATGCCGGCTTCTCTCCTTCCCAGTCACATTCTCATCCCCCCTCCCGCCTTTTGGTGGGGGTCATCTCATCTGGCAGTGCTCAGGGCTTATCCCTGGCTCTGTGCTCAAGGGTCACTCGTGGGCAGTGCTCGGGGGACCCTATGCGGTACCTGGGATCCCACCCAGGGTGGCAGTGTGCACGGCCAGCGCCCTGCCCCGTTGCACTGTCTCTCTGGCCGGACTGACTCATTGCTCTGGGGCAGTGAGCAGGGGCAGGAGGTGGGTGAATTTGCCCCCCGCCGGGGCTGAGCCACGCGAGCAGCCAGGACAGGCGGGCCAGGGCCTCGGGTGCCCCCCTGCAGCCTGGTGGGCCCCGGCCCTGTGAAACGCAGCGTAGCAGCATCCCAAGTCCCAGCGTTGGGGCTGGTGCTGCTTCTGGTGACGACGGGCTACTTAATTGCTTCTTTCTCAATTCTGACATCAGAATTCACATCCCACGGCTCGCCGGCGAGTCCTGGTGTCTCTAGAACCCGCTCTTCCGGGGATGCCGGGGCCCCCAGAGGGGTCAGGTGGGCGTTGGTTGAGCGGGGGAAGGCTGGGGAGTGAGGAGACCCCTGCGCTTTGTCTCGGAGGCAGCTGAACTGAAGGGGAGCCCCGCCCTGCGCCCCCCGGGCAGTCCTCGTGCCCACCCAGCACGGGTCTCTGCCGTCTGCCGCCGGGTCGGCCTGGGCTGGGGCAGAACTGGAACAGGGCGACGGTGTCCAGGCCCCTCCCCCCCTGCTGTCCTCAGATGACCCCGGGGCCCCACGTGACCGGGAGCCTCCAGAGCTGGGCGCCTCGGCCGTGCGCTGACCCACGGGGTCCCGAGCTTGGGCCCACCCCGGCCAGGCAGGAGCCGCCCCCGGGAGCCTCGGACCCGGGCCCGCCAGGCTGCCCGCAGACGGCACCGTCGGTCAGTCAGTCGCAGGGCTCGGAGAGCCGGTGGGGGCAGGGGCCTTCCCCGTCCCTCCAACTCGAGGCGGCGCCGCTCGCGTGGACATGTCCCTGGCGAGCCGGTGACTCACTCCGGGAGCGCTTCCGTGACGGGGATGCAGCAGGAAGGGGCGAGGGCGCAGCGCGGGGGCGGTGCGAGCACGGCCCTCCCGGTGCCCCCAGCCCTGCCCGAGACACCAGGCTCCCCCTTGTCGCGCCGACAGCGTCGGGGGGTGCTCAGGCCTCCGTGCTCCGGGGGCGGCTTCCGGCCGTCGGGGAAAGGCCGTCCTGTTCCTGCGGCCGAGATAAGGGGCGTGGGTGGGCGGGCGGCGCGGGGCAGGCGTCACCGCCCAGGGAGCGCGAGCAGAGGGGCGTCTGCGGCTCTCCTGGCCCCACCAGCCCGGCGCCCTCGCCATCGCGGACGCCTCTGGCCACCGGGAGGCAAACGGGCAGCGGCAGAGCGAGGAGAGGGGCCCAGAGTGCGGGCTGGGGGCTTTCAGCCTGGGGGGCCGCTCTGGGCCGGGCCAGGACTCGGCAGGGTCTGGGTGGGCAAGCGGGCGGGAGGGACAGGCCGGCAAGGGCAGGCCGGGAGGCTGCAGCGCCGCGTCGAGGCCCGGAATTCCGTGGGCAGCAACAACTGGTGTGGACGCGGGCCAGGCGGTCGCAGAAGCTGCTCCACCCGCGGTCTGGGCTCCAGCCCGCGAGAAGATAGAGACTCGCGAGAACACGCAGGCCCCGCGAGAACATGGAGACCCCAGGAGATCGTGGAGACCCCGCGAGAACATGGAGACCCCGGGAGATCATGGAGACCCCGCGAGAACATGGAGACCCTGTGTGAACAAGGAGACCCCGCGAGAACATGGACACCCCGCGAGAACAAGGAGACCCCGAGTCCCAAGCCTGCCGGGCCAGTCCGCGTGGGACGAACGCTGAGCGCGGCTGTTTAATCAGAGCTGCAGCCTTGAGCTTCTGGGTGTTTCCGCAGCCCCCACGGCCCTGCCCGGGCCGCCCCTGACCGGCATCCGGCAGCAGAGCCGGGTGTGTGCGAGATTCCGGGCGGGCCTTAGCCCGGGGAAGGCCGAGCTCTGTGTGTGTGTGTGTGTGTGTGTGTGTGTGTGTGTGTGTGTGTGCGCGCGCGCGCGTGTGCATGTGTATGCGTGTGTGCATGTGCGTTTGTGTGTGCACGCGTGTGCATGTGTGTGTATGTGATGCCTGTGTGTGCGCGCATGTGTGAGCTCGCCGCGTGTGCCGGGTTCAGGAGGGGCAGAGGTAGGCGTTGCCGGCCCGCCTGGCATTGGAGGAAGCCAACCATTTGGGCGTCCCTTGGCGGGAGGACTAGCTCTGGTATTGAAAACGCTTCGGAGGGTTGTTTTTCCCCAGCGTTTCATTTAGAAAAAATTTCAAATAGGAAAGTTGAGAGAAGTGCACGGGCGGAACACCCCCCAGGCGCGGCAAGGGAGGTTTTGCAATATTTGCTTTGTTCAGCCCTTGGCAGCCCGTGGGGGCTGGAGCCGCGAGGAGGAGCTGGCCTTTATGGAGCGCGCTGGTTTCCCGGCCTTGATTCACTGACTCTTCCGGCCACTCACTCCGCTCCCTCCTCCCCGCCCTCCTCCCAGGGAAGAGAGGGCAGGACCCGCCTGCCGGGACAGAAAGTGGGACCCCACAGGGAGTGGCACCAGAGCAGGAAGCAGATGGCCTCCCTCGGGTACATCTTTGGAGGCTTCCTGGAGGAGGTGACATTTTCAGCTGCGCTTGAGTAAGATACAGGGGAGGAGGAGAGTCTGAAGGCAGGGGTCGGGTGCTTCGGGGCCGGTCTGAAGGAGTCAGCTGAGGCCAGCCTGTGCTCTCAGGCCCCACAGGATGGGACCGTGGTGGTGGTTAGCACCCCTCTAGCTGCCACCCGGCCATCCTGTCTCTAGGGATGTGGGATGGCAGGTGTAGGGAGTTCTCGCGGGGTCTCTCTGATCTCCCGGGGTCTCCCACTTTACAGAATGAAAAGCCCACTCTGGGAGGGGAGAGGGGTTTGCCCCCAGACAGCCGCTTGCAGTGCCTGTGCAGCTCCAGGCCCTGTGCATGTGCCTTGTGACACACACGTGCACACACACGCACGCACACACACACACATGCATCAGAATGCGTGTGTGATGGTTCAGGGCGTCTGGGGGCAGCTTCCAGCTTCCTGACTGGAAATCTGGTCTGACCCTCATCCCGTGCTCCCGGCCACTGCTGGGCGGAGGGAGGGCTTGCTGTCGGGGCCCTCGGAGCAGTGTGTCCGAGTGGGGGGAGGGAGCCCCCCAGCCCCCCGCCTCCCTGCTGGAACACGGGCATTTGCTCGCGCTCGGAAAGCTCTTGGGGCAGCCCCAGGCTTCTACCCACAGTCATCGGTCACACCGGGACACTTGGTTGTTGCAGGGGGTGGGGGTGGCATCTGGGCCTCACTTCTGTCCCCGCCCTTGGCCCCCACGAGGGCCTGAATTTCCTGCCGGCTGTGCGTGGGGGGTCCCAGAGAGTGCGGCCCCGCTGCGCCGGGTCAAGAGGGAGCAGCCGTGCCAGGCGTCCCGGGAAGTTTCCGGACAGTAGCTCAGGGCTGGGGGCCCCGTGCGGATCCCACCAGGCTTCGGGGGCGGCAGCGGGTGACCCCTTTTGCCCCCTTTGATGTGATTCTGGAAGCCTGGAGGGGCGGGGCTCACTCCAGGGAGCCCCCCGCCAGGCCTTGGTGGGGAGGGTCAGGGGTCCCTGCAGAGTGCCGTCCGAGGTGTGTCCCTAGACAGCTGGGTGGGGTCTGTGGGGGCCGTGGGTGTGCTGCGGCCTCTCCCCCCGTCCTCCCCCCAGTTCCTCCTCCCGGGGGTCTCCGTGCTCTCGCCTGCAGAGTGGGCTGGAGCATGTGGCTGCTCCGTGGAGCCCCCCTCTCCCCGCCGGCTGGGCCCCCCTCGCTTCTATTGCAGGGGGAGTTGATGTCAAGGATGTCAGGGAAAGTCGCAGCGTTTAGGACCAGCTGACGGGTTTAGGGCCACAGCTGGGGTGCCCTGGGTCCCTCGGGGCGGTGTTCAGGGATCTCGGTGCTGTGAATGGAATCAGGACTTCCTGCCGGCACAGCTGCTGCTCGCCCGTGAGCTCATGCCCTGGCTGACTCTGGGGGTGGACACTTCTCTCCGCTCTGTCCACTGTCTGCAAATGTCACTCACTCTGAAGCCAGGCCTGTGCACGGTATCACCACGATCCCTTTCTCTGCCCCCGTTACTGCTGCTTCTCTGTATTGGAGACATGATATTGTAGAACCAAAGGGATGGTTCTTCACAAAGGAACCGGGGGCCAGGGAGGTGGCCCAATGGGCAGAGCACAGGCTCTGCGTGCGGGAGGCAGCTTCAGGCAGCTTCTCTTGCTGTGCCGGGTGCCCCAGCACCACTGGGAGGGACCCCAAGCACTCAGGAGTATGAACCCCAAACCAAAGAAGAACAACAGAGGCATCTAGAATGTTCCACCCATCTGCCCTAGCCTGTTGCACACTGCTCTCTCTAGTCACCCAAGCTGTGTCAGCTCCACTTCCGGCCAGCTGGACCCTGCCTGCTGTGCCGGAAGCTGGGCAGAGGCCCCCGTGGACCCCTGTGCCCTGGGTCTCCCCACTGCAGGAGTGAAGAGACGAGTTCAGGATGTGAGGGACACTGTCTCCTCACAGTGGTGCTTCCGGCCATTGTCCCTTGCCCAGGGCGTCCAAGGACATGCTGGCCGCGGCTGCACTTCAGAGTGGCCAGCGCATCCTGGAGCCCTGGACTGTGTCCTCGTGAGGGCTGCCCTGCCGCCCATGCCGGCCGCCCCTGCCCAGTGCTCTGGCCTCTCCATCACCGCCTGGCTGCCAGACTGTTCCGTGGGACCCGCCCGGGGGGGGGCTCCTGACCTTGGCTGCGTGTCTGTTGGGCGGCGTCATCTCCGTGGACGGACCGTGTTGGGTTTGGGTTTGGGATCACTCCCCGCGGTGCTGGGCAGAGGTGCCAGGGGTCCCACCTGGGCCTTGCTGGGCCCAGGCTCCTGTCTGTGTGCGACCCCTGTGTCCCGCCGACGTGTCCGGCTGACGTATCCACCTCTGGCGCTTCCTGTCCGGAAGCCGCCCCTGGGGTGGGCCGGGCACTCGCTCCTTCGCTTACTCTTCTCCGGGCAGCCTCGCCCCTTTCTTGCAGTTTTCAAGTTCTTGTATCTTTGAATCTAAAGTGAGTTTCCTGCAGATGGAGTAGAATTGGATCTTGTTTTGTTTTTTAAATTCTGTCAGTCTGTGCTGTTTTTGTTTGGGGGCCACACACGGTGACAGGCGTTCAGGCGAGCACTGGGGGTGGAACCTGGGTGTGTTCCAGCCCCGCGATCTGGCCCCTCAGCCCAGTTTGCGCCCCTTGGTGGGAGTGTTTGATCTACTTACATACAACGTAACTACCAACGGTCTAGGGTTGCTTACGAGGTCTTGTCAGTGTCTTAGATCTTTTTTGTTTATTTGTTTTATTTTTGTGTTAGATATTTTCTTTCTCTTTACTTTTTTTTTATTTTGGGCCACCCCTGACGATGCTCAGGAGTGACTCCTGGCTCTGCCCTCAGGAGTCACTCCTGGCCGGTGCTCAGGGAACCTATGGGATGCTGGGGATTGAACCCACGTCAGCCGTGTGCAAGGCAAACGCCCTCCCCGCTGTGCTATCGCTCCAGCCCCCTCATGTTAGATATTTTCTTTTCTAGTTTTCGGGTCACACCTGGCAGTGGTCTGGGGTACTCCCAGCTCAGTGCTCTGGGTTTGCTTCCAGTGGTGCTAGGAGGAGCGTGCAGTGCCAGGGACTCAGCCCAGTGGCTCCTGCCACTGACCACTCTGGCCCCTGGACACGTGCCCAAGGCATCTTCCTTCCCGCTTCTTTCTTTCCGATCAGAATAAACATCCCGGCATCCTGCTCACCGCCAGAGAGGGTGAGGCCGGGAGGACCTGGGCGGGAGGGAGCCGCCCAGCGTGTGCTGGCCACTGGGCACAGACTCGCCCCCAGCCGGGCCTCGGGAGCTGGCTCTGTGGTGGCCGGAAGGGACCCGCCTCCTGCTCGGCTCCATGTGGAGGGAGCCGGTGGCCTGTGCTGACCGGTGTCCCCGGAGCACCCCCTTGGCCTCCGGGACTCTGCGGGGCCGGCGGGGCTCTGCAGGCCGGCTCTTCTGTCCCCTCCACCACTGATGTCATCTGACGGGATTCGGGCAGCGGTGAGCTGGCCCAGGGCCCCAGGGGCCTCGCTCAGTGGCAGGGGACTGGCCCGGGCTGGGCTGAGTGTCCCCGTGTGGGGCTGCTCACCGCGCGGGCCCCGGGGCATCGGTGCCTTCCGCCCGCCGGGCCTGCCCTCCTGCCCCGGGGTGCCCTGTCCTGAGTGTGCCGGGCCCCCCTTCTGGAGCAGCCGGGGCCCAGCCGGGCCCTGGGGTGGGCGTGGAGCGGCGCCGTCGCCCGGGGAGGCTGGCCCCGCGTGCGCCTCGGCCCCCGCACTCGGAGCTGTATTTTTAACTGCTGCCATATGGCGAAGCAGCCACAACAAGCCGGGCGGGAGAGGGGCCGGCTCGGGCCTGCCTGCGGGCTGCAGCCTGGACAGCCCACGGCGGCGGCAGGACCAGCCGCACCACCCCTGCCTGGGGGGGCGCCCACGGCCCCCGGCCTTGCACGTGCTGGGGGCTCCGGAGGGCTCTGGACAGCAGGGGCGGGGGGGGGGGCGGCTGGTGTGGGCGCTGCGCGGGGCCCGGCCTTCCTCCCCCTCAGCCCGCGCTGGCGGCCACAGCCTGGTTCACTGCGGCACACCGGGGTCCCGCCTCGGGGCCTCCCCTCAGGGCACAGCATGCCCCCATGGCCCTGCCCCACCCACGGGGACCCTCGGGAAAAGCCCCCTTGTGTCCCCGGAGCCTGCAGCCGCCAGCCGCCCCATCAGGCTGGTGCCCCGCCCCCTCCCGCCCCACCCCCTCTGTTGCCCACCCGCCAACTCAGGCCAGGTGTGCGCCTCGGGTGCCTTTCCCAGCACAGGGCGGTCCCCCCAGATCCCACGCCATCACCGATCCCCCCAGATCAGCCTTCTAGCATGCCGCAGCCCCCAAGGCTTGGGCCTGCAGGCTGAGCAGTTACAGCACAGACACGCTGGGGGTGGTGGGGAGAGGGTCTCGGCGAGGGCTTGGGGTCCCTCTGCGGCGCCCGGCCCTGCGCGTGAGGGCGGCTGCCTTGGCTGTGGTGGGCCAGGTGGTGGCCGCGCCCTCGCGTGGCTGCAGGAGCCGAGGCAGCAGCTCGGCGCCCCCAGGTGTGCCTGGTCTCGGCGCCACCCTCGTCCCGGGGAGGACACAGGCTCAGAGTCGGGCTCTGCTGCAGCCCAGGCGGGGACCTGGCGGGGACCAGGCAGAACCGCGCTCTGGGCCTCCTCACGGAGGAGACCCCGGCCAGGAGACACGGCGTCTGGGGAGAGGCCCGGGTCTGGGGGCGCCGGGCCCCGGTCTGCTCTCTCCTGTGGGCCCGGCTTCCCTCCGGCCGCTCTCTCCGCATCAGCCCTGCTGGGCTCCCCCTGCGTGTCTGCGGCCGGCTCTGAGCGGGGGTGTGAGTCTGTGCGTGTGCGTGAGGGAGAGGGTGCGTGTGGGAACGTGCAGATGTGTGACTGTGTATGTGAGTGTACGCGTGTGAATGTGTGTGAATTTATGAGTCTGAGTGTGGGTGTGCGTGTTAGTGTGTGTCAGCATGTGTGAGTTTGTGTGTCTCTCGGCATGTGCATGAGAATCTGTGTGAGTGTGCCTGTGAGTGTGAGTGTGTGAGCGAGTGGGTCTGGTGTGTGAGTTGAGTGTGTATATGTGAGTAATGTGTATATGTGAGTGTGAGTGAGCGTGTCTGGGTTGGTGAGCTGTGTGTATGCGTGTACATGTGAGTGAGTTTATATGTTTGTGAGTTGTGTGTGTGAGCATATGTATGTGTGAGTGAGCAGGTGTGTCTGTGTGTGTCGGTGAGGGGGTTTTGAGGGGGCTCAGAGGGGCGGCCCCTGGGAGCAGGTGTGACCTGGTGTCTCCCCTGTGAGGGTGGGGTAGCCCTGAGGGCGCCTGCCCCGCCCCACCCCTTGGGGGTGTGTCCTATAGGAGGGGAGCCCGTGTGTGTGTGTGTGTGTGTGTGTGTGTGTGTGTGTGTGTGTGTACGCGCAAGCGGGCCCTGTGGGTGGGGCTGCCCGGCTTTGGGACAGTTTCTGTCCCTGAGTCTCTGCTGGTGTCTGTCCTAGAGCTGCGTCAGGAAGGGGCTTCGGGATGCTGGAGCCCGGGGCCAAGGTGCTTGCGGGCCGGGCGGGGATCGGGCTGTCTCTCCCCGGCCCCCTGGGTGGCACAGCTGCAGGGGCAGAGCGGGGTGTGGGTCTGGGGGGAGCTGGGAGGGCGAGTCCCCCCTGCAGAGCCGTGTGAGGGGCTCAGGTGCCCCGACAGTGGCCGGCACGCCTGGCCTCCCTCCGTACAGCTGTGGCTGGGGTCAGCAAAGGGCCGACCCTGCCCTCTTTCCTCATTCCCCTGGACAGCCAAAGGCCAGGGCTCCGGTATGGACGGCAGCGTGTGGCTTCATTCTCTCTTGTCAGAGCCTGGGGTCAGCCCAGTTCAGGGACCTAGGCCTTGTCCCCATAACCCAAAGTGGCTGCCTGAGCACCTGCCATCAGGCCTACTTCCTCGGCTGGCAGGAGGAGGGGCGAGGGGCAGAGGAAAGCCAGGCCCTGGTACACGCTCCCTTGAAGCTGCACTGCCACTCGCCACTGCCACGTGGTCACACGCAGGTGCCCAGAGCTTGGGTCAGTCCCGACTGGGCCCTGGCGGCCGCCTGCGGGTGGCCCTGGCCGGGGTCAGGGAGCCTCTGTCCAGGCGACCCTGCGACCAGCACGCCTCGGCCTGCGCCTTCCAGACAGGCTTTCCCGTGGCCCTGGGTCTCTCTCAGGCACCGCCTGGCCTCCAGAACCTTCTCCCCAGACCCCGCTCCCTCCCTTCCCCTCCTCCCCGCCTGAGGGGTGACAGGGCTGGGGGGTCCCAGGCACTGTGGCCTCTGACCCAGCCCAGCCTGGCCGTGCTCCGCCACGCGGCTTCTCCTCACTCCTCGGGGACACGTGGAAGCTTTGGGGGGGGGTCTCACATCGTGGGTCTCTCGGCCCCACCAGTTTGATGCTTCCTGGGGGGGAAACTGAGGCGGAGGTGAAAGCACAGGGCTCCTTGCGGGCTCCCGTGCCCAGGCCTTCTCCCCTCCCGGCCCCTGCCCCCCAGCTGGGGCGGAGCCTTCTCCCCACCCCGCCACCCCCACCTCCCCACCCCCCGCTCCCCACAGCGGCCCAGAGCTGGTGGCCTCTCGCCGTCGGTCCCCACGGCCCTGTGCTCCAGTGACAGTGACAAATGTCCCTCTCCCGCTGCAGTTATTAACTCGGCTTCCGAGGGGCGCGGCCGTGACTGTGACCGCGCTGCTGAGTGTCCCGCCGGCCCCCGGCGCAGGGTGACTGCGGCCCCGCTGCCTCTCCCTGGCCCCGAGGCAGAGGCCCCCGGGGCCTGTCCCTGCTCCCGGGGCCCTCAGTGTCTGCCCCGGGCAGCCCAGAGCCCTGTCACCCCTTCCTGCCCCGGGCAGGATGTCCCCGGCCCGGGGTGACCCGGATGTCCCCGGCCCGGGGTGACCTGGATGTCCCCGGCCCGGGGTGACCCTGCAGCCTGTCCCCGGGGGGTCCCCCAGCAGCTCCCAGCCGGGCATGGGAACTCCCCGGCCTGAGCTGACCCCTGACCGTGCTGCCCTCTCTGGGCGGCCACCGCCCCGGCCCACGCCCGCGGCACTGGCACCCCCGCGGCCCCGTCCACTGTGAGCGGACCCACCCCGAGAGCACGGGCTGCGGCGGGCGCCCCGCAGAGCAGCTGCCCTCGGGGGGCTGCCCGGCACGGGTGGGGCCGTTTCCCCTGGAGCTGCACCAGCCTGTCGCTCCGCCGGTCTCCAACCGGGGTCTGCTCCCGCGACCTCCCTGAAGTGCTCTTTGAGGCGCCTGGTGATGACACCTCCTCCAGGAAGCCTTCCCGAAGGCTCTGATGCCACAGGGACGCAGCCATGCTGAGGGCTGGGCCCCAGGCATCCTTCTGCTGTGGCCTGAGGAGCTGCAGCACCTCGGGGGACCAGAGGGTGGAGAGAATCCCCTGACTCAGTTTCCCCATCCATAAGTCACAGCTGCATAGGCCTGGTGCCGAGCGGGGCCCTGGGCCCTCCCACCATCATCCCTGTCTTTGCCGACACCACAGTCCTGGGCTTCCCCAGAAGGGGGGGGGGCAGCCTGCCTCGCAGCCCAAGGTCATGAGCACTGTTCAGACACGTGCCCAGAGTCTGGGCCCAGTGGCTCTGCCAGGGACCGGTGCCCGACCCTCGCCCTGGAGGCTCTGGGTCACCCGGTGTCCAGGCAGCTGCCCCCACCCCCCTTTGCTCCAGCGCCCCAGGGGTCAGCCAGGACCGCAGTGGGAGGTCACGGGGGGTGGGGCAGAGGGTGCAGGAGTGGCCGGTGGGCCCTATAGAGGCCTCTGCGCTGGGCCTGGGGGAGCCGGGCTTGGTGACTGTCAGGGCTGGCCCTCACCTCTGCCCCGCCGTAGGACCCCGCCCCCCGCCCCGTGGTTTCTGCCTCACGCCTCCCCGACACCTGGGGTCAGGGTCAGCGTCCAGCTGGCCGCCTCCTCAGCCTCTGCTCAGTCCAGGCCGGCTGGAGGGGCCTGAGCTGGGGGCGGACGGGCGACCCCACTTCCCCCCACGCCGCTCTGTCCCCTCCCGGAGGAGCCACGGGGTGCTGGGATGGGCCTGTAGGCTTTCGGCCGGGCCCGCCATGGGCTTCATGGGCTCCCGGCTCCCGCAGGTGGTGGCCCCCCACCTTCTGGCCGGTTCCCGGGGGCAGGAAATGCCAGGGAGCAGCGTCCACCAGCGTCCCCCAGAGGGAGGCTCTGGGGGTCCGGGCCGGGCCCTGCCGCCCCGCCGGGACATGCCGCATGGCCCCGCCCGCGCCTCGCTCATTAGTCATATTTTGAAAGCAGAGCTTCCTAATTGCCGGCAGGCCTCAATATTGGCATGTAAATAACGTCGTTAATGACGGCGCAGAAACCTTGCTGGCTCGCGCCTCCGCCGCGGGCCCAGCGCCCAGCCCGCCCGGGGTCCGCCTGTCCCTCCAGCCTCCATCAGCAGCCTCCCCCCTCCACCCCGTGGAGGTGGTTTCAGTCATGGGTTTCCCTTGTGGGGAGTGGGGGGCCGTGTCCTTGGTGGCCACCGTGCGGCCACGCGCGTGGTCACCAGTTAGGAAAGCGGGAGTGTCCACTCGGGGCCTGCCAGCTCGGGGGCCCTGGGGGCTCCCTGTTGTGGGGTGCGTGGTGGAGGGGAGCCGGGAGACGCCCGGTGCTAGGCCTTGCGGGAGGGGCCGTGGGGCGGGGCTGTGGCCTCGGGACCCCCGGGCTCAGCAGGGCTCGGGCGCGGGCGCGTGGGCATTCTCGAGCAGACGGGCATGGAGCCCAGGGCTGGGCTGTTGGACCCGCTTGGGGCAGGCAATGGGCGAGGGGGGCCCGGGGGTGGGTGGGTGGCCGGCCAGTAGCTGGACTTGCTAGGGGATAGGGGAGGGGAGGGCCGAGCCGTGGACACGGGGTAGCAATGGTGACAGCACAGCCAGTGTAGGCATAGGGGGTCACCTGGTCACCTGCACGCCCACCGGGCCCTGGTGCCTGCCCCGCCCACCTGCCCGCTCAGCCCCTTTGCCGGCCCTGCCCACCTGCTTGATCACCTGCCACACTCCCCAGCCCTCCCCCTGCTGGCCTGGGAGTTTCCCACGGCCTCAGTGGGACCTGACCGTCCGCTGGCCCGGCTCCTGTCCACTGGTTCTGGCTGACCGTCCGCTGGCCCCGGCTGCCCGTCCGCCCACCCCACAGAGTCCAGTGTCTCCCACAGCAGCTGGACACGGTGCTGAGCTGGTCCTGGAAAAGCTGCCCCCGCTCTGTCCTGGTGGCAGAGTGTCCAGTGGCAGAGTGGCCCAGTGTCCACCCGATAGGGCCACTGCCTTCATTGGCGGCTTTTCTGGGAAGCGTCAGGCGGGCTGGGGGCACAGGATGCCCCCCTCGCTGCCCCCGGCTGTCTCCCAGGGTGCATCCCAGAACTGCAGGCTCCGGCCTTGGGAGACAGCCGGGGCCCCCCGGGTCCTGCAGCAATGGTGGTTGGGCTGCAGGGGCCAGGGGGGTGCTGGCACCTGGGGTCCCTGCGGGGCCAGAGGTACAGGCGTTAGCTCTTTCCACCGTGAGGGGCGGGAGCCTGCTTGTCCCGCTGCCCCGGCCCCCACCACAGGCATTTCACAGACACGTGGGCTGGGCTGGGCGTCTTCACAGCACCTGTCCCGTCTCTTTGTGGCCACGCCCTCTGGTCCCCTAGTACGTTGGGGTCCCCGGTTACAGTGGGGTCTGGTTATAATATGTTATAATATGTGGTTCCTGATTACAGTGCCTGGTCTCCGGTTACAGTGGGATCCCTCGGCTATAGTACGTGGGGTCCCCTGTTACAGTGGGGCTCTGGATCACAAAGGAGGCATGGCTGGCCAGGTCCCCCCTCCCCTCCAGAGCCCCCTCGGGGACCTCCCCGCCCCCACGAGCAGCCGGGCTCAGCAGGGCCCCGGAGAAGGCGGCAGAGAGGACTGTCCCGTCCGGGGGTTGTGATGGGGGAGTTCTGGGGTGCAGTGCCCCGATTCCACCCATGAGCAGAGACGCTTCCAGAGGGTTCTCTCCGCCTCAGCCAGCTGGGACACACTCCCACCTCCTCCGCCCCCCCCCCACTGCTCCCACACCCCCTCCTGGGGGCCTCTCTCGGAGCCCCTCCCCGGGCCGCCCCCGGGCACCCCGGCGAATACGCCTGTCCGTTCTCGGGCACCGCGGCCAGCGGCCGGCACAGAGATTTATTAGCTTTCCTGGGGGCGGCGCGCGGGGCCCGGAATAATAGGATACATTTCTTATTACTTGTAAACGCCGGGGAAGAATTAAGGAGCGCTGATATTTTCCGTCGGTAATCAAGCGCGGGAGAGTTGGGAGGGGAGGGGGGGCCCGCCGGCCTGCTCCTGCCGCCCCGGCCACCGCGGGCCTGATGGGGGTGGGGGGGTGGGGGGTTTCTCCCAGATCTGGCCAGCCCGGCCCCCAAGGGTGATCCGGGGGTGCCCTGTCTCCCCGCTGTGTGGCTGCAGCAGGAGGACAGGAGGGAGGACGTGGGGACGCAGGGGCCCGGCCTCCCCAGAGCCTGGCCCGTGGCTAGCACGGGGCTCTCCCACGCTCACGGCCCCCACGGCCCGGTGAGACCCTGGGGGGCGCGAGGCGCAGGGTCGGAACACACAGGCAGGATGCTGGCACCCGGGAATGTGCCCTGGGCCCAGCCGTGCCAGGCCAGAGGGAGGGCGTCTGTCCCGAGGGACGGGGCCTTGTTCCCGCCCTTCCTTATGGTGACCTTGGGCCCAGCGGTGTCCCGAGTGGGGGAGATGTCCAGTTTGTTGGGCTGGCACCAGACCCGGGGACTGGGACTCACTTGGACCCCGGGGCTGGGACTCACTCGGACCCGGGGACTGGGACTCACTCAGACCAGGCACTGGGACTCACTTGGACCCGGGGACTGGGACCCACTCGGACCCAGGGACTGGGACTCACTCGGACCCGGGGACTGGGACTCACTCGGACCCCGGGGCTTGGGTCTGGGGTTCGCGTCACTCGGACTCAGCAGTCTCCAGGGCCTCCTCGTGCCTGGTACAGGGGCGAGGCGGGAGGTGCCTGAGTCTTCGGGACCGCATCAAAGTCCCAGAGGCGACACGGGTGGTATCTGTCTCGGCAGGTGCTCAGGCTCTGCTCGCCACACCCCTGCCTCTCCGCCTGCCCGTTTCCCTGGAGCACTGAGAGGCCGAGGGCCTGCCCCTGGGCCCCCCTTGCGAGCACTGTGGCCGGGGCTGGGCCTCTCTCCCTGGTAGCCACGAGCTGGCTTCCTCCTCTGGGAGGCCCAGGAGCTGCCTGGGTCCTCGGGAAGCCCCCGGGGAGCTGGATGGCAGGGCCTGGGGCTGGGGGTGCTCTGGGCCCGCAGCTCCCGTGGACTCCCCCCTCCCTGACACTCTCCCTGGATGCCTGGGCACTGTGGTGGGGGGCCAGGCCAGTCCCTTTGGTCATCCACACAGGAACCCCCCACATGGGCAGGTGGGCACGCGACCCTGGGGCCCGTCCACGAGCTCCCTTTTCCCTCCAGACGGCACCACCTGGGCCCAGAGTCTGAGCGGGCAGCTCCATGCCCCGCAGGGCCGGGCGGGCTCGCGGCTGCACCAGCCGGACACGTGTCCCCGTCGCCCCACCACGGGGCAGCTGCTTCTCCTGCCTGGGGTGGCGGCGATGCCCCCCGGAGCAGGCGACAGGACCTGCCCACGCTCTGGGGCCCGGAGGGGACAGGCCTGGCCGTGTCATGCTTCTCAAAGCGTGTTCCCTGGAACCCTGGCGGGGTGGCGGCGTGGAGGGGCTCTGCCATAGCCCCCGTACTTGGTCCCTGGGGAGGTTCTAGGCGGCGTGCAGGTAGCACGGCCCAGTGGCCCTGCACGGACTGTTCCGGACACAGGCCCACCCTTCGGGCGAGGCGGCTCTGAGCGCCGACCCCTGCCCCGCACTGCCCTGGGAACGGCGACTTCACAGCCGTGTGCCCGGGCTCTGAGGGGCGGTCTTGGCCCGTGTGTAAATGCCTGGTCCCCCAGCCCTGCATGGGAGCCGCTCCCCACCCCCACCCCACCCCCGCTCCCCCCGGCCAGGACCTGGGATCTGCCCCCCCCCGTCTCACCCCCCCAACCACGTGCCCTGGGCTACAAGGACTCAGCACCCCCGACCCCACCCAGGGACCCCAGACGCCCCTTATCAGCTGCACCATTCGCCCCTCCCTCACCAAGGCTGGGGTCCCCCACTGCCCTGCCCCACACCAGCTGCGGGTGCCCTGCCTTGGGGACGTGCTCCTGCCCGCCAGGCCCTGGGCGGCTGCTGGCCTGGACATGGACACGTGTCCTGCAGCCTCCTACCGCCTTAGACCTGCTCCCGGGGAAATCCGCCCTAATCTCCAGAGCCCAGCCCCGCTCCCGCCCGAGAGCCGCCTCCCCGTGGCCCGTCTCTCGCCCCGGCCGGGTGCCTTCCTGGGCTCTTGACCTCGGCCACGACCGCACCCGCTCTAGTGTCAGAGAAGCGCCTCTTGTGATTGTCCACTGCCCACGCACTGGCCGCTGAACCCTGTCTTGGGTTTGCCCCGAGGCCATTTTCTTGGGCCTGTGCCAGACTCTTCTGTCCCTTCAGGGAGAGGGGAAACTGAGGCCCAAGGCTGGGTGGACAAGCTCAGATGTGAGGGTGCCCCCACTTGGGGGTTCTCTGCCGGCCCCTCTGTGGGCGGGGAGGGGGTCCAGCTGCCCCTGCGGCCAGGCCCCCATCCACTCCTGCTCCCCAGGGTCTTGCCATGAGAGCAAGACCCGAGTGTGCCCGTGTCCCCGATGTGGCAGGAGGCGCCGGCTAAGCAGCCGGGGAGGCCCCTGGGCAGGGGGGCAGGGGGAAGGTGTGGGGGTGGAGCCGAGGGGGCTGGAGCGGAGGTGCAGGGGGGACACTGGCTCTTTCTCTTCGCAGCCATGGAGAGTGTGGGGGTGACCGGCCGGGGTCACCTCCCAGAGCTGATACAGGCCGAGCCGCCCTGGGGCCCTGCCACTGGCTACTGGTGGGCTCCAGCAGGAGCAGAGGCTGAATGAGTGAATGAGTGAGTGAATGAATGAATGAATGAATACAGGAACAGGGAACACGAGTTCCTGGCCGGTTCCCGTGCCCTCAGGGGAAGCCCCTGCTGGCTGCTCAGGGACAGGGGGACATTCACTGGGGCTTTGGGTCTCAGCCAGTCGGAGGACGCCCGTGCTGGCCTGGGGGACTCAGGGGGCCCGGCCCCAGGGCAGGGGTCGGGATGCAGCCTCTGGGGCTGCTTTCGGGACACCTGCGTCCTGGAGGTGAGGCGTGGGGGTCGAGGAGGGCACAGCTCCGCCCTGCCCTGTGGGAGCACAGCTGGCCCGGGTCAGGCCAGGCCTGATGGCAACAGTATCATCCTGAGTCCCAACAGTATCATCCCGCATCTGTCGTGGCAACAGTATCATCCTGCGTCCTCGGCTGTCATTAGTCAAGATCGTTTATATTTAAAGGCGTTTGTTGTCTGGGGCTGGAGTGATAGCACAGGGGGGAGGGCGTTTGCCTTGCACGCGGCCAACCCGGGTTCGAATCCCAGCATCCCATATGGTCCCCTGAGCACCGCCAGGGGTAATTCCTGAGTGCAGAGCCAGGAATGACCCCTGTGCATTTCCGGGTGTGACCCAGAAAGCAAAAATAAAATAAAATAAAATAAAATAAAATAAAGGCGTTTGGTGGCAACTGCATCAGGATCCTGTTTCCCGAGACGGGCCTTGGTGGTGGAGAGTCTATGACCTCAGCCTCGCACCCGCCTGCCCCCACGCCCCCTCGCCCCATGGACTGGGGAGTTTATTCCTATTGACCGTGTGGGGCAGCTGGGCCACAGGAGGCCTGTTGGGCGGCAGCTTTCCCCAGGAAAGGGCACGGGGAGGAGCCTGTCAGGTGCGAGTGGAGGGATCAGTGTTCCTGGCAGAGGGAATTGCATGGACGGCGGCCCTGGGGTGAGCAGGGCACGCTTCCTTAGAGCAGAGCGGTGGGAGGCGTGTGGAGGGAGCGCAGGGTCCGGAAGGCGCCTCTGGGTGGACGCGGGGCCCCTCACTGGCCAGCCACAGGGCTTGGCTGTGTTTGCAGGGTGCCGAGGGCTTTGGCGAGACCTCGGGGCGCGGTGTTGCCGTCTCAGAGCCTCGCAGGCCCGTGGCCCGACCACACCTGGACCCCGTCCGGGACAGTCGCAGTCTTGCACGTACCAGGGCGAGGTGCAGAGGGGCGTGGGGGGGCTGCACAGCCATGCGCCCCTCCCCCCAGCCCTCGGCGGCCCTGCCCGCCTTTGCTCCCTGCTCTCCCGCTGCCTCAGTGGGGCTTCGGGCGCACTCGGAGCTTCCGGCGAGTTCTGACAACGCCGTGTTCCTGCGAGCCTGGTGAAGAAAGCGCCGTTCCGAGCTGCTTAGCAAATGCCATCCACACGTCACCCTGTTCCTGGTGACAGGTCTGGGACGCAGGGCCGGGAGCAAGAAGACTGACTTCTCAGCTCATTCATTAGCGCGCCGGGCGCCGGGGGCCGTGCGTGCATAAATCAGCTCCCGCCGTTGACGCGGCAGGAAGGTGAGGGGGGTGGAGAGGAAGGGGCGGGGATGGACTGCCGGCTCCGGCTCCTGGTGGGGAAACTGAGGCTGGGCCTCACCTGATGCTCGCGCCCTCTGGACGGCTCCCGCCTGTGACTGGGAAATGCCACCTCCAAGCCGCCTGGGGCGCCGCCCGAGAGGCCTCTCCCCGCAGTGCTCAGGACCGGCCCTTCCCGGGTCACACCTCACACATCCTCCAGCCGGCCTGGGGTGCTCCCTTGGCCCCACCCCCCAGTGCCCCCCAAGACTGCTGCTTCCTGGGCTCAGTCTGCTCAGCACCTTCCCAGAGCCCCCCCTCAGCCGGAGAGAGTGTGTCCCCCCCTGCTCGGACCCTGCACCCCGCTCACTTCCTGTGCGCCCCCCTCCTGCATGGACCTCGCACCCCGCTCACTTCCTGTGTGCCCCCCTCCTGCACGGACCTCGCACCCCGCTCACTTCCTGTGCGCCCCCCTCCTGCACGGACCTCGCACCCTGCTCGCTTCCTGTGCCAGCCCTTCTCCACAGCAGGGGTCTGGGGTCTCCCCTGTGCTGGCTTCCCCGCTGAGACCCTCCCTGGAGCTGAGCAGGGGCCGCCCAGTGCACAGTGCTCTGAGGTGGGTCTCTGTCTGCGTCTCACGGGTGAGTGGGGTGGGACCCAGCCCGGGGCTCTCCTGGGGTCCACACAGGCCCTGAGTGGGCGCTTGGGGCCACGGAGCCCTGACGCAGCTGCGGACTCTGTCCTTCGTCTCTGCTGTCTGGTTAGAATCCAGGGCTTTGGGGCTGGAGCAATCGTCCAGTCGGGGGAGGGTGCTTGCCTCGCGCATGGGGGACCCGGGCTGGATCCCTGGCATCCTGGGTGGTCCCTGAGCACCGCCAGGAGTGATGCCTGAGCACAGAGCCAGGAGTCAGCCCTGAGCGCCGCCCAGTGTGGCGCCCCAAATAAACTGGTTTAAAAAAACCAACATGAATTGATAAATCCAAGGGCTCTTCCAGCAGCCGAATGTGTGTGCATGTGGGAGTGCACGTGCATGTATGTGAGAGTGAGTACACCGTGTATACAGACAGCACATATGTGTGCATTCGACAGACATGTGTTGCGTAGGTGAGACAGTGCATGTGTGTGTATGTGAGAGACGGCGCATGTGCATGTATGTGAGACCGGGCATATGAGTATACAAGAAGGTGCACATGTGTGTGATGGTGCGGGTGTATGTATGTCACGGGTGTGTGTGCACGCATGACCGCTCACGGCCCGCACGCCAGGTCAGCAGGCCGGGCCCGGCTTCTCAGCCGTTCTCTCTGGGGCACGCCCGAAGGGACCCCACGCCCCATGCGTGCTGGGCTTGTGCTCTGCCACTCGAACCACATCCTGGCTCAGACCTTCCCGGCTGCCCACGCTCTCTGCTGCCTCTGTTCCTCTGCCCGGGCCGTCCCCTCTGAGTGGGACGCCCTTTCCCACAGAGAGCTCCTCTGCATCCTCCAAAACCCGCCTCCCGTGTGCCTCCACCCGGCAGAGGTGGCCTCCCCGTCCTCCCGTCTCCCTGGCTGGAGCCCCGCGGCCCGCGTGCGTGGCTGTGTCTCTGAGTCCCTGCGCCCCCGGAGGCTCCCGGTGGCAGGGACCATGTTTTATTTTCCTGCCTCTCCCCGTCTAACACATGTTGGGGACTTAATAAATATTTGTGGAACGCGTGACTGGAAGTGTTTCTGGCGCTCGGCGCCTGCCAAGTGGATGTCTGCGTGTTGCATCCTATTTAGGAGGAACGTTTGTCTTCACACTGCCCGTATGTTCCAGCGCGGGGAACGGGCCCAGCTCGGCGCGTGCTGAGTAGCCCCTGGCAGCTCCCTGCTCGGCCCCTCAGGGCAGGGAGCTCTGCTGGGGGGAGGTGGTCAGCAGTGGGGGGGGGGCTGTGGATCCACATCGGCACCGGGGCTCCCGCCGCCAGTGGGCCCTGACCCCGGCGTCTCTGGCCCAGGAGCAGAGGAGACGAGGGTCCTGGTGGCTGCACCATGTGGTCACTCTCCAGGGGGCCTGGACACGCAGCGTGGCTCCGCTGCTGGGCGGTGAGGCTTTCGGGGCGACTGTCCTCAGGGAGGTGACGGTGTTTGGAGGGCCAGGGCTCTGGGCAGCTGCCCACCCAGAGCCAGGGCTCAGGGGGCCTCTCCCCGGGGCCCGTGTGCTGGGCCAGGAAGTGACCCCCACTGCCCGACCTTCTGTGGAGTGGCTGTCCCTGCCCTGAGCATCACCTCGGCCGAACACGACAGGCAGGTGTGCGTGAGAGAGGAGACTGCACACGTGTGTATGTGAGAGATTGCATGTGTGTGAGGCAGTGCACACGTGTCGGATAGTACACATGTGTGTGAGGAACAGTGTCCACATGTATATGTGAGAGACTGCACACGTGTGTATGTGAGAAAGTATACATGTGTATATGAGAGAGTCAGTGCACACGTGTGTGTGAAACAGTGCACATGTGTGTGCATGTGGGAGTGCACGTGCATGTATGTGAGAGTGAGTACACCGTGTATACAGACAGCACATATGTGTGCATGCGACAGACATGTGTTGCGTAGGTGAGACTGTGCATGTGTGTGTATGTGAGAGACGGCGCATGTGCATGTATGTGAGACCGGGCATATGAGTATACAAGAAGGTGCACATGTGTGTGATGGTGCGGGTGTATGTATGTCATGGGTGTGTGTACACACGTGACCGCTCATGGTCCTCAGTGCTGTGGAGACCGGGCTCAGCCCAGTGCGTCTGCAGGGCAGCCGCGGGCCGGGAGGAGACTGACACCCTCACACCGTCTGGGCTCGAGAGTGGACGCGCCAGAGCGTTGTTCAGTACTGGTCTCTCTGAGGGTACCCGGGACCCAGGCCCTGCGGACCCCACGGCGTGCCCCACCCCCCGGGCCTTGCTTGTCTGAGCCGTGTGCTCTGCGCGCCCACTGCCCCCCAGGGCCCGGCAGCAGCGTGGCCACTGTCCTTGCCCTCCTCTGGCGGGGCGCAGTGGGAGGATGTGAGCGTGGTGGTCCGCAGACCCCCGGCCATTGGCTCATCACCCAGCCCAGCCGCCTCCTGCCTCGCCCTGCCCGGCCTCTGTTCCTCAGCCCCGGCAGCTGGCCGCCTGCCCTGGGCTTTGCAGGCCGAGGCCACGGGGCAGAGAGGTGGACGCGCCGCTCAAGGTCGCCCCGCGCTGACCTTGCTCCCTCCCGGGCTCATCAGTGCCCTGTGATCTGCGGTCACGCCGCCTGCGTGGGCAGCTCTGGGCGGTGAGTTTCTGGGGCGCGCTGCCCCCTGCCTCCCCCTGCCTTGGGCCTGACCATCCAGAGGAGGCTGCGGGGGACAGGTGGAAGGCCTGGAACGGGGCCCGAGAATTAATAAGCTTTTCCTCTTCCTGTCGCCGCTGTGCCGGCTTCCCCCAGACGGCACCGGCTCCCGGCAGCAGGCACGCGGACCCCGGCTCTGGGGGGATGGGAGGCTGGTGGCGAGAGAGGTTGGGGGGCTGGGGTCACCCTTCTGGGGGGTACTTGCCCCCTCCTGTCGACCACTCGGGGTGCCTGGGGGTCCCCGACCCCCTGGTCCTGCTGCCCCCCAGCTGCCGACCCTCTTGGCACCGCAGGGCCGCCCTGGAAAAGGCCAGCTGTGCAGTGAGGCAGCGCCTTTCTCCCTTTGAGAGAAGGTTCTAGAACTTGTTTGTGATCCTTGGAGAAAGCCAGATGGGGCAGGAGATCAGGCTGCGCCTGCCACTCAGCTCCCAGAGCGGGGTCCCGGGAAGGATCCCTGGGGCCCGGGCGGCCCGTGCCCCCGCCCCTCCGAGGGGCTCCGAGGCTGAGCTCCGGCCAGCCTGGCCCCTCCGAGCTCCTCAGCGTCCACTTGGGGCCCTGCCCTCCAGACAGGAGGGGCGGTGCACATCTGCAGTGGGGTCCGCCTGCACAGACAGCGCCTCCTCCGAGCACGACCGGCGTCACCCAGACACAACAGTGTCACCGGCACCTTCTTTGCAGCCTCCCCCACCCCCTCCCGTTGGAGGTCCCAGGAGGACTCAGACCGTCAGGGATGCACCCGGGTCCCCCCGGGCCGGGCCCCCGTGACTCAGGACCCTCCCCTGGCTCAGCTCCCCGAACTGAGCTTCCCAGTCCCTGGAGGGCGGTTCCAGCCGGCCGTGGGGGCTGGCTCCCACTCTGGGTGTTAACTGGCTCCAGGGGGGCGGGGTCCGAGCACGTTCTGGGGCCTGTCACCCCGCCCTGGGAGTCCGCAGTGTGGGCTCAGGGGCCGCCCAGGCCCCGGGGACCCTGGGGAGGGGGATGCCTGCCGGGGGGCTTACACAGAGGGGCCTCCAGGCAACAGCCTAGAAGATTCCTCCCATGCCCCCAGAGGGCTCTGCTGTGCCTCTCTGACCTCTGACCTCTTTCAGGCCCCCTCTGCAGGTTCACTTCCTTCCGGGGGGCCTAGAGGGGCTGGCCAGAAGTGGGGGGACCTTTTCTGAGTGGGGACCCCCGTGGAGACCCTCCTTGGCCAGGGGCTGAAAGTGGGGCCTTCACAGGCTCTTTCCCGTCTGTCCGGAGCCTCCCCGGGGAGGGGCGCCGTGGGCAGCAGCGTGGCCACAGGCCCTGGGCTCGGCCGCTGCTCGCTCCCTCCGGCTCCGGCTCCGGCAGCTCCGCCGTGGCGGGAATCGGCCGCCTGCCGGGCCCGCTGTGGCGGCGGCTATTAATAGAATCAGGAGCTGCCCTAGGATCTGCCCGACGCGTTCGCCCGCCTGCTGCCCCCTCCCCGGGCTAGTCCCACGCCCCAGGTGGGGTGTGGGGGCTCCAGTTCGGGGACCCCCGCTGGTGGGAGCTGCAGCTCTCTGAGGGGTCGGGCCCCGGGGACTTTGCAGGTGTTGCTTTCTAGGGAACGCGCCGAGCCGTGAGCAGCGCCGGCTCGTGCCTGCTCAGGAGATGGACGCTTCCGGCTGGCAGCCAGCTGCGGGCTCTCGGGACCTGCACCCACGGTCACAGACGGGGGCTCAGGACCCCCAGGGCTGGTGTGGGGGCTGCATGCAGGCATAAGAGTCTGATGCCACTGCAGAGAGCAGAGTGGCGGTGTCGGGTCCAGGGCGGCTGTGTCGGGCCCAGGGCTGCTGTGTCAGGGCCCCTTGTGATTGTGTTGAACCCAGTGTGGCTGTGTCGGGGCCCAGGGCAGGTGTACTGGGGCCCAGGGCGGCTGTGTCAGCCCAGTGTGGCTGTCTCGGCCAGGGCGGCTGTCTCGGGGTTCACAGGGGCAGGTGCGGGCCCTGAGCGGGTCCTCCAGCTGTGTGGGTTTTTGTCTCCGGGGTCAGCTCTGCCTCTGAGTCTCTCAGGCTCTCTGAGGATAGCTGGGGGGCCCCGGGCGGGTTGTGGGGCGCCCCAGGGGCTGGGCACGGAGGGAGGGAGGAGAGTGGCTCTCCCGAGGTCAGCAGGAGGTTGACTGCGGTAACAGGGGACCCGGCACACAGGGACGGACCCCAGGAGCCAAGAGCAGAAGGGGCAGGTGTGTTCCGGGGTGCCAGGGTCTGGGGAGTGTTGGGCTGAAGGACATTAGGGGCAGGGCAGGGGTGGGGCGCGCCCGCCTGGTACCCCAGGGGCTTCTGCCCCCCCTTCCCACGCTGACCTTGGGGACATGCGATGCGGCAGTTGTCTCCGGGAGGACCGGCCCCCGCCCCCTTGCTCGTCCCCACTCGCATTCACGTGGCCACGTCCGGCCACTCTCCAGCGTCAGCGTTATGGAAATGAAGCCGTTCCCGGCCTTGGGCAGAGGGGGCCCCGCTGGGCGGCCGTGCCCTGGCCAGGGCGGGCAGAGTGGCCAGTCCCGGGGCAGCAGGGGCTGCGCTGGACGCCCGCATCTGTCTTTGGCAGGTCAGCTCCTGGCTGAATTATTTAACATCTTAATGAGTCCATTTGTCACGGCCTCCCCGGCCTCCCCCAGGCCCTGCCCGGGCAGTGCCGAGGCGGTGATGAATATTCATGAGGCAGCGGTCAGAGTCGGTCCCCTCCGGCCCCTCCGGGCTGGGTAGGACTTAGAGCCCCGTGGGCTGCCCAGCCTGGGCCCCCGAAAGCAAGTCCCTGGGGCCCCTCGGGAGGTCGCGTGGCTGGGAGCCCCCTCTGGGTGCAAAGTGTTGAAGAATGATGGGCCCGTGAATAGTGGACCACAGATGGGACTGTCTCTGGGAGGGCAGGGTCCCTCCTCGGGGACCCTGCTTCCCGGTGCGTGGGGGGGGGCAGGCGCCAGGTCCCAGTTCTAGGGAGGGGGGCAGCCCCGGGGGAGGCCCTGGGTGGAGAGGTGCGGGCAGGACCGTGGTCGGGGTCTGTCGGGAGGGGTTTCCGTGGAGACATTGGGGTTGACCTGGGAGTCTGGGTGGCACCTTCAAAGGAAGGCAAAGGAGTGACAGGTGGGGGGGCCCCCTCTTCTCCCCACCCCTCCAAAACCCTCCCTTCCCTCTTCCCCTCCCACCCTCCCCACCCCTTCCGCCCCTCCCCATCCTCTCCTCCTCCATCCTCTCCCTCCCCCTCCCTCCCCACCCCTGCAAACCCTCCCCCTTCCCACCCCTCCCTCCTCTCCCTGCTCTTCCTCCTCTCCTTCCTCTCCTCCCTCTCCCCACCCCTGCCCCTCCCCACCCGCCGGCTGTGCCTGAGCCCACGGCTCCTGTCGGCGCGTCTGTGTCCTTTTCCTGCTTCCCTTTCCCCGCCAGCCTCCCAGGTGTTCCCGCCATCTGCTCAGGAGCGGGGCCTGGCGCCGTCTGGGCCAAGGCGATGTCCCCCCCCCCCACCCGCCAGAGACCGCTCGTCCTGAGAACAGCCCCTTCTTACAGCAGACGGCTTTGTTTGGGGGAGGGGTCCCCACGCAGTGCTCAGGGGAGCCCGGGGAGGTCCCGCTGTCCCCTGTGGTCACTGCCAGGACAGAGGATGTGGGTCTGCTCGGGCCTGTGGGCCTGGGACCCTCCAGGGCCGCCCCAGAGGTGCTCGGGGTCCCGCAGGGATACAGCCAGCGGTGCTGTGGGGGCAGGTGGGCTTCAGGGGTCCTGGCGCTCAGGACCCCCAGCTGGAGCCCCTCAGTCTTCCCCGGCCCCAGTTCTCACGCGCCCGGCGCCGTTCGTTCCACGCTCAGTGGGCAATGAGGGTCTACCCAGCCTCGACCCCCGACTTGAAACAACGAACAGGAGTAAGAAATGAGACCCTCCCCCTGCAAAAAAAACCAGAAATGGGTCCAGCCTTCAGGGACCACCAGGTCAGCCAGGCCCCGCCCTCCCCTGGCACCCCCAGAATCCCACACACCGGACCTCGTCTCTCCAGGGTCAGGGTTATGGGGGGCTTTTTTTTTTGCTTTTTGGGTCACACCCGGCGACGCACAGGGGTTACTCCTGGCTGTCCACTCAGGAATTACTCCTGCAGTGCTCAGGGGACCCTGTGGGATGGCCGGGTCAGCCGCGTGCAAGGCAGACGCCCTACCCGCTGTGCTATCGCTCCAGCCCCATCATGGGGGTCTTTAAGGGGCAGTTCCAGAGTACCAGCTAGTTTTGTGCAGGTTCCAACCGCACCCAGGGTGGGGGGGGCGAGGGGGGACTCTGGAATTCTCAGCGGGCAGACCAACCTCAGCAGCTCGGGTTAGGATGGGCGGGGGGAGGGGCTGCAGGGTTTGGCGGGGAGAGCCTCTCTGGGGTGCTGAGGTCAGAGTTGACGGGGTTAGTCTTGCTGGGGCGGGCACGGGCACGGGCGCGTAGGCATGCAAGGGTCTGTGCCGGGTGGGGGTGACCCTGGGGGCTGGGTCTGTGCCAGGTGGGGGTGACCCCGGGGCCGGCCGCTCTGGTGCGGTGTAGGGGAGTTGGCTCAGGTTATGCCCCTGCCGCTGCCCGTCTGCGCGGGCCCCCGGGGCGGCCCTGCCGTGTTCCAGCCCCGTAATTACTAAATGTGTGGATGAATCGCATTGGATGAGCTTTAATAAGATCTTTTATGGCTGGGAACTTGGCTCCGTGAGAGGGGCCGACACCCCAGGAGCCCCCGATAAATCCTTCCCGTCGATTCGTGTTTATTAGGGAGAGGCCAGGGACAGTCTGAAGCTGCCACTCTCGCGCAGTTGAGGGGCTCCACCCCCAGCCCCAGCCCCCCGCCCCAGGTGTGAGCCTCCAAAGCTCTGTCTGCACTCCTGGGGCCGGGACAGACTCTCCAAACGGATCAGAGCCTGAAGGCTCCGGGCGACCAGGGTTCCACTCCTGGAGCTGTGGAGGGGCCGGGCTCTGTGACCTTGGACGGGGCCAGGGGTCCTCCCAGGGGCTTCTCGGCCACATCCAGGCAGAGCAGCTGTGGCAGCAAAGAGATCAATTATTGAAGGGAGTCCCCCCCAGAAGAGGTGGCTGCGCTTCAGAGAGCACCATGAAGGGAAGCAGAGAACCACCCACCGCGGGGAAGGACGGAGCTGGCACAGAGGAAGGACTCTTGCGACTCTAGAAGGGGCCCGGGGAGGTGGCTCAGCGGAGAGAGCACCTGCCTGGCTCCGTGAGGAGAGGGCGGGAGGGGGGGAGGGGGGGAGGGAGGGCGGGAGGGAGGGTGAGAGCGGGAGGAAGGGCTGGCCAGGCGCGTGAGCAGATAGCGCTTGACATGTTCATCATCAGGGAGATGCAAATCAGGCCCAGTGAAGCGCCACTTCACGCCCACCGCGAGCGAGGCTGGTGCCGGGGCTGGGAGGAGCTGCAGCCCGGCGCGGCGCGGGGGGAATATAAACGGGCACAGCTGTGGGGCCGCGGCCCAGGAGTGATGGTAAAGACGAGGCGGGTCCCTGGCTCTGCCCTCCGTGGGGCTGGGGGCAGGGTTGGTGGGGGGGGCGGCAGTGGGGGCAGGTGGGTCCCGGGGGCTCAGGGGGGCCCAGGGTAGGGTGCCCGCGTGGCCTGCGGTGTGGCCACGCAGCTCTGCGCAGTCTCAGTCCTGGGTAGTCAGCTGGACCGTGGGAGAGGGCCGGGACGTGGAGCAGGACATCCTGGTTTTCCCGTGGGGCAATCCACGGGGGCTGGCAAGGGCCAGGTAGTCGCCGCTGGCTCACGGGGGGCTCTGTGTCGGGGCGAGGCGTGCCCCACTGCAGGCTGGCGTCAGTGCCCGGGGCGTGTTTCAGGGGAGCTGGACTGAGCGAGACGAGGGGACTAGGGAGCCGTCGCAGGGGAAGGATCCCTCCCGGTCCCCGTCCCCGTCCCCACCGTCCTGCCCAGGCTCGGGCCCACGTGACCTCAGGGCACCGGGTGGGCGGCCTGCAGCAGGACCCACACCCTGGGGGAAAGCCCCAGGTCACCCACGAGCATCTTCCGGGGGCTGGAGGCGGGCGCGCAGAGCCTGGTGGGGCCTGGTGCAGAGAGGGCTGGAGGAGCTCCTCAGGACCCCTGGGCTGGGCGCGGTGGGGGGGGGCAGGAGTGCTCCAGGCCGCCGCAGGGGAGCACTCCTAGGAGGGGCGGAGCACACAGGTCTGCCCCTCTGCTGGCCTTGCCCCGCAGGCAGCCAGGGGAGGTGTGAACTTCCTCCAGGGACCTTCACTCCAAGGTCCTGCCCAGCTGACCAGTTTGCCTCCACTAGTACTCAGTATCAGGGCCCCGCCCCCGCTGTCAGTCAACGTCAGGCCCCGCCCCGGCTATCAGTCAACCAGAGCTCCGCCCCTGCTGTCAGTTAGTGTCAGAGCCCCGCCCCCGCTGTCAGTCAATGCCAGAGCCCCGCCCCCTCTGTCAGTCAATGCAGAGCCCCGCCCCTGCTGTCAGTCCGTGTCAGAGCCCCGCCCCTGTTGTCAATCAATGCAGAGCCTCGCCCCTGCTGTCCATCAATGTCATAGCCCCGCCCCTGATGTAAATCAGTGTCAGAGCCCCGCCCCTGCTCCTTTGTCCACTCACCCACCCACCCACCCACCCACCCAGACTTTGCCAGCTTCCCAAGTGTTTCTAGAAACCAGAATTTCAGAGCTGTGTTTTGTGGGTGAAAAAGATGTCCTTAGTGTATTCATTTATTCACGATGTGTGTATTGATCCTGTATGTGATCTACACAGTGGTTCATTCATTTGCTCAAGCTCTGCATATTGATCTCAGCACGTGTGTGTGTGTGTGTGTGTGTGTGTGTGTGTGCGGTGAGCGGCTCTGTTCTGGTGGAGCAGACGTCGGCAGGCTGACAGCACAGCCCTAACCATGGGTGTGGAGTGAGCTGTGGCACCCACAGGGGCTCCCGCTGGGGTGCCGGCGGGTGGCTCCCGGCAGGCCGCAGAGAGACCTCCCAGAACACTGCCGGCGGCCACATCCTGCCCTGTGGGGGGGCCCTGCCACGATGCCCACTCGGCTCTCTCCTGCACTTGCTCACGCCGGCTTTCCTCCTGGGCTCGCCACGTTGTGAGGGGGCAGTGGCCCGGAGCAGCCCTCGGCCACAGACGGGCTGGGCAGCCGTGGGCATGAAGGCCCCGCGCTCCCTGCCCGCCAGGGTACCTCGTCTTTGGGGGTGTGAGTGCCGGGTGCGGACTGCGCGGCTGCTCCCCTGGGACCCCAGCCTGCGGGCGGCGTGGCCCTGCTCGGCTGTGGCGCGTCCTGGCGCTGCCCTGAGGGTCTCGTTTCGCGAGTGAGTGGGTGGCGCGGCTCGTCCTGGCGCTCCCTGCGAGACTGTCTGTGCAGGTCTTTGCTCGCTTGAAAACAAAACCTTCTTTTTGCTGTTTTGCTACTGAGTCGTGGGAAGTCGTACATCCTTTCTGTCATTGTCGAGGGGCCACACCCCGCAGTGCTGGGCCCGGCCGGAGCTCTGGGGTGGCCGGGTCCCGGTGGAGGTACTGGGGAGGGACGCGTGCCGGGAGCGAGTCCGGGGCCCGGCACGAGCTTGCTGGAGTCCCACTGCTCCTGCGGCATCCGGGACCCTCTGTGACCCCTGTGGGGACCCGGGTCCTTTGGGGACTTCCTGCTTTGGCACGTGGGCCGGGGACCAGGCTCGGATAGTGGGTGGTGGTGGTGGTGGTGCAGCGTCGCCGCCATCGGCACTCGGGGGGGGGGGGGCTGCAGTGACAGTGCAATGGGCTCCCCCGCCAGTGGCCCTGCTCGATCCAAACAGTACCACACGGCACCAAACCATGAGGCCCCACCTTGGGGTCTGGGTTGCAGGGCGGGAGGGGCCTCCGACACCCGTTGTCTGGCAGGTGAGATGGTTCCATGGTCCAGCCCCGAAATCTCCGGGAGCAGGGGTGGTGATGGGTGGTCACGAGGCAGAGGCCAGCCCAGTTTGGGGAGGATCCTGGGTGGCCGCCTGGAGGAGGTGGCCTGTGGGTTGTGACTGTCACCCAGAAGAGTAGCCCCCACGGAGGAGCCCGGCCCCCAGAGCTGCTGAGCCTGTGTGAGCTGAAGGGGCCCAGCAAACCTGCCGCATGGGGTCACGTACCCGTGGGGGGGGCAGGGACGGGGGCTCGGGACCCCACTTCATCAGGAGCAGACGGAGCCGATTCTGCTCATGACTCCAAGCGGCCACAGCAACGGGGGTATAAATAAGTATTTAACTGGGTGTTCAGGGCTGGGTCGGACCATGAAATTGCTGTTTTTATAGGTTCAAAATGGTCACACTTCAGCGATTCCATCTGATTCAACGTCAAGCTGTTTTCCAAATCCTCTCTCTGCAAGTCTTTGTGAGAGGCTGTTGGGGCGGGTGGCGGGTGGTGGCGGGGGGGATGGCGGAGGTAGGGAGGTCCCGTCTCAGAAAAATAAAATCCGGAGTCGAGGAACGTGGCGCCTTCCTCGGAACTGCTCCATGCTCTGAAGCAGCTTCAGGGGGAGTCTGGTGCAGGGCGCGACCGTTGGGAGATTAAAAAATAATAATAATAAAATCAGGATGAGATGAAAAGGGCGATTGAAAGTCTGTTTTATAAAACGAGGACGACCAGCGCAGTCTCACGAGCAGCCGAGAAGCGAGCCGGGCCCCGGCGGGGCGGGGAAGGAAGGTGGGCCGCTCAAGTGGAGCAGACGTCCCAGGGCCCGGGACAAGGGTCCCCAGAGATGGCGCCCCCAACTGTGGGGTGCGTGTGCAGGCGGAGGGCGCCCCTCTCCTGGCTGAGGTGGGGTGGGGGTGGGGAACGAGGGGCGGGGGGGGGAGGGGGAGGCGCCCCTCCTGCAGGGCTCACCGCTCCCGGCCTGTCGCCAGGAAGTGCTCAGTGGTGGGGACGGAGCCGCTGCCGGGGTAGTCGCACGGACAGACAGGTAGCTGGACAGGTGAACAGACGAGTGGACGGTTGGGTGGTGGGCGGAGAGGTGGACGGGTGGGTGGGTGGCCGGACTGACGGGCTGGCAGGGGCCGGGGAGCGTGGAGGATTTACTGGCGTGTCCGGGCTGCGTGGCCGGGGCCTGTGTCTCGGGGGGTGGTAAAGTGGAGTGGCGGGAGCCCTTTGGTCTGCGGAGCACCGTGTGGACGAGCCAGAAGGCCCCGGGTGTCCAGGCGACTCCGTCCCGGATAAACATGGGCTCCCTGCCGTGATCTGATTGTCCTGGGGCGGTGGCCTGTTGTGCGGGAGAAGCTTTCTGTGTGAAATGTGGCACACGGGCAAGGTGTGAGACGGGGCAACTCAGTGGATGTGTGAGAGTGTGTTTGTGCGCAGTGGAATGTGTGTGTGTGTCTGTGTGAGAGAGAGAGAGTGAGAGAGAAAGTGTTTGTGCGCAGTGGATTGTGTGTGTGTGTGTGTGTGTGTGTGTGAGAGAGAGAGAGAGAGAGAGAGAGGCGTTTTGTGTGCAGTGGGGTATGTCTATGTGTGTATGCATGAGAAAGTGCATTTGTGTGCAGTGGGATGTGTGAAAGCATTTGTGTGCAGTGGGGTGTGTGCGGGAGAGCATTTATGTGCAGTGGGATGTGTGTGAAAGTGTTTGTGTGCAGTGGGGTGTGTGTTTGAGTGTGTGCGTTTGTGTGAGTGCATGCATGACTCTGACATCTGACCCCTGGGAGGTCACTTCGGGGCTCTGGGCTGCTGGTGCTGTGTGTGGATATGGGGGGCCGGAACTTCCCAGGCCCCGGACGGGTCTGAGCAGCGGGAAGGCGCTGGGGCGGGTCCCTCGGCCTGATGGGAGCCTCCCACAGCTCCGGGGCCCCCAGGGTGGCCGCCGTGAGCCGTGGAATTGCCCAGTGAGCGCCCGCTGTTGACAGGAATGGGGGCTTATGCTTTTGGGCCATAAACGCCCACAAATGGGCCGTAAGTGGCAGGAGGCGCAGAGAGTAGATTAGCTTTTAATGTCCGGACAAGCTTGCTGACCGCAGGACTTAATTACAGAGATCCACAGCGGGCCGGGGGGTGGGGGGCGATGGTTCCAATTAGAGAAAGCCGCTGGGCCTCTTGCCCTGGCCCTGGTGGGGTCCTGCAGGGGAAGACCCCTCCCAGCAGAGACCCCGCGAGTGGGCCCAGCCCCTCCCCGAGCCCCTGGCCAGCCTGCACCCCGGCTTCTGCCTGACTCCTGGTGGAGGTGGCTGTGCCAGGGCCAGAGCCAGGAGGGGTCCCGGGCGCTGCCTGAGCTCGGTCCCCGCAACGTGGCCCCTGCCCCATCGCCCCGGTGTGCGGCCCTGCCAAAGGGGCGCCCTGGTCCCCCACCCCCACCCCCACCCTGGCAGGTAGGTGGGGCGCCACCTAGTGGCCTCTGCGGCCATGACGTTCTGGGACTGGGGGCTGGGGGGGACTCACCACCATGGACCCCCCCACCCCCTCAGCAAGCAGCAGGGGTCCGTGCCTCGCCCAAAGCCCAGTGAGGGGGAGCCTGGCCCTGCCCACTCAGGTGGTGGTCCTGGGGCGCCCCTGTCCCTCAAGACTCAGATTGGGCTGGGGAGTGCGAGTGAGCAGGGGTCAGTGCCGGCATCCCTGGCGGCCGGAGTCCACCCCCCAGGAAGATGACCTCTCGTGCTGCCGCTCTGGCTGAGTGACCTTCTCAGAACCCCCCCTCTGTGGGTGGGGAGCCCAGGGCCCCAGTCTGGACCCTGCGGCAGGTCAGCCCGGAGGACCCTCTGGCACCTGCCTGGTGTCGACCTCGCTGGCCAGTCCCCCTGAGCCGCCGCCACACTGGACATTTACCCGGAGACCACTTGCACCCGGGGAGCCCTTGCCTTTGGCTCCACCTGGAAAATGCTCGATTTGTCTGGACTCGGCTGAGAGGCCGCCACCTCCAAGCAGCCCTCCCTGACTACCCAGGCTGGGTTAGGCTTTAGCTCTCTGTTCCAAATGTAGGTCCACTTGCAGGGCTTTCGGTCTGTGAGTTCTCGCTTCTCCGTGCAGGGCAGAGCTGAGTGTCTGCGGAGGTTGTTTCTAGCCTGAGGGGCTGCTGAGCCGCGCGTGGCTGCTGTAATGAGGACAGTGACGATGGTCGATGGCTGCGGTGGCCGGGCGGCCTTGGGGCGGCGGCAGCCTGTCCAGAGGGTCGCCTGTGCCTGGAGCACCGCTCCCGGGCCAGCGGGGGCTGGGGCCTGTGGCTCAGCCTGTTTCCGAGTTCCTGCGGAGAGGACACGCCGATGGTGGCTAGGTACACCCCCCCCCCCCCACACACACACAGCCGGCAGACCCCGTTCCCGGGCACTTGCACGTGCCGCTGTGAGGGACGAGCAGAGGCCCGGGTGGTGCGTCCCTGAGGCCGGGAGCGTCGGCTGCACCCCTGCTGCAGGGGCGAGTGAAGTGGCTCCCGCATCCTCTACCGGGGGGGGGGGCAGGGGGGCATCCCACAGCTCCTGCCCCTTCCAAGGGCCCGCGGGGCGGAGTGGGGCCGTGGAGGGAGTGGGGACGGCTTGGTTCGGGGCCCAGGGATCAGGGCCCGGCCCCTCCCCTGGGCCTGCAGTGGTCCCTGGGCTGGGGGGGCGCAGCGGAAGGGCGTGACCGGCCCTCGGGCAGGTGTCTCCAAGGCAGCCGGGCCACCTCCAAGGCCGTCCCAGAGGCTCCCTTTGTCCCAGAGACGCTGGTGGCTTCTGTCCTTGGGGAGTCCGGGGGGATATCGAAGCCCCTGGGCAGGTGGGCCCGGCGGCGACCCCAGGGCCCTGCCGGCCGTGGCTTCCGGGAGGCCCATCTCCCAGGACAGGGACGAGCAGGAAGGCGTGGAGGCTGCGGGGCCGCGCGGACGGGCAGGCCAGTGCGCTGTGCGGCCCGCAGCCCCTGGGCCCACTCCGTCCGGGGCCTCCTGCCTGGGGTGGGCGGTCGTGGTCACCTCCAGAGCCTTGGGCTGGGCCCTCGTCTTGCTTGTCTGTGTCCCGCCTGGCACTCTGGGGGCTGATTGTTCGGACCATCCCTGGGCTTCACTGTCGCCAGCCTGCGTCCTGGCTGGGTCAGCATTGGTCATCTGCACCAGCCGTCCACGCTGACCCGTCCACACTGACCTGTCCACACTGACCCGTCCACACTGACCCGTCCACGCTGACCCATCCACGCTGACCCGTCCAGGCTGACCCATCCACACTGACCTGTCGACACTGCCCCATCTACACTGGTCCATCCACTCTGACCCATCTACACTGACCTGTCCACGCTGACCCATCTACACTGGTCCATCCACACTGACCCGTCCATGCTGACCCGTCCACACTGACCCGTCCATGCTGACCCGTCCACACTGACCCGTCCAGGCTGACCCATCCACACTGACCCGTCCACGTTGCCCCATCTACACTGGCCCATTCATGCTGACCCGTCCACACTTCCCCATCTACACTGACATGCTTACACTGTCCATCTACACTGCCCGTGTACACTGCCCTGTCCATACTGCCCCATCTACTCTGCCCCATCTATACTGATGGGACAGAAAAGGTCAGTACAGGTGGGTGTGACTGTCCATTGGGCCTCATGGAGGGCATACACACACACACACACACACACACACACACACACACACACACACACCTCACTGGAAGGCACAGCCTGGGCTCCGAGGAGGTGGGCGGCTGGGGGGCTGTGGGGACCTGTCCGAGCTGTGGGGCAGTGGACACCGAGGTGGGCGGCTGGGGGCCTGTCTGAGCGGGGGGCGCTGAGGCCACTCCCGAGGGCACCCAGCACGTGTCCTTCTTTCTCCCATGGCAACTTCCAGCACCCAGACTGCACAGAGGTGCCGAGTGGGCCCTGAGGTGTGAGCCGGGCCCGTCGGGGTTCGAGGCGGCGGGCAGACGGGACTCGCCCACCTCTGCCCCTCCAGGAGGCCGGGCCTGAGCGGCCTGAGCAGCGGGGCTGGCACCCGCCTTTCCACGCCCAGGGACAGACTTCCCCCTAGAGGGTGAGCAGAGCGCGACCACAGGGCTGCGGCCGACGTAGGGGTGTCCCCAACTGTGCAGAGGCTCCCGAGGGTGGGTGCAGGGCCCACAGGGTGCGTCCTGTCCAGGCCAGTGAGGCAGAGGCAGGAGACGAGGTCTTGGGCAGCTCCAGACCAGGGTGTCAGCAGAGGGGACAGGGTGACTGACCCCAGGGCATCTCAGAAGTTGGGCTGCAGGGGAAACTGAGGCAGGAGGCCAGGCAGGCCATGGCAGGCAGGGAGATTCGGAATAGGATGTTGGTGGGCTCCAGGGATCGTCACTTGGCAGTTTGGGGTCAGAGAGTCTGTGGGTGGCCGAGAACCCCCGGCAGGTGGGATTCTCAGAGCTGGGAGAGAACAGGGGTCGGTCGGACAGAAGCCAGCATGTGACATCTACACGGGGAATCAATCCAGCTTCTCTGTCTCTGCAGAATCTGAACTCAGAGGCACTTGAGGGACCTGTTCCAATTCCAATGCGGGAAAGCAGCCCGAGAATGAAACTGCAGATGGCCTGCAGGCATGGCTGGATCCAGGCACGGCCGCTGGGCCGTCTCTCTCCCTGCTTTCGGTTCCTTTGTCCTCTGTCGGCTCCCTTGTCTGAGCTGCAGAGTCCCAGGCCTCAGGAGAGGACCCTGTGTTCAGGAGACGGGCCTGGTCCCGGGGACGGGCCAGCTGCATGGGTCTGGCCTTTGTTCAGAGGACATGGAGGTTTGACTATGAATTTGGCAACTTGGTGTTGGTCCCGCCTATGAGAAAGGAAGATCAGAATCACCCGCCAGCCTCATAGGGCTTCAATGCTGGGAGGATCCCGGTTAGTACCGGGGGGACAGGGTGGGGTTGGAGAGGGGGCACAGCGGGTGGGTGCTTGCCTTGCATGGGGCAGACTCAGGTTCAATCCCCGGCACCCCATCTGGATCCCCGAGCCCCCCAGGAGAGCCTCCCGAGTTCAGAGGCAGGAGTAAGCCCTGAGCGCTGCTGGGCGTGGCCCCCAAACAAACACGAACAACAGTTAGTAAAGGAAAGTTCTGGAAACAATGGCTGACCGTGTGTTTTGCTCTTCTCGGGCCACACCCATGGTGAGGCTGCTGTCCCGAGAGGCTGGGACGTCGGTCACCCCGGGAGCAGAGGGGGTGCTCAGCCCACCTCCAGGAAGAACCGAGTAAACAGCCTGATACAGGCCTGGGGTAGGAAGCGGAGCAGATCCCCGGGGTCGGGACCTGCCTTTGAGACGGGGGACGTGGGTTCTAGCCCTGCCAGTGCCCCGAGAGGCGAGTCTGGACCCTGAGCGGTTTGAGCCCGAGGTGCAGGAAAAGGAGAGGGAGCGGAGGGTGGGCGAAAGCACGTGGCCCCCCTCGGCCTTCCTCCTTGGGCAAACCACTGAGCAGCACTGCCCTCCTGAAGCTCTGCCCTGGGGAGGGGCTGTCTGGTGGGTGAGTCGGTGGGCGCAAGCGTCTCGGGTTCGGCCTCTAGGGCCGCAGTAGGCTCCCAAAGACAGTTTGGACCAGTCAAGCTGAGCTCGGCCACCAGCATCTGTGGACACCCTCACTGCGCTCGGTGCTGGCCGTGGTGCCCGTGTGTCGGGACCCCGGGCGGGCTGTCTGTCTCCTGGCACTGGGGGCGCCTGGAGGGGCGTGGGTCCCCCGGGCTGTCCTGAGGCTCCGTCTGTGCATCTCTGGGTGGCTGGAGGGTGGCTGGGGGATGGGGACCTCAGTGGGGGGGGGTGGGCGTGCGGGGAGGGGACGGGGGAAGCTATGGTCAGAGGAGTGAAGGGGTGGGCGGACGGATGGGTGGGTGGGTGGACAGAGGGGCAGGGAGAGGGAGGAATGGGCAGATAGGGCTCTGTGCTCAGGAATCACTCCTGGTGGTGCTCCCGGGACCACAGGTGGTGCCGGGGATCGAACCCAGGTCAGCCGCGTGCAGGCCCCTTCCCTGCTGTATGGGATCTCTGGCCCCGCGTCCTTAGGTTTAGGGACGAGCACGCGCATGGCCTTGGTGGGGTTCGGGGAGCACTCGGGACCCACCCCGAGCTGCTGCGTCAGGGGGGCTCTTCTTCTGTTCCTGCTCGGGGGGTCATGACTTGAGTCTAGCTGAAACGTGCATCTGCCGCGGGCTCGGGTTCCTCCCGCGTGCCCTGTCTCCACGGCCAGGCCAGGGCTGGGGCCGGGGGTGGATCTCACTCCGGGTCCCGAGCGTGGGGGACCGGCCCCTCCGCGCCGCAGCCTCGGGGGACCCCGGGGAGCCGCCGTCTCTCCGGCCGCCAGCGGGAGCTGTTTCCGCAGGGCTGGATGTGGGCGCCCCGCGTGAGCCCCCAGCCGGGAGCCTCCAGCCCACGCTCCTGGTTCTTTTTATCAGAGTAACTGCCAAGTCGGCAAAGTCTTTCCAGCGTGAATGAGCCCAATTTCCCTGTTTCTCCCACCCCCGGGCGACTCCTTTCCAGGTGTGCGGTATTTTCGGCAGCTGTAAGCGCCCTTTTTGCCGTCTCTCCGTGGCTGGTAATGATCGTATTTATACAGATTTCGCCTGTGCCTTCCTGATCACAGCTCCCGGGCTAAGAAAAGCTCTCCCCAGCGCCGGCCTCGGGGTATTTATGGCTCCCGCGCAGAGCCGGGCACGGTGCTGGCCCAGTGGGGACGGGCCCCCGCGGTCCCCCAGATGGTGGCACCCAACCCACGGCCAACAGCCTCAGCGTCGGGCAGAGCCCGGTGCCGGGGAGAGGAGCGGGTGGGGAAGGTTGGGTTCTGGCCACTGCGAGGCCCTCCGGGATGGGGGGAGGGGGATGGTAGGAACCCCAGCAGACGGGGTGGCCAGGCCTGGAGGCTGACCCACAGGGACACTCACGAGCAGCTGGGGAAGGCGGGCGGGAGCTGGGCCCATGGGGGGGCGGGGGTGCCCCGTGCCATCAGGCCCTGATCCCACCCTGCAGGGGAAGGGACCCCCTGCAGGCGGCATTGCACAGGGCCGATTCCCCAGGGTGGAGGGTCTGCGGGGGATGGTGTGGTGGAGACAGGACTGGGCACACACACACACACACACACACACACACACACACACCTCACCTCGAAACCAGTGTCCCCAGTGGAACACAGCAGACTGGGCGCACACACACACACTCACACACACACACACACACACACAGGTCGAAACCAGCGTCCCCAGCAGAACACAGCAGACTAGGCACACACAGAGACACACACACACATACATACACACACACAAACACAGACACACACACACAGACATACACATGTCGAAACCAGGTTGAGGTAGAAGCTTGGACCAGCTTGAGCCATTATGTGTCAGCGCCGGGACGGGCAGGTTTCAGGCGAGCGCCTGCCCCGCCCCCATCCCTCTGAGCCCGCCGCTGCCACACCGCCTTGCCCCGTGGACACCCTGGTCCCTTGGAGCGTCTGTCACGTGGCACGCATTCCCAGTTCTGGACCGGCGGTGTGTGAGCAGGGCGCAGGGGGTCTGCGGGAGCCCCGGCCAGTGGGCTGTGGCTGTCGTGTTTGAGCCGGGCAGTCTGGGGACGCGACAAGGGCAGGCCAGCGGGGCAGGTGGACAGGCCCTGCCGGGCCCAGGCAAAGCCAGCCAGCCCTCTCATCAGAGACACTCTTGGGCGGATGCACGGCTGAGAAAGTCACCACATTTTCAGGTTAACCCAAAAAACTTTTACAAAGTAATACAATGAATAAGCGGAAGGATGTGCTCGGCGGCCCTTACACAAAGATTCTAGTGGAGCAGAAGGTCAGGTTGCTTCTATGTATCTTCCTCTCAGATACAGAAGCGGAACACAGGGGGCAGGAGCTTGAGGACAGAGAGCGAAGGTCTTTCTAATGAGCCGAATGTGTGGCTGGGGTTGGACACTGAGCTGCAGAATTTCTTCTGTATACATGTCGGTTTCATTGATCTAAAATGGCCATTTTGGAAAGCGGGGGTAAATGAGAGACGGTGTAGGGAAAGGTGTGAGGGGGGGTTTCCAGAACTACCCCTGAGTGCAAAGAGGGTCCCAGACAGACAAAAGAGTTTCTCGTTCCTGGACATCTCAGGCTGCTGTGCAGAGCAGAAGACAAGGAGGGAGGGGAGGGGAAGGCGGGGACCCGGGCAGGTGGGGACGGAGCCTCGATGCCCATTTCAGAAGCAGCCCCTTCATCTGGGCACGGTTCACCCCCGGGCCGGGGCCTGAGCGTTGCCCAGCCTCCCGCCCCCACCCCGTGCTCCTGCTGAGATGGCTCCCGCCGGGCCACGGGGGAGGACGGGGAGCGGCGATAAAGCTCTCCCATTAGCGTAGCAAGGCTGCTGATCACCTCGGTCAGGCCCTGCGGGGCTGTCAGAGCGGCCTGAGTGGATTATGCTGCAAGTTCGTTGCCCGTTACTTCCCCTGAAGGGCACCTTGTGGGGACAGTGCCCGCGGCAGCCGGTTGGCCCTGGAGAAAAACATCCCGGAACTCGGCCCTAAGATGGGCCAGACGGCCAGCACGCAGCCCGGCCTCCAGGTGCCCGCGATGGCCCTCCTCAGGAAGCCCGTCGGGTGCCTGCGAGCGGGCAGATGACGGGCATGGGTGGCACGAGCCCTGGTCTCTAGTGCCATTGCTGCCTTGGGCAGTTCCCGGCCCCTTCCAAGCCTCGGTTTCCCCATTTCAGAGTCCCCACCCCAGGTGGCACGAGTTCTGGCCCTTGCTTTCAGAGAAGGCCCCTGAAATCACCTCTGGGGGGATGATCTCCCCAGCTGAGGAGGTGGCCAGGCTGGGAGTGAGCCATGACCTGGCTCGTCCATCCAGAGCCAAGCGCTGTGGAGGCATCGGCCAGCCGGGCACGGGGTGAGGCCCCAAGGCAGGCGAGCGGGCGAGCACTGAGGCACACGGTCCTGAAGAACATGTTCACCAGCAAACAAGAGGACCGAGAGTGTTAGAGTGTTGGGTACAGGGGCGTGTGTGAGTGTGTGTGTGTGTGTGTGTGTGTGTGTGAGAGAGAGAGAGAGAGAGAGAGAGAGAGAGAGAGAGAGAGAGAGAGAGAGAGAGAGAGAGAGAGAGAGACAGGGTATGCCTGTGGGTTAGTATGGGTGTGTGTGTTATGTCTCTGTGTATATTAGGTAGTGTTTACCTGTGTGTGTGTATTAGGTACAAATGTGTGTATTACATGTGTATGTCTGTGTTAGGCATAAGGGTGTGTGTTGCACATGTGTGTATTAGGTATAAGGGCTTGTGTGTACACTTGTGACCCTGACCAGGCGGGGCCCCAGTGGACAGTGCGTGGCCTGACCGGGCAGGGCCCTGGTGGACAGTGCATGGCCCGACCGGGCGGGGCCCCGGTGGACAGTGCGTGGCCTGACCATGCAGGGCCCTGGTGGACAGCGTGTGGCCTGACCAGGGGGGGCCCTGGTGGACAGTGCGTGGCCTGACCATGCTGGGCCCTGGTGGACAGTGCGTGGCCTGACCGGGCGGGCCCTGGTGAACAGTGCGTGGCAGCCTTGCGGTGACCATGGCATGTCGCCACCTCCAAGGGCAGGTGCCGGGGCTGGGCAGGCTGGCAGGATGCTGCAGAGGTGCGGGCAGGGGGAATCTGTGCCAAGAGTGAGATGCAGGGGAGTGAGGGGTCTGACGGGGGCAGAGGCCACATACAGGACAGGTGCAGCGGGATTCACGGCCCCAGAGTGGGACCCTCCTCCACTGCCCCCCCACCCCCCCGCCTAGCCCAGGGCTCTCTGCTCTCCTCCTGCATCTCACAAACTCGGAGCCCTGCCAGCCCCTGCCCTGCACGGGATCTAGGCTGGTGTCCGTGACCTCGCTCTGACCTCTCTGCAGGTGCCCGACTTGTCAGTCACCCTGGGGCCCCCAAACTAGACTGTGTGGGTGCTGCCTGAGCCTTGAGATTTCCGCTTCCGGTTACTCATCACCAGGCTCTAGGAAAGTGGCCAGAAAGCGGCGTCTCCACTCCCGTGGTGGAGGTTTGATTTCGGGCTGGCGGGGGGGCACACCCAATGATGCTGCGGACTTCTCCCAGCCGGGTGCTCAGGGGTTACCCCTGGCCATGTCTGGGGGACCCTGTGGTACGGGGGGCTCTAACGCAGGGTGTTGCCTGAGGGCGCGCATCCCAGCCCTGGGCCATTTCCCCTGGACGCCTCTCGCCCGTCTGACGCCCTGGCTGGCCTCCGGGGGAGGGAGGAGGCGGCTGTGCCTGGTGGAGGCCGAATCCCGTGTGGCTGAGCGGGCAGCTGTTTCTGCAGTGACCGGGGACAGCGGGCTCAGAGGAACAGGCCGGGCGTTCGGTCACCGGCTGGAGCCTCAGAGCGTTTCCCGCTGAAGACAGGCTTCAACCAACTGGGGGGTGGGGGGTCTCCTGGCTGGATGGGGGGTTGCTGATCGTGCTGCAGGAGGTTTCTTTCTTTCTTTTTTTTTTTTTTTTTTGCTTTTTGGGTCACACCCGGCGATGCACAGGGGCCACTCCTGGCTCTGCACTCAGGAGTTACTCCTGGCGGTGCTCGGGACCATATGGGATGCTGGGATTTGAACCCCGGTTGGCCGCGTGCAAGGCAAACGCCCTCCCCACTGTGCTATTGCTCCAGCCCCAGGAGGTTTTCGAAGATCAGAAACTCGGACGTGTCAGGAAGAGTGGTTTTGGGTGCTACACGGCTAGATGCCATTTCATGGGTGAAAGAAAATGGTCTCGGGCAGGAAGTTTAGACAGCTGCACGCTGGGCAGTGGTCAGCTGACTGTGGCTGCTTCCAAGGGTTCCAGAAGCCTTTCTCGGGGAGGGGAGTCCGTCCCCGCATCTCCTACTCCCCTGTCCTCAGCGCGGCTGTAGCTGCCTCTCTCAGACTGGGAACTGTTCTCAAATATTTTGGGGGTTTTCCTTGGGACTTGTGGATCTGTGGTGATCTCGAATCATTAGGGTTTGTTTTCTGTCCAGGTACAGTGGTCCTGGAGGCAAACGGTCCCTGTGTACTTATGTCCCCTCGTCCACTCACCTCTCCATTCCTTACTGACCCACTCGGCTTTTTGTCCACCCCGTCATCTGTCCATGAACTCCTCTGTCCATTGATCACCCACTGTGTGACCAATCACAGATAATCATGTGCTTTGGTATCTTCTATTACCCAGTTTCTTTTTTTTGCTTTTTGGGTCACTCCCAGTGATACTCAGGGGTTACTCCTGGCTCTGAACTTAGGAATTACTCCTGGCGGTGCTCGGGAGACCATATGGGATGCTGGGAATAGAACCCGGATTGGCCGCGTGCAAGACAAATGCCCTACCTGCTATGCTATCGCTCCAGCCCCTCTATTAACCATTTTCTTCTGATCCACCCTTCCACCCTCTGGAACAGTACCAAGCCTAGAATAAATATTTCTACTTTTAACACTGCTTTTTAAAATTTATTTGCTTTTTTGGTCTCCTGAGCAAGGCTCAGGGGTCTTGGGCCCAGCCTTGGAGACCACCAGGGCCACCCCAGTACTGCTAGGGAGGGGAGGTGAATGACGATGCTGTGGGTTAAACTTGGGGGTCTGCACTTCAGCCCTCTGAGCTCCAACACCCCGCACCCCCCCCCCGTGTCGCCGCTCGCTGGACCCACCGTCACAGCTCCCGAGTACCAGCGATGACTGGCCAGCAAGGTCACGTGCCCACCTTTGGCAAGGAAGTGGGCTCAGCCTCCCTTGAAGGGGATGTGTGTGTCCGCACCCCCTCCCCCCAAGAGAACTGAACACCGTTCCCCGCAGCCAGCAGCAGATGCTGGCCAGGGAGAGGCAGGACCTGGCCAGGGCTCGACATTAAGTTAAACCAGAAAGGTCACCACTTCGAATCTCCCACCCGAGGCCGCCCGGGAAGGCAGCTCTGCACACCTGGTGTGTGGGACGGTGCCCGCGGCTGGGGACGGCCCTGGTGGCCTCAGGAGCCCAGGGTGTGAGGAGGGCGGGGTCTGGGGAACCCCCAGGAAATGTGGCTCCGCCCCATGTGCCCAGCCCTGGCGGGGGCCTGCAGTGGGTCTGGAGCGTCGAGGGGCCCCACCGGAAGGCCCCGCCCTTCAGCAGCCTGGGAGCACCCCAGGACTCCCCAACCGGGATCAGGGGGGCTGTGAAACTCATGAAGTGGGGAGCTGTGGGCTCCAGAAACTCGCAAGTCCACGCGGTTAAGACAATACCGGCTTGTTCCGGGTCATTGACAGAGGGTAAAGTGTCAGAAACAGAGGCCAAGGCCAGGTCCACGCTGACCCCACAGTGGCCCTGGACGCAGGCCTGGAGCTAGGCAGGTGCTCCTGGGAGCAGAATTTGGGTTCAATTCATCTTCAAGGCCTTTGGCTGAGCACAGCCAGGGGCCGCCCACCGGACGCACCAGAAATCTTGAGGGACCAGAATGCGAGACGGCCTGCGCCTGGCCACTGGGACCCGCCTGGCCTGGGCGCTCGGCCGAGGGTCTGCGTGGACTCAGGGGTCTAATGGGTCTGCTGGCGGCATCCGTGGGTGCCGGGAAAAAGGCCCAGGTGGGGGTGGCTGGGGGAGGAACCCGACTCCTGTAGAGAGACGGCTGCAGCCAGGACAGACAGGAGGACAGACAGGAGGACATGCCGTGGCCTTCAGTCACGAGGCACGCGGGGTCCAGGCTTGTGGCTGAGTTTCCTGCTAGCTCTGCGGAGCCCTGGGGTCAGGGCGAAGTCCTCGTTTCCCCTGCCCAGTCTAGAGACTGTCCACCCCCACCCCCGAACCCCCAGCAGGGCCTGGGGGCCTCCGTCCTACCCCACATCAATAGCAGGATCAGGGCCCCGCAGGGACTTTGGGTGCTGCCCTGGTGCCCTTCGGACTGGGCGTCGGGCTGAGAGAGCCCAGCCGAGGCTTGTCAAGGACAGAAGGAAGCTGCTCGTGGGAGGTGACCAGTAATAGTGGAGAGTGAGGCCTGGCCTGGCACTGCCGTCTCTGCACCGGGCTCGGCCCATGGGGTCCTGCCCCCAAATCTGGGGGTGCGCAGGCTGAGTCTTCCCAGGCTCTGGCATCACAGTGAAGGCGCTCAGGAGACACACCCCTAAGCCAGGATCTCAGGGGATTCCCCCCCCCCCGCACCCCTTCCCCCTGGTACGGTGGCTGATGCCAGCTCTCCGACGGAAATATCTCAGGAACTAGCAGCACTGGGCAGTGGCTGGGGTGGGCAGGGACGTGCTGGGTGCCAAGCGGTGGCCACTGCTGTCACCGCCTCTGCGCCTCTGCGTGCAGGCTGGCTCCCCGTGACTCATCTCTCCCCGGGGGTTAGAAACTGTTCGTGCCAAGGCTCTTCCGGCGGGCAGGGAGGCACGCCCTCCTTCCCGCCTTCCCCTTCTCGTGGCAGGCGCAGCCACCGGGCCTGCAGTTCCGTGAGCTTGACTGGCCTGATGGCAGCGTCGGGGGAGAAGCAGCCGCTGGAGCACCGAGGGAGGAGCGGCCTGGCCGGCCTGCAGGGCAGAGGAGCTGGTCACGCCCGTGCAGGCGCCCCCACTAGCCAGGGTGCTAGCCAGGCCTGTGGCTGGCGCAGAGCTCCCATGGCTGCTCGCAGGACCCCATCGGTCCGCTCTGGTAGCACCCCCCCCACGGGGTGATAGCGAAGCCTCCCCGATCCCGTGTCCCCGCCAGGTGCTTCTGGGTAAACCGGCCCCCTGGAGACAGAGGCTCCGGGCTCACGCTGCCCAGGGCACCATCTCCTTCCTCCCATGCTGCTCTGCCCAGCTCCTGGGCTGCTGCCCGTCTCACCTGGGCTCGGAATCGCCGCAACATGCGCTTCCTTCACTGGTCGGGCCTGGGGGTCCAGTATGGTTACTGAGCTGTCTCTCCTGGACAGTGCCAAGAGGCCTCCGGCGCCCTCCCCTGGCCCCTCACTCATCATGTCCTCAACATGCTCTATGTCTGTGTTGGTCCCGACGACCCCTGGAGGTCCAGAGCTGGTGACCAATCAGGATGTGGACCATGACCTACGGTCCCATGGCCAAGGAGAAATGGAGGCTGGGCTTCTTCCTGAAAAGAGATGGGCAGTGAAGAAGGACCCCCCCCTTGCCTCTGGTACGAGTGCTCGCAATGCAGCACGATGGCTGGAGTGGACGCAGCCACTAGGTGTAGCCCCTTCCCTGTCCCCCCTTCCAGGAACACCGCTAAGGAGCCTGGGGCCCTGGTGGCGGCCCTGGCTTGCTCCTGTTTCGCCATCTGGGGTCTGGGCCAGAACTCAGCCTCATCCTCTCTGTGCACCCTGGAGACTCGAGTCTCTTCTACGGGGAGAAGACGGAGGGCCCCTGTCCCCGGAGCTCCACAGGTATCCTTGGTGTGACCTGCCGGCTGCCGCCTCTCACAGGAGGGGAACACGGGAGGGTCACAGGGAGGAAGTCACAGGCACTCCCAAGACGACCTGCAGGCGCTCTCCCAGTGGGCTACCCTGCGTGTTCCTTCCAGCAGTGACCACTGGTCTGGCTGGGGGGAGTAAGGGTCCATCCTGGCTCAGAGCAGGGAGTACCCTGGGCCTTCTCGAGGCCGCTCTGGGCGAACCCCAGGGCTGGGAGACTGCCTGAGTGGCCACGCCAGTGTGGCACTAACTGTCCAGGCAGAGTGAAATGTGATTTGCTTTATGAGGCTCATAAGTGTCACACGGTGCTTACCATGTGACCAAGTGTGGGACCCACCCCCACCCCACTATAGAAGGCTGGGCCAGGGGCTGCTGCCCAAACACCACGCCCCAGATGAGCCCAGGGGACCCCACAGCCCAACAGGGACTTGTCTGGGGCCACTCTCCCTCCTGGGGCCCGGCTCCCTTCCTCTCCCGGAGCCCCTGTCCTGTGCTCTAAACTGGCCACACCGGCCACCACCTGGCAAGGCTTGGGCGGTGGGATTTGGTCGTGTAGTGACCCTCCGTCTGGAGCGCCCCCTGAATGCCAGTTCCGGGGCTCCCGTGAGTGCTGGCAGGAGCATGTGAATGCCCGGGGCACAAACCCCGGGGGCAGGTCAACGGAGAGAGCCCTCTGCGGGCACGCCCCCAGACTGGAGCTGAGCGGCGGCAGGGCTGTCCCGGGGGCTGCGGGGCTCGGGACTGCCCCTGCTGACCTACTGGCGTGGACGCTCCAGGCCTTCCTGCTGCCCGTCCTGGGAGAGCTGTCCGTTTCCGCGCACAAACGGGCCGGCTGGACACGCGCCCCGCCCCCGCCCCAGGCCTCCAACGGAAACACGGCTTCTACGCCAGGCGCAACTGTCAGGCTCCACCCCTGGCACCTGATTGGGCCCGGGCCCAGCTCTGAGCCAATCACAGGGGCCTGTGGCGCAGGCTGTGCGGTTTGGCCAGGCGGGGTCAGGTGACCCCTTTCTCCTCCTGGGAGCCCTGGGCCTCCTTTGCGGTTCCGTTTCTTCCACTGGCCGAGGTTTGAGCACGTGGGGGCGCGGCTCCCGGGGGAGTTTCTCGCCTTCGGACCTACTCCTCGCGCATCTGCGCAAGCGGGGAGTGAGCCCTGAGCTCTGGCGGGTGTGGCCCCAGTAAACCCCTGGGCCAGAAACAGACCCTCCAGATGTGAACCTCAGGGGTGCGGGGTGGAGCATCTCCTGACGCAGCCCCCTGCAGGGGCGACAGCCAGGCCAGGCCCACAGCAGACCCGGGAGTGGTCACTGTGTCCCTGTACGCCAGCCAGGTGCAGACGCCTCGACCAAGGGCCTGCAGCTGGCCGGGTCAGCACCGGGACAGGCCTTGCCGTGTGTGATAGCCGAGCCTCTCCGGACACCTGGCCGTGTAGCTCAGTGCTCAGACACACCGCAGCGTGGGAGCTCCTGGGTTTGAGCTTTAGCACCCTGAATAAAAACCCAATAAAACTCATCAGCGTTCTGCCGGGGCCTTGGCTGCGCGCGGTGCTGGGGGTGTGGCTTTGCACCCTTGGGTCCACTGCACCCTCTGCGCCCTCTGGCTCGGGACCCAGCCAGGCTGTCCCCCAGACCGGCTGCACGTCTGTCTCCCGGCGCCTGGGGCTCCTCTGCACAGCACAGCATCCATCTGCCTGCACTGAGACCTCCCCTATGCATTCCCGGGTGGTGGGGGGAGCAGGGGAGCAACATATCCTGGGGGGGTGGGGGAGACGCACTTGGTGAATCTCGGTTGTCACCTCCCCGGTCATGTTCACATTTTCTGTCACCTCTCATGTTCCTCCTGTTCCTCCTGTGCATTACCAAAGTCTGGGAAGTCTCTGTCCTTGGATTCTAGGTGTCTTGGCCATCTGTCCGGTGGGTCACGTCTAGGATGGTTGGGTCTCCTTGGAGCATTCCCCAGCTTTATCAGTGTTCCGTGGTGTAACATTCTCTGGGTATAAAATTCTGGGTTGGAGGGTGTTTTTCAGAAAAATGGACATCAGGACTCCCCAGAAGTGCTGGGGCTCCTGGGGCTACTCGTGGCGACCCTTGACTTGGCTCTGGGTTCAGAACTCAGCCCGGCACTGCTGAGGGCCACCTGGGCAGCGCCTGGGAGCACCTGGAGTGGCGCCCCGCTGAACTGGGGATCCAGCGTGGGGCCTCTGCCTGCCAGGCTTATGCTTGGAACTGTCCCCCTGGCCCATGAAAGTTTTGACCCTCTACAGTTGCTCCACAGTCTTGTGGACCGCACGCTTTGGTGAGAAATCTGGAATTCTTGTAACGAAGGAATGGGTTCTGGGGAATGGGCCCTCAGGCGATGCCTGTGTGCACCTGGGCTGTCCGGGGTCACCGTCAGGCACTGGGCCTGTCATGGGCCCCAGCCGCACCTGTAAAGGGGCACCCCGATCCAGCCAACTGGCCCCCACTCTGCTTTCAGTATCGGATTCTCATCGTCTGCCGGTGGGTTTGCTGTTGGTGGTCCTCACGTGGCTCATGTGAAGTGGGGAGAAGACGGTCACTTTCTCCCCATTGGCCTCTGCCACCCAGGACCCAGGGTTACTGGGTTCTAGTCTCGCCTCGCAGAAAAGGATTTCAGGAGTAGATGGGCAGTGAAAATCACACAGGTATTTTTTTTAGGTTTTGAAGGGAAGGAGGGAGAGAAAGTGGGAGAGAGTGGAGAGTAATGTGCTCAAGAGAGAACCCGGGTTTCTCCAAGGGCGGAGAGAGCCCCTACACACACCCCAGCCCTACACAGGAAAGCATGAAAGTCCACATCTCGAGGGGAGATGCGGGCGACACGTGTGCTCGGTCACATGGGCACAAGCCACACACGGGCTCGGGCAGCATGTGGGCGCTTCCTTTGTTCAAGGTGGCCTTTATAGGGTTTCTCCAACCTGCCCCGCATGGGGCTTCTACCTAGGTCAAAGTCCGTTGCTAAGGAGGTTGCCAAGGGGGTAGGGTTGGGAGTGGTGATGGTCTTCTTTGAAATTCCTTTCCCGGCCTTTTAGTTCCTGTTGGAGCTTCTGTCACAGGGGGTCCGGCCTCCTCAGGCTCTGTTACAGACTGGCACCAGGTCTCCGTGAGTTCAGGACAGTTGCTTCCCAGAAAATTTACTGCCATCCGGCAAGCTACCGAGAGTATCCCGCCCGCATGGCAGAGCCTGGCAAGCTCCCCGTGGCGTATTCGATATGTCAAAAACAGTAACGGCAAGTCTCACAATGGAGACGTGACTGATGCCTGCTCGTAAATCGATGAGCAACGGGACGACAGTGCCACAGTGCTACAGTGCCTTGGGAGGGGCCTTTCCCATGGGCCTGCCTTCCTGCCTGCATAAATCTGAGCACGGCAGGCTAGTGTTCGTTGGGGCCTTGGCTTTTTGTTTCTGTCTTGAGTTCAGTCTGCCTGGTGTGGCCAGAGTTGCTCGGAGCTGTGATTGGGCTAACGTGGCCACTTCTCAGGAAACAGGCGAATCCCTGCTTTTCCGAACAGTCTGGACAAAGCGGCGCTGGCTGGCCGGCCTCCCTGCCCCCGGTCCCTCGTCTGTCTGTGTATCATCGCCTGCACCCTGAGCCCCGTGAGGAGCTGAAGGAAAAGTTGTGACTGCACATTTCCTCTGACTCGTCATCGTTGTTCTTTTCGGGGTGAGAATTGTCCTTTTGGCAGTGTTCTCCACCGCCAACCCAGAAGTTCTCATTCTTGTTGTTTTGTGAAATGCATTTCACTAATGTCACTTTCTAGAACTTTCTTCCTCTCATCTGAGGCTGTTGAGCTACATGCCCGTGGCTGGTCTTGCACCTTTTGCCACGGCTCTGGGCCCTCCCTCCCGCCCTGCTGTCCGGGGGCGGCAGCCTGCTCGGCTGTGCCCCATTCTTGGAGAGGGAGGAAGTCAGAGACGCTTCCACGGTACCAGGTTTCACCACGGACCCTCTTCCTGGTGTGGTAGCATCCCCCTCGCTCCATGAGCTCCTCCCCCTGTCAGTCTGATTTCTATTGCCCTGGTGGGTGTCACTGGTCCCTCCGTCTGGACACGTGTGGCCCCGATGTCTGGTAACGGGCGTATCTCGTGTCTCACGTGGACACCAGCCATCTTTCTTCCCGGTCCATTGTCCCCTCGGCTGCACCTGGAGCAGAGCCTCATGTGGACAAGGTGTCACCTGCCTCATTAGGGCCCGGTCACGTGTGTCCCGTCTTCCGGTGGCCAGTCCCAGAGGGGCCTCCCTTGCACCGCCTGCTTCTCCTCCTAGCTTGCCCGGGCCTGAAATTTCTCATGTGTGCATCATTCATTTGCTGATGATCTTTCTTTATTTCTTTTTCTCTTTTTCTTGGGGGGAGGGCACACCCAGTGGTGCTCAGGGCTCACTCCCGGCTCTGTGCTCAGGGCTCACTCTAGGCTCCGTGCTCAGAGGCCACTCTGACCTGCTCGCTGCCCACTGCTGTGCTCAGAGCTGGACCCGGCCTCCCAGTGGCCGCGGCTGCCCCTCCAGGGTCCCGTTGTTGTTCCAGCTCTGCTGAGTTTCTCACGCTTTCCTGAGCGATGACCCACACACCCTGACGCCCGGTGCCGTGTGCCTGTCACTGCTGTCTCTTCCCAGAACTTCCGCGTCGTCGGACCCAGACGGAACCGTGTTTGGGTTCTTTTGTGTTGGGCCAGAGATGTCCTGTCCAGTGTGGCTGGGCTGGAACCTCTCTGCCCTCGGGCCCCGCTCCAGGACCCTGCTTTTTTTGCAGTTCGCACCTGACCGAGAGCCTAAAAGGCACCTTCCCCCGCCCCCCGGTCCCCCATATTTCTGGGGCCCCGTGGGTCAAGCTGCCGTCGTCTTGGTGGCGAGTGCACATTCCTGGGGCCAGGGGAGAACCTGGTGGGGTCAGAGTCTTGGGAAAGCCGCCTCCGGGTATCTGCACGCTGTGTACAGCCGCCTTCCGGAACATTCCACTGGGTTGGGGCGGGGGCACAGCCACCTTCTGGAACATTCCACTGGGTTGGGGCGGTGGCACAGCTGCATGGAGGCGGCTTCAGGCCTCCCCGCGTGGCACAGAGGTTTCCCGGGGAGTGAGACCGGCAGGGCTGGGCCGGCCAGCGTGTCCCTCCTGGGCCCTGCAGCACACGCGTCTCTGACACGAGTGTCCCTCGCCTGTGGCGATGTTTTCGGGCCACCGCCAGGGCACACAGAGCACGCCCTGCCTCATCCCTGCGGGTCACGGCCTGAGCTGTCCTCAGTGTCATCGGGCCCAGAAGACAGAGGGGTCTGGTGACGCCTGACTGGACGTCGGCCGTGCTGGCCCGTCTGAGCTCAGGCTCCGCAGTGGCCTTGTGGGCCGGGACAGCAGGACGGTCACAGCACCGGCAAGGGGCAGAGCCAGGATTCACTCTCTCCCCTCTGCCCACCGTTCTGACCAACGTCCAGGGGGTCCCCCAGCCCGGGGAGCCTGGCAGGGGAAAGTGACGGGGGGGCGGGGCAGTAATGACCTCGCGCGGGAGGAAAGGCCGGAGCTGGGTGGAAGATGCCGACATCTGGAACGTTCTTGGGGAAAGGCCCAGCAAGAGCAAAGGGCCCGAGGCAGGGTGGCCTTGGGGGCAAGATGAGAGCAGAGGTCCCGTGACGGGGAGGGGGGGGAGGGCGGTGGGCAGGGGTGGCAGGAGATGGGGGCTCCCCCTCTTTGCTTTCTGAGGGTGGGGGGGGGGTTCAGCACGGGACGGCGACCCTGACTGGCCCGGTCACCCTTGTCCAGCTGGAATCTGCTCTGTGGAGACTGCAGCCGGCTGGAGGGTCTCGGCGGCCAGTGGGGGGGGTCGCAGCACAGAGGGGGGGGCCCTGCCCACCCTGCTGGGTGAACCCCAGCCACATGCCCCAGAAGCGGGTGTTGGCTTTTGTTTCAAGCTGCAGATCGACCCAGGAAGGGAAAGCCAGGTGACCCCCAGGCCCTTGGGTCTCCCCAGATCTGTCAGCACTTAAGGACCCCCTCAGGTGCTTCGGGCTGACTCCTGGCTCTGTGCTCCCAGGTTGGATGCACGGCGGGCAGGTACCTCAGCCCCTGTGCGCCTCCCTGGCCCCCTCTGCTGCCTTTCTTTCTCTGCTTGTTTGGGAAGGGACCACACCCGGCTGTGCCCAGGCCCAGCTCTGCCTCAGGATGGCTCCTGGCTCAGTGCTCAAGACGGCTCCTCCTAGTGCATGGGGCCGCTCCTGGCTTCGTGCTGGGCATGGCTGGGTCACTCTGGCAGTGGCCACAGAACCATGTAGTGTGGGAACTAGAACCTGGCCTCCTGCATGGCCAGCACGTGCCCTGCCCCTGGAGCACTGTCCAGCTTCGGACCCGACTCCCCTCTGAGAACCATCTGCCGGAGGGATGTGCGGGTGGAGACTGAGCGGGGCCGAACTGGCAGGTCAGAAGACAGGACGCAGAGCCCCCAGGGCTGGGGGGCGGCCCCTGGATGCCGGGAAGGGGCAGTGCTGGCTGGGCTGGCGGGGGGGCCCCCGTGTGGGCTCTAGGGGGCTGGTGAGGACGTCGTGAGCCAGGATGAATGGGGGGGAGGGGTCTCAGGGATCTTCTCCGTTCCTGCCCACTGCCCCGCCCCCCAGCTGTCAGGCATAACGAGGAAGATCCGGTTTATTTTTAAAGATGAAGAAACCCTGAAAAGCGGCAAGTAAGCGGTTCCAGAATGGGTCTCCAGACGTCGTTTGCATAACAAGCGTCTAAATCATCAGTAACTGGGAAGAGAGAGCGAACAGGCCCATGGCGGAGCTGCGGGGTCTCCGCAGCACCTCGCCGGGCAGGGCCGGGCGGGGGACCCTTGGTGCCTGGCCCCTCCCGGGCCTGCTGTCCCTAAGGAGGAGGCAGAGGCCCCGGGCCAGTGCCCGTGGAGGGGAAGGCCCGGAATCGCGTGCAGGGCGTGCTCGCCGCTCACGGGGAAACCCGCGAGGGCTCCGGCCAGATCTTCCCCTCGGCCTGCCGGGTGCCAGGAGGCCCACCGGGCTGCGCGTGCGGAGGGCGGCAGTGGAGGAGCCCCCCAGGGTGACTGACTGCAGCTCCGGCTCTTCAGAGCCTCCAGACCGGCTCGCGCCCCTTTGAAACGCTGTTTGACTCACACACCCATTAAGCTGCTAATCGCCGCCCCGCCGGGGCTCCTACTTTCATTCTCAGCTCAAAGCTAAATCGTGGCTCTCTGCAGAGCCGGCTGTGATAGCGGCCCCCTGCTCGAATCCGTGCGCCCCCCCCATACCTTGTGAGCTGCACCCCCACTGTCGTGATCTGTCTGTTCTGTTATATGCACATGTGTTCCAGCTCATGTGTGTGCGCTAGTGTGTATCCTGGGACGTCCTCGGGCATGTGTGTGCCACATGCGTGCACACCGTCCACACACGCTCCCGAGGGGTCAGGCCAGAGTCCTCCCCTCCTGCTATTTGGTTCCAGCTCCACTGTGGGCCACTCTGTCAAAATTGTGTCAGCGTCAGATCCAGCTTGATCCAGGGGCTCGATTTATCATCAGGAGTCCCCTGAGCTCTGGTCCCCGGGGGGCCTCAGACAGTCCCGTGTCTGTCAGGGCTCCCTGAGGCGGGAGGGCTGCTCCTCCATCGGTGGTTCTAGCCCAGCTGCTGTCACGGCTTTGTGGGGCCTGGTCTCTCGTCTGTTCCCCAACCGTTTGCTGAGACAGAGCCGCGGGAACCCACTCATGGCCCGACTTTGGCCCTGTTGCGGGTGACTTGAGGTGCAGGGGCAGGAGACGCCCTGAGGGGCACCTCGGTCTCCCAGAAGGCCCTGGGCGTGTGGGTGTTCAAGGCGGACGACGCCCGCCCTGCAGGTCTGCTTTGTGGCACGGTCCTGGAGTCTGGCTGATGCCACAGAGCAGTCGTCACCCTGCCCTGGAGTCCCACTTGATGGACACCGCGTGGGAAGTAATCACCACCACGCCAGGCTCTCGCGGGGAGCGGCCCTGAGAAGAAAGTCAGTTTTGCCTTTGCCTGGTTCGTCGCCTGCCCCCGCAGAAAAGCCTGTCAGGACAGAGACGAAAGTGAAGTAAGTCTGTGTGGGAAATATGAGAGAGAGGGAGAGAGGGAGAGAGAGAGGAGAGAGGAGAGGAGGAGAGAGAGAGAGGGAGAGAGAGGGAGAGAGGGAGAGAGGAGAGAGGGAGAGAGAGGAGAGAGAGAGGGAGAGAGGGAGAGAGAAGGGGAGAGAGAGGGAGGGAGAGAGGGATAAAGGGAGAGAGGGAGAGAGAGGAGAGAGAAGTGAGGGAGAGAGGAGAGGAGAGAGAGAGAGAGGAGAGAGAGGGAGAGAGGGAGAGGGAGAGAAGAGAGGGAGAGAGACAGGGAGAGAGAGGAGAAGAGACAGAGGGAGAGGGAGAGAGAGGAGAGAGAGGGGAGAGGAGGAGAGAGAGGGAGAGAGAAGAGAGGGAGAGAGGAGAGAGGGAGGGAAGAGAGGGAGAGAGGGAGTGAGAAAGGGAGAGAGAGGGAGAGAGAGGGAGAGAGAGGGAGAGAGAGAAGAGAGAGAGAAGAGAGGGAGAGAGAGAGGAAGAGAGGGAGAGAGGGAGAGAGAGGAGAGAGGGAGAGAGAGGGAGAGAGGGAGAGAGAGAGAGAGGAGAGAGGGAGAGAGGGAGAGAGAGAGAGAGGAGAGAGTCACCCACCGGAGAGAGAACCGGCTTCCCGGAGCGGAGCGAGCCCAGCTCGGGCCCCCAGCAGAGGTGCCAGATGGGGCCGCGCCCCCGGGAGAGAGGAACGACGTGTCCCAGGCTGACAGGACTGACCCCAGACGGGGAAACGTGTGCCCGCCTGTCTGCAGAGTCAGATGGTTCCGTTTCCTCTGACCATCCCCCAGTCTGTTGCTAGGGAGTTGCCAAGGGAGAGAGCTGGGCCCGTCGGTGCTTTCCCGGATATTCTTAGCCTGGCCTTTGGTCCACGGTGGCGCCCCCCCACCCCCCACCCCGGGAGCCCGGCTCAGCCCTGGGCCTGGAACTCTGCATTTCCGAGGCCTCCTGCTCCTCACAGGGGCCCTTCGTGCCTTCGGGCCGGCTTCGTGCAGAGGTTTCGGGCCTCGGGCCCCACAGCACTCTGCAGCTGGTCTCTGCTCACCCCGGGACTAGAGGGGGGTGACCTTCCCCGGCCCCCTGGAAGGGGCTGCACGTGAAATGAAAAAGGGGGCGAAGGGCGGTGTTGGGTATGACAGCGAGACAGAGGGTGGGCGGGGGAAGGGTCCCCGATGCCCCCGCATCTGCCACGGCGCCGCAGCCCTGGCTCTGAAGGGTCCCTCCGGCCTGCCCCCAGGGCAGCGCCCGGCTCAGAACCCAAGAACCAATGTCAGCAGGTCAGGGGCCATGGGGCCTGGGACTGGAAACTAAATGCCCAAGACTAGGGGGAGGGGAGCCAGCTGGGGCTTCCTGCGGGGCTGGCAGGGTGCCAGTGTCTGCCCGGACCCAGGAGCAGGGACGAGAGCGAGGGCCCGAGGGGTTCCCCTGGGGGCCGGCCGCAAGACTGTGCCCAGCCCTCCTGTATCAGAAGCTTGGAGGTCCGCAGGCGTCGCTGCTTCCCCGCAGGCCCCTGGACGAGGCAGTCACCGCCGCAGGGAACACGGTGACCTGCACAGTGACGCCTGTGACTGACCCAGCCGAACGGACTTCTCGAGGCATTGCCTGCCAGGGCGTCGGAGAAACCGTGTTAGAGACGCAGAGAGAGCCTCGAGCGCGGGCAGGAGACGGTCGCGGTGGCACAGGCAGGAACAGGCCGCGGAGAGCTGCCACGGCTGAGGCGACCCAGTGCAGGAAAGAGCCTGTGAGCTCCAAGACGGGTCGGAGGAGCCAGGGGAGGGGAGCGAGGAGGACACAGGAAACCGGAAGGAAACCATCGCGTGGGCCGGACAGACAGCACAGCCGGGAGGACCTGGCTCCGTCCCCGGCATCCCGTCTGGTCCCTCGGGCCCCGCCAGGAGTGACCCCTGAGCATCACCGGAGGTGGCCCAAAACCCACAAAGAGGGGGCTGGAGTGATAGCACAGCGGGTAGGGCATTTGCCTTGCACGCGGCCGACCCAGGTTCGGTTCCCAGCATTCCATATGGTCCCCTGAGCACTGCCCGGGGTAATTCCTGAGTGCAGAGCCAGGAATGACCCCTGTGCATCGCCGGGTGTGACCCAAAAAGCAAAAAAAAAAAAAAAACCCAAAACCCACAAAGAAAAGTCATGAGATAATGGGCATTTTAGCAGGGGAGAGGCAGGCAGGGGCAGGGGCGGGAAGCTGAGACGGGGAGGCCCAGAGCCCGGTCTCGGGAGGGGGGGCGGGGAGGTGGCATGCGGGCACACATGCTGGCACACAGCAGGGGGACCCCGGCGAGGGGGGATCAGAGGCCCCTCGGCAGCACCAGCCTGTGCCGGAGGCCAGGGCAGCCGTGTTGACCCGCTAAGAAGGTGACAGCAAACAAATCAGTGGCCGGAGCTGCCCGCGTTGGTTCAGGAGCAGCTGGTGGCCCCGGGGACACGGACTCTGGACTAAGCCACGCGAGGAGGTCACAGCTGGAAAGGTGTAAACCATGTCAGGGTGACGCCATTCGTGGGACGGAGCGTGAAGACCACGCCAGCCAGACCGGGGAGCGGGCGTGGACGCACCCGTCCCCTCTCTCGACCCTCCTGGGTCGCATCGACACCTGACGCCTGTGGAGGAGCCACGTCAGAACCCGGCTCGGCGTCGGCACCAGGACCAGAGGCCTGAGCCGAGACACCCCCATCAGGACGGTCCCAGCCCACCAGACTGGCCGAGGGACCCCCGTCACCACCCATACAGGCCTTCGAGGGGCGGGCTCTGCGGGTCCTTTGCTCCTCCTGGCCAGCGTCCACTGCTGGTTCCTGAGGAAGGTCAGTTCTGCCAGAGGGAGGACTGTGGGGGTGGGGGACGGTGTCTGAGCCCCTCCCCAGGGGAAGGACCCCCCCACCCCAACGCTGTCTCCCACATTTCTTTTTCGTTTGTTTTTGTTTGCTTTGGGGCCACACCTGGCGATGCTCAGGGCTTCCTCCTGGCTCTGCACCCCGGAATCACACCTGGTGGGGCTCGGGGACCATATGGGCTGCCGGCAAGGGAACCCAGTTTGGTCGAGTGCTCCTCCCTCTCCCTGCACCCCCAACAGCAGCCTTCCTGGGCGCCGGCCCAGCAGGGCTGGAGAGAGGAGGGGAGCCCGTCAAACCCAGCAGGGAGGGCGGCTCCAGTGGCCAGAAATCAGGGCGGGTGTTCAGACTGGACACACGGAGGGCTTGAGGCCTGCGGCTCGGTCACCCCAACACCCACAGCTCCCCCCCTCAGGGGGCAGCGTCCGCTAGAGACCCTCCGCTCCATGGCCCTGGCCTCCTGCCCGGGGCCTGTTCTCTGCTGACGTCCACCACGACGCGCTGACTCTCTCCTCCTCCCTCTTCCCGCATTGCTTATGTCTTTTTTTTTTTTTTGGGGGTCACACCCGGCGATGCTCAGGGGTTACACCGGGCTCTGCACTCAGGAATTACTCCTGGCGGTGCTTGGGGGACCATATGGGATGCCGGGGATCGAACCCAGGTCGGCTGCGTGCAAGGCAAACGCCCTACCCGCTGTGCTATCGCTCCGGCCCCTTGCTTATGTCTTTCTCTGGGTCTTCCCGCCGCCCACCCCGAGCCCCTTCCTCACGAGCTGTTTCCTTTCTCTTCCTTTTTCTTTAAATTCCTCACAGGTTTTTTATTTTTTTGAGGTTTCATTACGGAGACATGACAAGTGCCCCCACAGGGACCCGAACCCCTCCTGCAGCCCCTCTCACCTTCCGGGAGGTCGGGGGCGCAGGGAACGGGCCACCCCCACTCGGGGCTGGTTCCCCCGGCAACCAGCTCCCACACCAGGTGTTTTCCCAAAATTCCCCGCAGTAACGGACCCTCCTTGCTTTGAACACGTGCTCCGAGGGGCTGGAGCCGTGTGCGTGGGCGGGGGGGTGGAGCGGGCTCGTCCCCTTGGCCCCGATGGTCCCCCCACCGCCGAGCCCCACCGGGGGCGAGAGGTGGAGGCAGGAGCGGCCTGACAACCAGAAGGGAAAGAAGTTCTGAGCCCTGTGGGGCGCCATGAGCACTGCGGAGGGAGTGACCTGTCCAGCATCTGAGTGACCACACGGGCTCCGTGGGGCCAGCGCAGTACCCGCAGAGGGAAGCCGGGGGCCAGAGAGGGTGGTGCAGTGAGCTGGGCTCGCGCCTTGTGTGTGGGGACCCCCGATTCTCTCCCCGGCACTGCGTGGTCCCCCGAACATCACTGGGAATGCACCCTGGGGACCTGGTGACTGCTCCGGGGGGTTCTGGGGTGCTGGGCTGGCGGGGGGCTCTGCTGCTTCTCAGGAGGGTCCCGCGCAGCCTTTCCGCCCCAGGAGACAGGTTTACCCTAAAGAGATCCGACTTCCACTCTTAGATGCTCAGAGCCCCCCGCCTTGGAGGATTTGGCGGGGGGGGGACGTCACCGCTCATTCATCGTGGGCGATGGATCTGGCCTCCGACCCTGGCTGCGGCTGGTGGCCCCGGGACCGCCCGGCCCGTAGGTGCCTCTCAGGGTCGCCTTGTTCACACAGACCCAGTTCGTGGGGTGAAGGGCCGTGCTGCGGACCCCCGGCTCTGAAGGGGTCCCTGGGGATGAGCCCAAACGCTGAGGCCTCCGGGGCACCCTCGGACAGGGCAGGGGGGTGGGGTGCTGTGAGCCAGGGGCCGTGGACCAAGACCAAATATTTACGAGAACTGGACAGCGGTCACTTGAGCGGTCACTTGTAGTCGTGCCAGGAAGTTCCTCCTGCAGGCGCCTCTGTGCTGGGTGCATGGCAGCTGCTGGTGGGCAGTAGGGGTGTGGGTGGAGGGCGCCTGGCCCAGCCACACCCCTCCCCTTCCCCCCCGCCCCCCTCCCCGCTGTCCTCTCTGCTGACGCCCCGCACGGCCCCTGCCGTGCTGAGCAACGGAGCGTCCCCGTATCAGGGGCCGGATGGGAGGGTCCCCTCGGGATGTGGCCGGCTGTGCCCAGCCTCGTTCCCGCCAGGAGACCGGAGGTGACTCAGGGCGGGGCCAGGCCTGCCGCTGCTACCCTGTGAGCCGCGGAGAGCCAGAACCTTCCAGACTGCCGGTCTCGCTGCCGTCTACGATCCCCGAGGCCCCCCTTGGGGCCCTCCGTTAGCTGGAAAGTCACCCCGATAATATCAGCCTTTCGATGGGCGTGGGGGCGGGGGGGCGGGCAGGCTCGGAAGCGCGGTTGGTGCTCGCGGGGGGTGGGGGTGGAGGGCCCCTGCCGTTCGCCCGCAGATTTTCTCAAAAGGCAATTTAGCCACAGCAGAGCGGCGGCCGTGGCTTAAGTGTGCTTTCATTCCTCGTGCCGTCTGGCGGCGGAGTCGAATGGGGTCACCCGGGGATTAGATTCCCACGTGTGATAGCGCCAAGCCCTTTGGTCCCGGGGCCCCGAGAGAGCCCCGGCAGGCTTTGTGGGCAGCTGCGCGGGGGCGGCCCTGCCCCCCCCCCAGCCCGGCTGCAGGGACCCCGCTGGCCAGGGCGCCGTGTAATTCGTGGTCTCGTGGAGGTTCAAGTGTGCGTGATACCATCTAATTGTCCGGCTTCCTGACATTCAGGCCCGTCTCCTTTGAGAAGTGGCGTAATTGATTTCTGGGTACTTGAAGCGTGCTGGCGGGGGGAAGTGCGCCGGAATACCAAGCAGGGGTTCCGGAGGGCGGCTCTGCTCCCGCACGGCCCGCCTCGGCGGTGCTCCCGCTCCTCCGGGGTGGTGCTCCCCCGACCTGTGCTCGTGAGAACCTGGGGGCTGGGAGGAGGGCGGGGGACACTGTCCCGAAAGGCTCTGGGAGTGCTGACTTTGGGCGGTCGGGCGCCACGGAATGCGGGCAGGAGCGGGGGTCCGCAGAGGTGGGCGGGCGGGGGGCGGGTGAGCTCGAGGGTCCCCGGCGCCCTCCTAAGCTCGTGTTCTCTCGTTGCAGGTCCGACGGCGGAGGCTCGCGGAGCGTGCGGTAAGTGCCTGGTGTCCACGCGGGGTGGGGGTCCAGGAAACCACGTGCTTCGACTTCTTGGGGACGAGGGCGCCAGGCTGAGCCGCCCCCTCCCGCGAGCCTGCAGACGGGGGGTGGGGGGGGCCCCCGCGGGCAAGGGGCTTCTTCCCACCCAGGGGCCCGTGAGTCCGTGTGGGCAGGACCTGCGCCCCACAGGGCCCCTGACCAGGCTGGGCGCTGTGTGGCCCATCTCTGGGGTGCCTGGGGACACGGGGCCGGTGCCTCAGTGTCTCCGCTGTGGGGAGCAGCCGGTCACCCTCCCAGGCATGTGCCGAGACCCCCTCCAGTCACTGCAGGGCGGGTGGGCAGGGAGGGGGCAGGGAGGGGACATCGACCCGGGGGGAGGCGGCTGTGGGAGCCTGAACTCCTGGTGTCAGCGCCTCAATTCTTAGATCTTGGGGCTTAAGTTAGGGGTCCCCAAAGACTGGCGGCCTGGTGGCATGGGGAGGGAGCAGGGAGGACAGTTAGGAGCCCTGGGCCCCCAGATCCGCTGGCCGAGGGGCGGCAGGTGACCTGTCCGTCATTCCTGGGGCTGCCGCTGCAGCTGGGGGGGCCAGAGCAGACAAGGGGGCTGTGTTGGGGGGCTGGGCCGGCACTGGGTGCAGCGGCCTTTGTCCCTGTCGAGAGACAGACCGTGGCCCCAGGGGAGGGTCTGGTGTGAGGGCTAAGTTGGGCAAGGTGGCCGCAGAGGGATGCCCAAGGGGACACTGAGCGTTGTCACAGGAGGGGGGCAGCGGGGCAGGGGGAGGAGCTCGGGGTGGGGGAGGGGAGGAGGAGGAGCACAGGTGGGGGAGGGGCGGGGAGGAGCACAGGTGGGGGCGGGGAGGAGCACGGGTGGGGGAGGGGCGGGGGAGGAGAGTGGGGGAGGCCAGATTGGGGGGAGGGGAGCAGAAGCAGCGCCCGAGAGCGAGGGGAGGGCCCCCAGGGATGTAGGCAGCGCTGGTGCTTGGGCCGAGTCTCCTGGAACGTTCCAGACTGAGAGCCCCCCCACCCCCCTGCCGAAGCAGGGCCTCCTGCTGATGTCTGGGTGGAGGCAGTGCCACAGTGTCGTGTCCTGGGGGCAGGGGGAGGGGCAGGGCCAAACTCTACAGTACAGGGCCACCAGTGCCACCATCCGTGCCGACCCAGCCACGTGTGAGCCACTGGTAGTACGCGCGGACGTCAGGGTGGGCGAGCGTGTGGGTGCAGGAGCCGGGGTGGCTGGTGATGGCCTGATGGGGGCGCCTGGGCCCTGCCCACCCCTTTGTGCCCTGGTGGGGGTCAGCCCCGCCCTCAGCTGTCAGTGGGAGGGAGACCAGGGGCTGGGGAGCTCTCGGGATGGGCTCGAACCCGGAGCCCAGCAGGCAAGGGTGAATATTTCATTTCCCTTTTCTGCTTCTGGTGTTTGGGTCCCACTCGGCAGTGCTCAGGGGTCACTCCTGGGCTAGCGGGAGCATATGGGGTGCCGGGGATTGAACCCGGGTGACTTGTGTGCAGCCACCTCTCTGCCCCAGTTCGAACAATTTCCTAGTCTCCCCCCACCCTCCCCTGGGGTCCCAGACCTGGGACTCAGCAGAGAACCTTGCCTGGTCTCCCCACACCTCGGGCACTGGGCCGGGCCTTCCTGGTCAGAACCCCTGAGCTCTGGTGTCGGGTCACTGCAGGCCGCACCCCATCTCCCGTGTGTGGGGGGGACCTACCCCCTCGACCTCAGACTCCCGGATCAGTGCTCCTATTGAGTGAGGAGCCTCCAGGGGTCCCGCGGCCCCTCTGCTCGCGCTGTGGCCGAGTCACCTGCCAATCGTGCACCCTGGGGTCCCGCTCGGGGCCTAGAACTGCGTTTCTGGAACTCAGGCGAGAGACAGCCCCCAGCCCCCTCCCGCACCCTGGAGTGAGGGGCCCTGTGGGAGGGGGCCCTCCCCCATTGACGAACTGGCCTGATGCCCACGCAGAGTGTGGTCCCGGGTGGTCCTGGGGCAGGGGGGCTTGTGGCGTGAGTGCCCGGCCTCTGGCCAGCACAGAACATGTGACTCCAGGCCTGTCCCCATGGTGCAGCCTCTCAGCACCGTGGAGGGGCCCGTCGGGAACTCCCCAGCCATGGGGGCGGGTGGGGGGCTGCGTGCCTGGACGGCCGAGTCTGGGGGCGTGTGGCAGCCAACCAAGTAGAGGCCGACAGGCCCCACAGCCAACCCCTGAAGCCAAACGCCAGAGTCCTGGGGTCACCCCCATCCCCACCCCAGGCCTGGCTGGAGAGAGGTGGGTCCTGGGGGCTGGCCTGGGGGCTGGCACGGTCCCCTCTGCCAGCCCGATGAGCAGCGGCAGAACTGCCGGGCCTGAAGAGCCTGTTTGCGAGTTCCAGCGCATTCCTTTCCCCGAGGCGAGACATTTGAAAGATCAGATGGATTCATTTTCCACAAATGAAGTGACTCATCCCGCCCCATTTCTTGCAAACGCAGGACTTGCCGCCCAGTTCCGGAGGAATCGTTGTTGGGTCAGTGGGGAGGGAGGCTCCGGGCCTTGGACCTTCCCCAGGATTTACTAGACGGGGCTGGGGGGTGAGGAGGGGTGGGGGGGTTCCATGATGCCCAGAGGTTTGCAGAGCTCAGCGGAGCACGAGGTGAGCTGTGGTGGGAGCCCCACCAGGCTGCTGGCCGCTCCTCAGCTCTGCTGTTCCTTCCTGCCAATGGCCCTCCCCGCCCCCACTCTGCACCCTCACCACCCCAGGAGAAGTCCTAGGCACCCCATGTTTAGTTGTTTTGAGGCTACACCAGCAGTGCTCAAGGTTGACTCCTGGCTCTGTGCTCAGGGATGGCTCCTGGCGGGGCTCGGGGGACCATGCAGGGTGCCGGGGAATGAACCTGGGGTGGCAGCGTGCAAGGCCCGGGCCGCTGTGCACTCTCTAGCCGTGGAATCCCGCTGGTTTCAGTTCTGGGGATGTGAGGCTGGGAAACCCCAATGGTTTTGCTGGTTTACCATGGCCTCAGGGGCGGAGCTGTGGTTGCCGCCAGAGCAAGCCAGGTCACCTGTGGTGCTGTGAGAAATGCAGGTGCTCACGCCCCGGTGCCTCCGACGTCAGGGTGGAACCCAGGAATCTGAATTTCAGGGGTGTATTTGGGACCACTCCTTACTCCTTCCTTAAGGAGAGGCTGCTAAAATCTCAGGGCTGGGGCTGGAGAGATAGCACAGCGGGTAGGGCGTTTGCCTTGCACGCGGCCGACCCGGGTTCAAATCCCAGCATCCCATATGGTCCCCTGAGCACTGCCAGGGGTGGTTCCTGAGTGCAGAGCCAGGAGTAACCGCTGTGCATCGCCAGGTGTGATCCAAAAAGCAAAAAAAAAAAAAAAAAAAAGTAAAATCTCAGGGCTGGGAGAATGGGGACGTTACTGGTGCCCGCTCGAGCAAATCGATGAACAACGGGATGACAGCGATACAGTGATACTAGGTGGCTTAGAGGCCCCTCCTGGTTCTGTACTTGCGGGTGACCCTCAGTGATACCTGGGGTGTTGTTTGTGGTGCCAGGGATAGAGCCGGGTCAGCTGCATGCAAGGCACGTGCCTTAACCCCTGAACCGTCTCTTCAGCCGCTGAATCTCAATTTTATTTTTGGTGGGAGGAGGGCCACACCCGGTTGTGCTCAGGGCTTACGCCTCCTGGCTCTGCTTAGGAATCACTCCTGGCTGTGCTTGGGGGACCCTGTGGGGTGCCAGGAATTGGCCGTGTGCAAGGCAGGTGTCCTACCCGCCGTACTACACCTCTGGCCCCTAAATCTGAATTTTAAACCAGTCTCTACCTTATTCTTGTCGGCCCACCCTGAGGAAACAACTTCCCCAAGCTGACAAGTGTCAGCTGTGCCATTTGGACAGGAGCCGACAGGAGCTGACAGGCATTCGGACCCGTGCTCAGAGCAACCCTCAGCCCAGGGCTGCAGCCCCCTTTCCTGCCCCTCCCCTGGCCGCATTCCGAACTGCTGCAGGCCCCCCCAGCCGCTCGGGGCCCTGCACAGCGGGGGACGCCTGAAAGCAGCTTGTTGGGGGGTGTGGGAGCTGCTTCTGGAGAAGGGGGGCTCCGTGGCAAATGTTGTCTTAATTGGCACTCAGACGCGCCAGCGAAAGCAATTAGTCAAAATTAATCCATTTTGCTGTGAGCGTTTCCCCTCACTGGAACGCGGGCAAGACAGCCTTTGTTATGATGAACTGGGCCTGTTTCCCCGCCACTGGCGTAGCCTCCGCGCCAGGCGACGGCAGCGCGCCCGAGGGTGTGTGTGCATGTGTGTGCAAGTGTGCGTGGTGTGTGTGAGTGCATGTGTGTGCAAGTGTGCGTGGTGTGTGTGAGTGCATGTATGTGCAAGTGTGCGTGGCGTGTGTGAGTGCATGCATGTGCTAGTGTGTGTGATGTGTGAGAGTGCATGCATGTGATAGTGTGTGTGATGTGTGAGAGTGCCTGTGCAAGTGCGTGTGCAAGTGTGTGATGTACGTGTGAATGCATGTATGTGCAGGTGTGCGTGGTGTGTATGTCTGTGTGTACAAGTGTGTTTTATGCAAGCGTGCACGCTGTGTGTATATGCATGTGTGTGATGTGTACAAGTGTGGTGTGTGCAAGCATGTGTGAATTTGTATATGTACGTGACAAGTGTGCATGCATGTATGATATGTGTGTGTGTGGTCAAGTGTGTGAGATGCGTGCAAGTGTGTGATATGTGTGCATATGTGAGTGCATATACATGCATGTGTGATGTGTGTGTGCGTGTATATGTGCATGTGTGCTGGACACACACTGATCTCTGCTGTCGAACCCGACAGGGCCTGGGCCGCCTGCAGCATCACGAGGGGCGGGAAGGGGGTTGGGGTGACAATTCTCAGCCCCAAGGTGCTGGGACAGTTGTGAAGTCGGCTTTTTGCCCCGCCTGCACTTGGCTGCTGTGAACCACACACTGAGCTCTCTTCACTTTCTGCCGGTTCCTGATTAAGCCCCCACAGGTCTCACTCTCGGGTGGACTCCCAGCCAGCCCCTGCCTGAGACAGACGGACAGACAGACAGACAGAGACACAGGGAGAGCAGCGCCGCCCCCGCCTGGGGTCCCCCGGAGCCTCTCCTGTCGGTGGGAGCCCCTGGCGCCTCTCGCTCCCGCTCCCACTGCGCCCTGAGAGGTTTCTCCTGCTGGCCCTCGGCCTCTGGTGCTCCTCACGGGGCCACAGGGCAGGGGCCACGTGCCTCGGCAGGTTCCAGAGGCCCCTGGACCTCCCCACAGGCACCGAAAATCCAGGGAGTGTTGAAATCCGGGCACAGACCGTCGGCCGGTCGGGTCAGGAGCCCCCCGGGGCCGTCCAGCAGACGCCGGGAAGCTGGCCGCGAGATGAGGAGCTGGGAGCACTGGAGACGGATGCGGGAGACGGACGCGGGGCCTCTTCCTGGCTGGCAGATACATGGCGACGATGCCAGACCCGGGGGCGCCCTTTGCTGGCTGGTGCCGGGCACTGGGGTCCACGGAGGTCCTCGCTGAGAGCTCCTCGGGGTCGGGCTGTGGCTGACACGTGTCCTGGGACGGAGCAGGAGCAGGACACGCGTGGCCTCTGCGTGTCCGTGAGCCAGCGGTGACTGACCTGCCCTCACTGCTGGTGCTCAGCCCCACCGGGCCCCTCACTGGTCTTTGTCACTCGATGACGCTTTGTTCCCCGTCTCAGGCCGCCCGGCTCCCTGGGGCTCTGCTCTCCGCCCGGCTCCGTTTCATCTCCGAGTCTTTGTGCGAGAGCCAGTGATTTGCCGCACGCTGTGGCCTCACTCGGGCTCGCGGGGAGGGGTCCCATGTCGTGGATGGGGCCGGGTGAGTTCCCCTTTCTCCCACCACACCCCGGTGTCTCCTGACTCTCCTGGCCCCGGTCACCCCAGGGAGGGCCTCCTCTCTGCAGTCCCCAGAGGCCAGCACAGAGCGGGGACAGGGCCTGCTGGGGACAGAGGGCGGGGACTACAGTGCAGCCAGGGTGGGGTGGTGGCCGCCGTCCCTGCAAAGGTGTCAGGGACAGGTCTGAGCCCCTGGCACGAGCCCCGGGCAGGAGTGGACACAGATGGCCGCGCTAATCAAGGCTCCCCGGTCAGATGGAAAGTCAGACAGGCTCCGGCCCCGGGGCGCAGAGAAGCGTCCGCAACCCAGTTCCGACACCGCCTTAGCCCAGATACGTGTCGCCGGCATCGGAGAGGCACAGGCCAGCTGGTGTGGGGCCACTCTGGGGCACTGCAGTGGCTGAGCCGCCGTGTTCAGGAGAAATCTCTCCCTCCCGGACCCGCAGGCCGATGGGGGGACAGTGGAGGGTTGCAGTGGACAGGAGGGGAGGGCGGGGGGGCTTCTCTAAGTCTCCGGGGCCTCTGCTGGGGCCAGACCGTCAGCACCGCCGTGGGGGGCATGTCCGCTCGGAGAGGGAGCTGGCAGCCCCCGAGGCCTGTTGCTGTCTGTCACACACATGCGCCGAGCCCTTAATTACCTTGAACCAGTTTGTAGCTCGTGCCGCCCCGGGCTGCGGGCCTCGCAGGCTGCCCGTTATGTAACTGGCCGAAGTGGGGCACCCGGACCCCTCAGAGAGGCCGGGCAGAGCCAGGCCTGGCCGGGGTGCCCACCAGCTAGCCAGGCCCGGGGGGTGGGGGGCAGTGCCGGGGGCTGCTCCGGGATGGGTCCTCAATGTCTTCAGACAGTATCTCCTAGCTCGGGGCTAAGGAGGGGGGGTTGTCGTGAGCCCAGAGCCAGGTCCTGGGTCTGTGCTGGGGGTAAGAGGGGGTGCCACCTGGCCCCCCACCCCAAGGGATCCTGGGGGCATCACCCAACACCTCCTCTCACTCTTCCCGCCAGCCCCGCCCCACCTGAAACGTTCCCACTCATCAGGATGGAAGGGGGAGGCCAGCAGCCCCCGGGCCGGAGTTGTCTGGATAGAACCCGCCCCCCTCCCCCCCAGTCTCAGCCCCCCGGCTAAGAACCGTTGCTCACATGGCCGCCGGGTGGGCCGTGCGGGTCAGGGGGCCGTGCTGCCGCCTGGCGCTGGCGTCCCAGGACTGCCGGAGACGCTGAAATGTCTGCAGAAAGCAACTCACTGGGTGTCCAAGCAGAGTTCCCAGAAGACGGGCACCTGGGACAGCCTGGACTGGCCAGCATCGGGGAGGGCGTGGCTGGCCAGAGACGCAGCAGAGAGATGGCAGGGGCCGGGGTGCTGGCCGGGGTGCTGGCCATTGGGGCTGTGGGGCGCTGGCCGTGGTGCTGAACGGAGGCGGTGGCCCTCTTGGGGATACTGAGGCCCTGAACCAGGCGCTTCCTGGGTCCCCCAAAGCCGTCCTGGTCAGGGCCGGGTGGGCGGGGTCTCTGTGACCTCAGCCATGATGTCACTAACAGAATCTCCCTCGTGCCCTTTTCTGATTTCTTGAAACATGGGCCACCCCCGCTGGTGCTTGGGGAGCAAATGTCCTACCCGTTGTCCCCCCCACATTGGTGCACCCCGGCAGGCAGTGCCTGGAGGCTCCTGGGGGCTGGGCATTGCCTCGAGGGCTCCATGCTCCTGGCCTCAGGCCCGTCCTTGAGCTCTGCCCCATGTCTGGCCCAGCCTGGGGGGCTCCTCGGGGCGTGTGGCTGTGGGGTTTGGGCTCAGGGCTGGGGGCCTGCTGCTGCTTTGCCAGGGAAGGCTCCGAGCCTGCCGGGTCCTTACCTGGTGCAGCTGGGGCCTGGCTCCGCGGTGACCCTGGGGAGAAGCTGCAGCTCGGTGGGAGCAGGAAGGACCTTCCCACGGCCCACCCAGGGCAGCACCCACTGGGGACACAGCTGCCACGGCAGGCTCAGAGAGGCCGGGGGGGGCAGGGGAGGACCGTGCGGAGGTCAGAGGACCGTGGGGGGCTGGGGAGGACCGTGCAGAGGTCAGAGGACCTTGGGAGGCTCTGGGGGGACCATGGGGAGGTCAGAGGACCGTGGGGGGCTCAGAGAGGACCATGGGGAGTTCAGAGGACCGTGGGGGGATGGGGAGGATCATGGGGAGGTCAGAGGACCGTGGGGGGCTCGGGGAGGACCGTGCAGAGGTCAGAGGACCTTGGGGGGCTCTGGCGGGACCATGGGGAGGTCAGAGGACCGTGGGGGGCTTGGGGAGGACCATGGGGAGGTCAGAGGACCATGGGGGGATGGGGGGACCATGGGGAGGTCAGAGGACTGTGGGGAGCTTGGGGAGGACCGTGCGGAGGTCAGAGGACTGTGTGGGGCTCGGGGGGACCGTGGGGAGGTCAGAGGACCGTGGGGGGCTGGGGAGGACCGTGGGGAGGTCAGAGGACCGTGGGGGGCTGGGGAGGACTCGGGGAGGTCGGGGAGGACCTTGCAGGGCCCAAGGAGGACCGTGGGGAGACCGGAGAGTACTGTGGGGAGGCCAGGGAGGACCATGGTCCCCCCTGAGCTCACCTGGAGTGATCCCTGAGCACCACCGGCTGTGCTCCCCACCCCGTTTCCTCTCCAAAGCCACTGCAGCTGGTTTGACTTGAGGTCCGAGCGCTGCACTCACGCCCTGCCCCTCCCCACTGGTCCACACCGCCGGCACCCCGGGGGGCACGAAGGGCAGGGCGGGGGCTGGGACGCTCCTCGCTCCCCCCTTCCCCCCCCCCGCCACACCGCGGTGCTTGCCCGGCTGCTCCCTCTGTGCGGGCCCCTCTCCCAGGGGCCGCCCTTGAGGTGCTGGCCGGCACGAGAGACGGTAACCGACAGGCCGGCAGGTGTCTTGTCCCGTCTCCGGGTGTCCGCCCCCGTCCCCGGCTGCCCCAGCTGGGCCTGCCGCCCGCGCCTCTGCCCGCGGGGGCCGCGTGAGTCCCGCCCCTGCCCTGGCCAGGCCTCCTTGGCCAGGCGTCCCTAATCACTTGCTCAGTGGGTGTATTATTCAGCGCGTAATTGTCTTCCTGGGGGAAATTAATTTTCGGGGACTTGAATGGTCTTTATTAAAATGGAGTTGGCGGCGAATTCCAGCCCAGCTCCAGGGCCTGTGAGAGACGCAGATGGTCTCGTGGGAGCCGTGACCCCTGACCCCTGACCCGTGACCCCTTGTGCTCCTCCCCGTGAGTGAAGACAGTGCACCCCGAGGCGCTCCGGGCCGTCTCCTGCATCAGGCCCGCTCAGGGGGGGCCCCTGGAGTGCGGGGTGGGGCGAGGGCACCCCCAGCGGGGTGAGGGGCTCGTGGGGAGGACGGGCTGTCTGCGGGCGCTGCGGGTTCTGTGGATTCTGGGGATTCTGGGGGTTCTGGGGGGTCTAGCAGAGGGACCGAGACCAGCCCAGAGTCCAGCGAATGTACCGAGACCAGCCTGTGTCCAACAGAGGGTCCGACACCAGCTCGGGGTCCTACAGGGGGCGGAGTCCAGTCTGGGGCCCAGTGGAGGGGCTGAGGAGGCAGCTGGGGTCCGGCAGAGGTGCCAGCTCCGTCCCTGGGCCCCACCTCTGCCCACAAGGGCCGTGCCCGGGACACCAGGGCAGGTGGGAGCTGGCAGGTCTCCCCCTGCACCCGCCCCCTATACCCACCTCCCTGTACCCTAACCCCTGCACCTGCCCCCCTGCACCTGCCCTCTGAACCTGCCCCCTGAACCCACCCCCTGCACCTGCCCCCTGTACCCACCCCCCTGTACCCTCACCCCTGCACCTGCCCCCTGCACCTGCCCCCTGCACCCGCCCCCTGCACCTGCCCCCTGCACCTGCCCCCCCTGCACCTGCCCCCTGCACCTGCCCCCTGCACCCGCCCCCTGCACCTGCCCCCTGTACCCACCCCCCGTACCCTCACCCCTGCACCTGCCCCCCTGCACCTGCCCTCTGAACCTGCCCCCTGCACCCACCCCCTGCACCTGCCCCCTGTACCCACCCCCCTGTACCCTCACCCCTGCACCTGCCCCCTGCACCCGCCCCCTGCACCTGCCTCCTGTACCCACCCCCCTGTACCCTCACCCCTGCACCTGCCCCCTGCACCCGCCCCCTGCATTTCTCGCTCGAGTTCCATCTCCCCTTTGCTCCAGGTTTTCCTTAATTAAACGCTGGCTCCTCCCTCAGGACCAGGCCTCCTCGGGGAAGAGGCTGAGTTAACAGTGCTCAGGCGCGCGTCTGTGCAGCACTGGGGAGGAGCAGCCCCAGGTCCCCGTGTGCAGCCCGGGGGGGGGGCAGCCTACACCAAGCAGAGCTGGTTGGGAGTGGGGTAGCTGGGCCTCTCTGCCCCTCAGTTTCCCCATCTGTCAGCTGGGTGCAGTGACCATCTCCAGGCCCTGAGCCGAGGCTGGAGGTCGGTGGTCGGTTGGGGGAGGGGGAGCTGGGAGGAGGCAGAGCACTGGGGGTGTCTTGGGGCACTGCCACAGGCCGCCCCACTGTGTGTACCAGCCCTGCACACCCCTGGGCACGCCGGCTGCTGCCTGAAGCCGTTTCCAGAACCTTCCCGAGCAAGAGGTGAGCCACAGGGGAGGGGTGCAGAGTTCACGTCTCCCCCGCACCCTGCAGTGCTGGTTTGCCTCCAGGGCTGGGCGCAGGGAGCCCCCCGCCCCGTTCTTCAGCGAGCACAGACCCGCCCGTGTCTGGCCCCAGAACTGGGCCCTCGCCCTCGTACCCCGGACAGACCCACCTCGAGCCTCATTCTCCCGGATGGACCCTTCGTCTCTGACCCTCGAGGATTTAGAGGAGACCCAGCTGGACAGGGGCCAGGGCCGTTGCTGACCCCACCCCCGGGCTCCCCTTCCCTTCGCTGCAGTTTGGGATGAATCCCCTCCCCACGGGACAAGCCGGTGTGCTTGGTCGGCCCCGGGCGCTGGGCAGCTTCTCGCTCATCTCTGCCGAACTGTCCAGCTGGAGGCGGCGGGCAGGGCCCACCCGGCTCTGCTTCGAGCTCACCCGTCCTGTGCTCGGCCCATAGCCACGCCCCGAGCTCCGCTGGTCTCAAAACCTGGCTCGAGAGTGTCGGCAGGAGCGAGTTTGGGGGCTGGAGCGATAGCACAGCGGGGAGGGCGTTTGCCTTGCACGCGGCCGACCCGGGTTCGATTCCCATCATCCCATATGGTCCCCTGAGCACCGCCAGGAGTAATTCCTGAGTGCAGAGCCAGGAGTGACCCCTGAGCATTGCCGGGTGTGACCCAAAAAGAGAAAAAAAGGATCGAGTTTGACCTCGGGCCCGGGCGCGTGCTCATAGCTCGGGGACTCTCTGGCCTTGATTTCCTTTCCTGCTTCGGGTGCTGGGTGTGAGACCCCCGTCTCCCGTGAGGGGCCATGGGCGCAGCTGACACGCCGGCCCCCCGAATTTTCGGGTTTGGTGGCTCTGTGTGGGGGAGCTGCCCCAGCCGCCCCCCCGCCCCCCGCTGGCAGAGAGCCTCAGGCCTGCCCCCTCCCACCCCAGCCCGAGGGCCCCTCCCTTCCTGGGGCCCCCAAGTGGGCACATCCGGGCGCTGGGGGCGTCCTCTGGGCTGAGGGGACATGCGCTGCTCAGACACGCGTGTCCCGAGTTCACCACACCGCGAGGCCCCGGGTCGGCAGAGGCGGCCTGCAGAGTGTGCCCCGGGGCCGCCGCGTGTTGGCAGGGGGTTAATCACACAGGCGGGCGGAGACAAGGTTCTGCCGGCACAGGCTAGAAGCCGCGGGAAGCCATCGACCCGCGTAATGGGAAGCCGATAGTATCTGGGCCGCAACAGCTCCGGCTGCGCGGGGCCCGATCGATGCCGCCCTTCCCGGAGGCCCGAGGCCTGGGCTGGGGGGGGGGCCGGGCCCGGTGGGGCCTCCAGCCTCCTCAGCCTCAGTTTCCCCGGGAGACCCAAGGCCTGGGTGGGAGTCAGATCGAGTGCTGCAGGGCACTCAGGCAGCAGTCCCGGGTGCAAGCCCCACGGCCCCGCAATGAGGAGGGACAGGGCCTGTGGGCCGTCGTCATGGCAACCTGCCTGCCCTGGGACTGGTTCCTGCCCCGGCCAGGCCTCCCGGCCGGCCCTCTACCCACTGGCGCAGCAGGAGAGATGGCTCCTTGGGGTCTCCCGGGACCACCTCTGCCAGGCCAGTCCGCTCTCGGCTCCCTTCCACAAGGCCTGGGTCTGGGGGCTCGCCCTGCCCCCCGCCCCCTCCCAAGTTGCCTGAAGGCGCTGAGTGCAGGGTGGTGCTCCCCGTAGGGCGGGCTCGAGTCTGTTACTGACCCTGCCCTGAGGGGTGTCACTGCAGCAGTGGGGCACGGCCCAGCTCTGCCTCCCACCTCCCCGCCTCCCCACCCCCTGCCCCTCGGAACTGGGGGCACCTGCACAAGGGCCCTCCCTCCCTCACCCCTTAGGGGCAGACACTCCCCCCTCCCTGCCCCAGGGCCTCCAGGAAGACCCTCCCTCGGGGCTTTTCTGAGCCCCCCACTGTGCTGCCATGTACCCTCCCTTGCAGCTGACTCAGCCTCAGTTTCCCCAAGTCACCGATAAACCTGTGCCGGGTGGTTCCGGATGGAGCCCGCCCACCTCCACGCCCACCCACCCAAACCCAGCCCCAAGACCCCAGGCTGCCCCCCCAGGCTACGAGCCCCTCACACCCGGGGCCGGGAGCTGGAGGGCAGCACAGCCCGGCAGAGTGACGGGAAGGAGTCCTGGAGGCGGGCACGTGTGCACATGTGTGCATGTATGTATATGCGTGTATGCATGTGTATATGTGTGCATGTGTGTATATGTGTGTGCATGCATGCACGTGTGTGCACATATGTATGGCTCTCGGGGCCCATGCGCACAGCGGGCCACGTCCCCTCGGGGGAGGCGCTGGTTGCAGTCCTGTCTCCTACTTGGCGCCCCCTCCCAGCTGCTCTGCGAGTGCGGATGCCCCAGTGGATTCTGCACCTGCTTTCCCCGCCCCTGTCCCCGGTCTGTCTCAGCTGCTCCTCCTCTGTCCCCCAGTTCCCCTCTCGGCCCTGGAGTGCAGCAGCCATGCCCCCTGCCACAGGGCCCTTGCACATGCAGCCACGAGGCTGAGCGCCACCTTCTGTGTGGAGGGCTGGCAGGGACAGTGGACCTCAGGGCAGAGCAAGCTCTCCCGGCACCCAGAGCTGCTGGGGTGGGGGACACGCCTTTGGTGACCATGCAGGGAGGTGTCCCTAAGACTTGGGCCCAGAGGGGCTGAGTGACAGTCCAGCTGGTCAGACGTCTGCCTTGCGTGAGGTGCCCCCTAGGGCCCCCTGAGCCCGCAGGGGTGACCTGTGAGTGAGTCAGGGGGAAGCCCTGGGCAGCACCCGGTTTGGCGGAAACACCAACCAACCAACCGACCGACCCTTGGGCCCAGAAGCCCCCCGAGAGGCGGAGCCTGGCGTGGTCAGGGGAGTGACTGTCCCACCGAGACGGGCAGCTGGACCTCCCAGGCCCCCGGACTCACGTTCAGGGGGTTCCTGAGGGCCCTGATGCAACCCGGCCTTGTTCCCTCTGAGGCACTGGGGCCTCACCTGAACCCGGGCCTGCTCAGCCCCGCCCCCAGGGCCCCCAGGGGCAGGCACGGGACAGCCCCTGGTCTGCTCCAGGTCCCCGTGTGGGGGCAGGGCGCCCGGCCCTTCCCCTGCCCTCCTGGCCTTGACCTTCAGGATCGTGGAATTCGCATGAAACTGACCTGGAATTGACATGTGCTGGGCCCCGCCTCCAGGCCTCTGTGTGTTCCCAGACTGACCCTCAGGGAATCTCCCAGAGAAGTGCATGCCCACTTGCTGCCAGTCTCCACCCCCCATGCCTCACCCCTGCAACCGCAAGCCCTCTGAGTGGATGTACCTCTGCCCTGCCTGGGCGTCCGTCCATCCATCAGTTCATCCCCCTAGCTGTCCGACTGCCCGTGTGGTTTTCATTATTAGCCTCTTCCGTTGACCCCAGGACATTTGCCCAGTTTCTTCCTCTGCCACCAGGCTCATCCCCAGCTCTCTCCCTGCTCGTCAGCCTCCCCCCAAGCCTGGGAGCTGGTCTTGTTCTCTGCCCTGCCCTTCACAGCCAGGAACGTGGCTGCAGGGGGGAGTCGTTCCCGGGTTGTGGGATGAAGGCAGGCGTTCTGGAGCTGCCGCACCCGCCCACCTAATTCAGGCCCAGTGCCACGTGGGCCAGGCGGATGTCGCAGCACCCGGGGCTGACTGCCGTCCTGTACCCTGCCCCCGCCCGCCCAGAGCCCCACGGGGCCCCAGGTCCCCCGTGCCTGGGCCTCGTGGCGGTGGGGACAGATGGCCTCTCCCACGAGACTGGAGGCTGCCTGAGAATTAGAGGCCGCAGAGAGGTGCGGGCTCCAGCTCCCCGGTGACAAATGGCTGATAATTAATGCTGGGCCTGCACGTTATTAATCAATTTAAAGTTGAGCGCACAGCCAGAAGCGATTCCAAGAAAAAAAAAAGTTCAGCCCCCCCCTCCTCCTCATTCTTACTCATCAATCACCAATTTTGCAAGCAGCTTATTAAAATCTGGAGGGAAGTGCGGCTGGGGAAATGAAAGGCCCCAGGATGGTTTATCAGGATTTTGCAGCTGGGGTGCGGGGAGGGGCTCGGGAGCCGAGCCCACCTCCTAGGGGGCAGGACCTAGGGCAGGGGGACATCCGGAAAGGTTGGTACTGGGACCTCAGGGGCAGGGCCTGGACTCCGGGGAGGGGGCATGTCGGGGAGTCCCGCCCTGGGCACCAGGCTGAGTGGACAGAGGGCACTGGAGCCCCCCGTGAGTGTGTGAGTCTGTGAGTGTGGGCGTGTATGGCGTGTATGGCGTGTGGGCCTGGTGCCTGCCTGCATGCACGGGCGCATGTGTGCATGACAGTGCATGCGTGCAGGGAACAGTCTGGCGTGGTGGTTCCACCCCTTCTGGGCTTGGGGTGTCACGGGAGGGGTGAGCAGGGACATGAGGACAGACCCACTGCAGCCGTGCACGCGAGCAGGGCCAGGTAGGACAGGACGAGGGCGCCCAGAGCTGGTCACTGATGGCCTTCCTGGGGACCCTGTGGCTGGGCCCAAAGGTGGGGGGTGGCTCCGTTACTTCTGCCTTTCCCCATGGCAGTGAAGATGGATTCTGGGTGTGGAGCCAGGGCCGGGACCCTCGGGCTGATGCTCTTGCAAAGCTGTGTCTGTAACCGCTGTTCCCGCTGTCCCCTGCCCAGGGACTCCTGTGCATCCTTCAAAACCCTTGCCCAGGGCACCTCCTCGGAGTGCCTTCCCAGGTCAGCTTCCTTACTTCTGTGCTCCAAAAATATTTGCTTCTTGCCAGAGCTTGAGTCCTGCTGCACGGGCCTGTTTGGCCCAGTGTGCGTGGACCCGCTCTAACTTTGGCTGCTTGCTTGCTGCTTGCTTTCATCTGTGATGCAAGATCCTTTTTTTTTATTGAAACTTATTTAGGAAGATGTGAGGGGAGAGAAAGAGAGAAATTCGTGCTTGGAAGAGAACGCGGGTTTCCCCGGGGTGGAAATAGCAGAGACACGGGCAAGCCGCGAGGTGCATGCATGTTTGCGGGAAGAACAGGCCTTTTGTATGTTTGTCTTGTGCCACATCTGGGGTGCTCAGGACTGACTCCCGGCTCTGTGCTCAGGGATCAGCACCCCTGACAGCTTCAGGGACCCTATGGGGTGCGGGGGATCGAACCCAGGTTGACCCCATGCAAGGCAAGCACCCTCCCTACTGTCCCCCCACCTCACCCCCCGCCCTCCAGGCGTCCCCAAGGGCCAGGGGCTGGGGATCGGGGTCTGTCTCCTGCGGCCGTCTCATGCCTGGGAGTCCTGAGGGGCACTTTCGCTCAGCGCCTCAGTCTCTGCCCTCGCGCCCTCCTGAGACAGGGACCCGGGTGCGGGGAGAGGCGGGCGGAAGGCAGAGCCAGGCCGGCGATGAGCTCGCCCTGCACGGACAGCAGTGGGGAAGGCAAGCGCCAGGCGAGGGGGCAGGGGGGCGTACGGACCCTTCCCAGGGCTGGGGGCCTGGCGCGGGGCTCAGGGATGCAGCCCCCCTGGAGATTTTCCTGCCCTGCCCCCCGCCCCGCCCCGCCCCCACCCTTCCCGGCTCTGAAGCCGCAGCTGCCGCCCCTCCCGCCCGCCCGCCAATCAGACCCCATTGTCCCGCACATCTGGCGCCTCTGCGAGCCGCCCGGGAAAGGCTCGCTCAGCACCCGCCTCGCGCGCGCCGGCCCCGCGCGGGCCGCTCCCCACCGGGCGGGCCAGGCCGGGCGGGCCTGGCGGAAGCAGCCCCAGATGGTCGGGCAGGAAACGGGCTCCCGGCGGGGAAGGCGGCCTGCGGGAGGGGCGCGCGCCTGTGCCCGGGAGTCCCCCTCCAGGGCCCGGTGGCTCCGCGGCGTCACCAGCGAGGAGGCTGAGGCTGCCCCGCTCTGCCTCGGGGGCGCGGGGACCCCACGCTGCTGTTTTTTTTTTTTTTTGCTTTTTGGGTCACACCCGGCTCTGCACTCAGGAATCACTCCTGGTGGTGCTCGGGGGACCGAATGGGATGCTGGGAATCGAACCCGGGTCGGCCGCGTGCAAGGCAAATGCCCTCCCCTCTGTGCTATGGCTCCAGCCTGCTGTTCTTGCTCTGGGTTATGGGCAGTCGTCCTGGGCGTCCCCTGGGGCTTCACAGAGGGTGGGGGACTCAGCTACAGGGCCAGGGGCAGCTCAGGGCGCCCCTCACTCACCCCTGGGTGCTCACATGGTCACTCTGCACCCACCTACCCGGCTCCTCGGCCCTGAGCTCCAGGGGCCTACCCCAGGCCACCCGGGGTGGTAGGGGAGGGTTTGATGGGGTGGTGGGTTTGGTCCCGCACCTGCTCGGCCGCGGGTGGCTTCCTAACATCATCCTCAGTTTGGGCATCTGTGCCGTGGCCCCGGGGCAGGCTGCTGGACCCCCCACCTCCACCCCCCTCAGTGGTCCACGGCCCTCCTCTGCCGGCACCTCATCGAGGCTGACGGGGCAGAAGTGGGGTCCGTGTACCCACTCAACAGGTGAAAAGCCGGGGGCTGCCGTTGCTCGGACCACCCTGGCCGGCCCTGCTGGGACCTCACACAGGATCTGGGGGGCTGTGTTGGGGGTATCAGGAGTGGACCAGGTCCCGTGAACCTTTAGGGCTGTGTGGGGCAGCAGGAATTTGGCGATCAGAGACGGGAAGGGGGCTCGGTAGGCAGGGGAGAAGCTGCAGGCCCAGCGAGGACACGGCTGGGCAAGGGGAGGGCGCCAGGCCCACCAGCCCCAGGCCTCTTGGCAGGACTTTGGAGCAGCCGTGTGCTGCCCTCTGCTGGTCGCTCTGAGCGTTGCACACAGCGCCCCTCCCACCTGCCAAAGCCGCAGCCCCGCCCGGGGTAAGAGCAGCTTGTGGTTCCCGGGCTCCGAGATTCCCCAGTGTGGGGTCCCCTGCTTGCCAGCGGGGGGCGCAGAGACAGGGGAAATGACAGTTTAAAGAATGCACACATGCTGGTCATTTGTGGGCGCCTGCTGGCATGGGAGAGACTGAGGCTGGGTTCGAGGTTGTTGCGGGGGAGGGGAGGGGGGAGGGGGGAAGGGGAGGGACCCCAGGAGACAAGCAAGGGTACGGGGCGTGGGGGTGGGGGGGCAGCCAGGAGGCGGCGGGATTCGGCACAGTCACCTTCCAGCCTTCAGTAGTTTTATGTATTTGTTACTATGATGGACTGGAGCAATAGCACAATGGGTAGGGCAGGGCCGACCCAGGTTCAGGTTCGATTCCTCCGCCCCTCTCAGAGAGCCCGGCAAGCTACCGAGAGTATCCCGCCTGCACGGCAGAGCCTGGCAAGCTACCTGTGGCGTATTCAGTATGCCAAAAGCAGTAACAAGCCTCACAATGGAGACATTACTGTTGCCCGCTCAAGCAAATCGATGAACAATGGGACAACAGTGCTACAGTTATTATGATGGTTAGTCTGGGGGCTGTGCCATTCAGTGCTCCAGGGCGACCCCTACAGTGCTCCAGGCTCCAGCCAGTTCTGGGGCTGAGCCCCGGGGGCCGGGTGCGAGGTGCTCCATCTCTCTGGCGCCTTCCTCTTGTGGTTTGTGGTGATTTTCGCTCCTAACCTAGTACGGCGCCGAGGGGAGGAATGTGTCCCTGTTCCTATTTGCTGCAGGCGTGGGTGTGGGGCTGAGACACAGAAGGTTCTGGAAGGATGAGCACCAGCTGACAGCTCTTACCTCTCTCTGCGCAGCGGGACCAGGGGCACCATAGAGGGGTGGACTAGGAGTGACCCTGAGCTCCGTTCCCAAGTCCCGTGGGAGACAGACACTTCGGGCTCCCGCATGCCCGGCCCGAGGGAACAGAAACTCCTGTTTTTCTTTGTGGTTGGTTTTTGGGCCACACTCCATGAAGCTCAGATAACTCCTGGTTCTGCACTCAGGGATCACTCATGGCAGTGCTGGCGGGACCTTAGGTGGTGCTGGGGATTGATCCAGGGTTGGCCGCATGCAAGGAAGCGCCCTACCCACTGTACTACCTTTCCAGCCCAGAAATTCCTTCTTGACTATTGTTCTGGCCAGAAGGGCTGGGCTACAGGAGCACTGCTCAGATGATCAGGTGGGGGGTTCTGAACACATCCTGTAGTTCTGGTACTTTCAGTCTTGTCACCTTGCTGCCTCCAGGGCCCAGAAGAAAGGGGTCCCAAACCCCACCTCTGCCACGCACTGCTGTGCAGTCCCAAGCAAGTGGCTCACCCTCTCTGAGCTCCATTTCCTCCACTACCAAGTGAGGCCTGAAAGTCAAGGTCTCAGCATCCTTCCTCTCCCAAAATTCAGTGGGCCGGAGAGTCCAGAGGGGACGGAAGGAGGGTCCCCTCCTCTGTGGCCAGCCAGGGCAGGGCATTCCTGCCAACTCTCTCCTCTAACTTTCCCGAGGAGGAGGCCTGGCAGCTTCTTTGAAGTCTGGAACTAGTCCACGGGGCGTCCGCCTGCCCTGGTGTGACCCGCAGCCAGTCGCCAAGCCTCTGTGATCTCAGCTTCTCCGTCAGCTTGGGTGATGATTGGCCCGTTCACGTGCTCATAATTCACGGAGGCTGTTGTGCACGGGGGATGGTGCATGTAGAAGTTACATGCATGTATTAGCGATTATGTACATGTACGTGACATGGGCTTGAGGTTCCCAGGTCGCTGGGCATCAGGTAAGCCAGGGAAGCCATCCTGGAGGAGGTGACCCCAGGGAAGGGCCCCTCCCCTGGCTCCTGCGCACCCGACCTCCTCACCTCGCTGCAGTCCACCGAGCGCCTCTCTTCCCCGAGGCCTTGGCTCTGCACCTCCCTCTGCTGACTGACGTGCCCTCCGCAGCTTCCATCATCCGCCTCCGTCCTGCCTTTCCATTCTGCTCCTTCTTGCCTGCAAAGAATTCGCTGGGTGCTCCTTGACTCCCCCCTCCCTGGGGTGGAAACAGTATGGGCAGGTGCTGGGCCTGGCTCGCCGTTTGCCTTACCTGATGCCTAAAAGCTGCGTGGGGGTGTTGACGGACAGGTGAATGGGCAGGTGGGCAAGTGGGTGACCAGGGCTGGATGGCTGGATGAATGGATGGATATGTGGATGGACAGATGAGTGGATGGATGGATGGATGGATGGATGGATGGATGAGTGGATTGATGGATGGTTGGGTGGATGGATGGATGAATGGGTGGGTGAGTGGATGGATGGATGGATGGATGGATGAGCGAGTGGATGGATGAGTGCTTGTGTGGATGGATGGAGGGGTGGGTGGATGGATGGATGAGTAGATGGATGGATAGATGAATGTATGGATGAATGTATGGGTGATGGGTGGATGGAGTGAGTAAATGGATGGGTGGATGAGTGGTTGGATGGATGCATGGATGAATTAATGAATAGGTAGATGGGTGGATGAATGAATGTATGGATGAATGGATGGGTGGATGGAGTGAGTAGATGGATGGGTGGATGAGTGGTTGGATGGATGCATGGATGAATTAATGAATAGGTAGATGGATGGATGAATGAATGTATGGATGAATGGATGGGTGGATGGAGTGAGTAGATGGATGGGTGGATGAGTGGTTGGATGGATGCATGGATGAATTAATGAATAGGTAGATGGGTGGATGAATGGATGTGTGGATGGATGCATGGATGGATGGATAATGGGTAGGTTGATGCATGGATGGATGAATGGATGAATTAATTAATGAGTAGATGGGTAGGTGGCTAGATGAATGGATGAATGGATGGATGGATGAGTCAGTGAATAGGTGAGTAGGTGGATGGATGGTTGAATAAATGGGTGGATGCATGGATAGATGAGTGGATGGATGAATGAACGAATGGATGGGTAGATGGATGGATGGATGGATGGATGGGTGGGTAGGTGGGTGGGTGGGTGGGTGGATGAATACCGCAGCTGATCACCCCCTGCCCCAGTGCAATTCACTTTAGACCTTTCTGTGACTGGCCATGGTTCCACCTCCCCAGCCGCTGTGCATGCTAAGCCCCCGTGATGACCGCTAGGACCCCAGTTTACAGTGACCCCAGTCAGGGCTCCCACGGGAGAAGCGTCTCCCCCGAGGTCTCGGCTCGCGGCGGGTCAGTCTGAGGCCAGCGCGCCAGCCCCGAGCACTCCGAGCACTCGCCTCGCCGTCGGCGGCGGCCGCCTGGAAAGCCGCGTCGTGGCCGCGCCCGGGGCAGCGCGTGCATTTTAGCAATAGATTTCCAGGTTTGGAGCGCGGGCCAGCCAGCCCGCCGGGCGCGCTCGGCCCATGGGTGACTTTGCAGCTAGGGCGCCGGGGCGGACGCGCCTGATGCTGCCGTTGCCATGGCGACGAGCGCCTCGGCGATTGGTCCAGCGCGGCCGCACTACGCGGCGGCTCCCAGGCGCGGGGGGAGGCTCCGGTGCGCCCGCCCCTCCTCCGGATGCTGCGAGAGCGGAGCGGGCGCAGCTCCCCCGCCCCGCCACCCCGGATGTGCGGGCGGGGACAAGCCCGAGGGGGGTCCCTGGTAGCGGCCTGGCCGGCGCCCCCCGCCCAGGCGGGCCTCATGGTGACGCGCCGGCCCCCGGGTTCGGGGTGAGCCCTGCGTGCCCGGGGCCACGCGAAGCCCGCCGCCGCCACCTCCCTGCGCCCACCCCAGCCTCCCCGGAGGAGTTTGCCACCCTCGGGAATGTGACTCGCCCCGCGCTTGCGTTTCCTCCGGGTCCACTTGTCGCTGGAGCATCCTGCGCCGAGCTGCGCCGAGCCCACCCCCCGCGCCCTGCAGGAGAGGGAGAGAGCAGGAAGGCGACAGGATGGCCTGCCGGAGACGCTACTTGTGAGTACAGGGGCCAGGGGCCAGAGGGACCCCCGCATCCGAGCGGGGAGCTGGAATGAGGGCTTCCTGGGGGAGGGGCGGCGGCGGCGGCAGCGCAGGTGGCTTGCAGACCGAGCTGGCACCCGCGAGCTGTTTGGGGTGCTGACGGCAGGAGAGGCTGCTCTGCAGGTCTCCCCTGGGCTGGGAAATGGTCCCCCTTGAGCGCAGATGCCCCCCTTGAGCGCAGATGCCCCCCCTTGAGCACAGGGTCCCCAGATCTGCAGCTGTGGGTTGGGATTCGGGCATTACCCACCAGGCGTCTTGGAAGGAAAAAAACCTGTTGGGCCCTGCACGCCCTGCACGCCCTGCCCAGTGGAAGGTCGCAAGAACATTGGGGAGGGGACAGGATGCTGCAGCTGGCCCCGTGGACAGGGGACTGTCCAGCTCCCCCACCCCACCCCCGAGCACCTGTCTGCTGGGCCCTGCGCCAGTGGCAGGGGCTGTTGGGGTGTGCACGGCCGGTGACATCACAGACCTGGGTATTTATGGAACCCGAAGCCGGTGCCCAGCGTCCACCCCCGGCTCTCGGGGCTCTGCGTGTTCTGGGATAAGCGCCCCCTGGACTCTCCAGCCTCCAGGGACCCTCTCTGGGTCCCCCCAGCGTCACATGCCCACTGCCCAGAGACCCCTGCCCAGTTCCTGGTTCGGTTGGGGCTTCCTCCGTGACCTCAGACCTCGCCGGGCTGCCTTAGAGAGCAGAGCCGGACCCTCGAGGGCTGGGCTCTGCCTCCGGGGGACCACAGGGGGCGCTGTGGGCGGGGGCTGCGACAAGGGAGCCCCAAGCTCAGCCAGCACCATTGCTGTCTGCCAGGGCACACGTAGCGCTGTGCTCCCGGCCTGCACACCCCCCCCCCCCGCACCAATGCATCCATGCCTCCCCCGCAGCCGCCTTCCTGGGGCCCACGGTGGTGGCGGCGGAGGCTGGGCTGGGCTGCTCGCGGTCTTCTGGAGGGGGAGGGAAGCACCCAGGTTGGTTGTGTTGATGGCACGAGCACTCCTGCATTCTCACGCCCCGTGACAAGGCCCGGCTGTATTTTTGGAAACAAATAGTAAACCGTTTGCTGGCGTGGCGCTGGGAGAGAGGCTCCCTGGGGCCCGCGGCTTCCTGCCGCCCGAGCCCGAGACCGTCTCCCCGTCCGCCTGGGGCTGCCGGCACCGCCGGTGCTGCGTCACGAGCCAGAGCAGACGCCGGGCTCTGTGAGACATGGGGAAACTGAGGCTTGGAACATTCCCCGGGAGCCTCCAAGGCTGTGAGCCCCGGGGGTGAGGGTCTCACCCGAAATGCTCGTGCCCAGTCCCCGCCTGGGGTCTGCTCTGTGGGTCAGGGCTGGGGTGTGCTTTGTCTGTGATGGTGCCACCGGGCTGCCGTGGGTCGGGGGGGAGATCTGGCCCAGAGTGTGTCACCCTGCGGACCCCACGGGGCGCCTCCTTGTGCCTGAGCTCCCCGAGTCTGCAGTTGGTTATTTTTATTTTTGGCACGGAGGCCACACCCGGCGGTGCTCTGGGGTTACTCCCGGCTCTGCGCTCAGGAGTGACTCCTGGCGGTGCTCAGGAAGCCGAATGGAATGCTGGGGTTCAAACTCGGGTCTTCCACATACGAAGCAAGCGCCATCCCCACTGTCCTGTCGCTCCGGCCCCCAGAACCTGCGTTCTAGCAGCCTGGTGGTCCATGTCTCCCTAGGGGAGGGGCAGAGGGCCGGGCTCTGTGCTCCCCAGAACAGACCCCCCCATGCTGACGCGGGCTGGTGGACCCCAGAGACTGCCAGGCGGTGAGGCAGGGGCGGCCCTGCTTTATGGACGGTTTTGAGCCCAGGGAAGGCCTGGCTTGCACCGGCTGCTTGGAAAGATGGTTCTCTCCCCCTCGCCCCGAGACGGGTCCGCCGTTCCCAGCAGCTCCCCCATGGCCCCCAGGCTCCCACACAGAGGCCCCCCGAGTGCCCGTCCCCCACGTGTTTCTGCAGGTGGCAGGAAGGCCACACCGGCGGGGAGCCGCAGCCTGTGGTCACGGCGGAGCCCTGGCCTGTCGCCCCCTGGTCCTCACCCCCAGCCGGCAGGTGGGGTGTCGCCCGCTGCTCTGTGCCCTCGGTCGCCCTCTGGGTGCTGGAGTCCTGGCTGGGGCGGCAGAGCTGACCCGGGTGGCCTGGGGGACGGGGACAGGTGACACGGAGCAGGTACTGACCGGAGGGGGGATCGCCGGTCTCCAGGAATCAGGTCCTTAATCAAACTTGCTCACAACCAAGGTCATTACCGTGCCGACAGCTTAATTAATGGCATTTTAATTAAGTTCAGCCCCCGCTCTTCCTAAGGTAACATTGGCTCACGGCGCGTCAGATCCTGCCCCGGGACCTGGGAAGGGACCTCGGGGCTGCACGGGGGGCCAGGGGGGAGCTGCTACGACCCCTCGCGCCTTGGGGAACTGGGTGATGGCTCCCTGCCCGGACCCTCCATCCGTTCACCCCGCCCAGACCCCCAAGTGTGGGCCTCCCTCCCTCGCGGGGTCCTGGGGCAGAGGGGAGGGGCCGCCCCGGACTCCAGCACCTTGGACAGCGCCGGCCTAGACTTCCTGCTCGGGGCGGTTCGTCGGGCATGGCGTGGGCCAGGGGCAGGGCTCGCGGTGGTCTTCTAGCGGTCACTTGTTCGACCTTCGAGGTGCCCCCGCGCTCTGGAGCCGTGAACGGCCCCTGGGGTGGGCAGAGAAGCTGAGCCTGGAGGGCCCTCCCTTTGCCCCCCCCCCCCGGGGTCAGAGAGCAGGAGGGGAGACACAGGGGTCCGTGCAGCAAGGGTTCGAGTGTGCAGGGGACACCAGGTTCCCGGCCGCTCCCCCCACACCCCAGCCTCACCAGCACCGTCCTGCCGGGCCGGGCTGCGAGGGAGGGGGCCTGTCACTGCCTGTGGCCCGGGGGGCTCCACGGCCGGTGACCGGCGTCTCCCAGCTCCCGAGGGGGGCCGCCACTCCCACCAGTGCCTTGGGGACTGGGTGATGGCCCCCAGCCCAGCGGCGCCCCCCACCCTCTGGTCTCTGAGAGGGTCCCCCAACACCCTCCGGATCCTGATCCTCTGCCTTGCTGTGGGACCCTGGACATGTCTCTTGCCCTCTCTGGGCCTGGGGTGGCAGCGGCAGCTGTGAGCACGGGAGCGGGAGCTGGAATTCCGGTGTCCCAGGTCCTTCCTGCTCCCCGGGCCTGCCCCTGGCCACGCAGGGCCACCGTCACTCTGGCCCGGTGACCAGGGATGTCCGCCTGTGCCCGGCGGGGGGCGGTGCCCACACACCCTCTCCCCCGCGCCCCGCTCTGCCCACGTGGGGCTCACCATCACGAGAGGGAGTGCAGGGGTGCAGGGGCCGAGAGGGAGCGGGCGGAGTCCTGGGTGGCCCATGCAGTGCCCCCCTCAAGGCCCCCAGCCCCTCCCGCCGGCCCTCAGCTGCCCACCAGCCCCCTCCCTCACCGAGACCCCAGGGCCGGGACCCCCCTGAGCTGGACCCTGCATCCCCCTCCCCAGCTGCCCCTCCGGCCCGGCCCGGTGAAGCACCACGAACCCCCCAGGCACCTCGGGACACCGACCCGTTGTGGCCTCGTCCGTCCGTCCCCAGGATGTGTTCCCTGCGGCTCCTAGACCCGTTCACGTGTGGCGGACACACGCGTGACTGTCGGAGCAGCTCTGGGGCTGGGGCAGGGGCCTGGCCCCACCACCAGCTGCCGGGGCTGCCCTCGGCCCGAGTCTTGGGGGCGGCTTCCACGCCCTCTCCTCGCCCGCCTGCCCCCTTGTCCCCCCGCACCCACCCAGCCGGGCTGCCGTGACGCAGGTTTGCAAACAGCCTGACCAGACCCAGGAGTGGACGCTGTGTCTGAGGGTCTCTCTGACCTTTGACCTGTGAGGTCCCGCTGTGCCGTATTCCCCCCCCCACTCAGCCCCCTGTCCTCGCTGATGCTCGTATTGTTTGCTCAGCTTTGGGCCTTCCTGATGGTTGGGGGTGGCCGCCGCGATCAGGACCCTCAGCCCCCCAGCTCCTAAAGGACCCTCGCCTGGGACCCCCCCACCCACGGGTCTGCCTGGCACCCTGCGGACTCTCTCCAGGGACAGGGCTGGCTTCTCCCCCTGGAACCCAGCGCCCAGGTCACGAGAAGCGGGAGCTGGGCCCTGACGTGCGGTGGGCGCCCCCACCTGCCCATCCCCCCACCTCCCCGTCCCCCCATCCACGCCGTCGGTTGCTGCTCCCTGTTCTCGAGTTTTGTTGATGCACACAGACTCCGTCCACCTGCCAGGCCCCGTCTGTGCTGGCCCAGCGGCCCCCAGACCCGCGTCCCCATCGCTCCTGGCCTTTCGGAGATGACTCCAGGGAAGCAGGTTGGGGGCTCTGGCCGCTGGGGTGTCCCGGAGGGAGGTGACAGTGCTGGTGGGGGCAGCTTGCCATTGGCAGCACCCCCCCCAGGAAGGGAGCTGAGCCACGCACGGGGCGTCTGGGCAGGAGGAGCTGCTTCCGGAAGGGCCGTGGCACCCGCCAGGAACGCGTCTCCCTGCCCGCCCTGCGCCCCGGGCCGGGCTCATTCACGTGCAGCCTGGGGTTGGCCCCAGGGCCCCGGCCAGGGCGGCAGGCTCAGGCCCCGTCACTGTGGGCAGGGGTGACGCGGGTCCTTTCGAGTGGGCGGCCTGGCCCGGCAGTCTGGGGGGTTCGGGGAGCTGTGTCTGGCCAGCGGGGGCGGGGGGGCAGCCTGCACAGCCCGGGTGCTGGACGCTGTCCCCGCACGCCTGGGTTTGCGGTCCTGGCTCTGCTCCCGGGCGGGGACCTCGCTCCCGCGACTCTGAAACCACGAAGGCCATCCCCGTGCCCTGCACACACACTCGCCTGCTGCGGCCGCCCGCGTCCTCCCGGGAGCTCCCGGGAGGCTCCTTAGATGTGCTCGGGAGCCCTGCCAAGCGCCGTCCCCGCCTGAGCATCCTGTCACCAAGGGCAGGGCAGTGTCCCCGGGGCAGCCGAGTGCAGCCAGCCCCGCGCCTGCTGGGGTTAGAGCTGCCGTCCCCGGAGAGGCCAGCAGGGGGCGCCAGCTCACAGAGCCCTTCAGTGGAAAGTGCCTTGGGTGGGGCAGGGTGCAGGGCGGCCAGCCTCGTGTGCGTGGGACCCCAGTTCCACCCCCGGCACCCTGTGACCCCACACCAGCATCGCTGAGTCCCAGCAGAGGCCCAGGGCAGAGCCCAGACAGCTCGAGGAGCGAGCCGGCCAGCGTGGAGAGGGAGTGCAGTGGGCGGGGCGTTCGCCTTGCATGCAGCCCACCCAGGTCCTGTGCCGGGCCCCAGAGACCCACCAGCAGGGATCCCGGAGCACAGAGCCCGGAGTAAGCCCTGGGCACAGCTGGGTGAGCCCAAGAAGAGACAAAACAGAGGGCTGGGGGCAGATGAAGGCTGATGCCCGGCCCCGGGGCGGGGAGGGGGGGACAGCGCCTCCCCCAGGCGGCTGCATCCCCGTGACCCCGTCTCTGCATGGCAGGAGCCCTCCCTCTCCTGTCCCGCGGGGGTCAGAGGGGCCCCCAAGCCCTCCCGGGAGCCGCACCCCCCCCCGGTGCTGAAGCACCCCCACCCCAGGCTGGGAGCCGAGACGCAAACTGAACATCGCTCAAATGCCAGTTCCCGCGGCGGGCGCGGAGAGAGGGAGAGGACAGGCGCCGGCTGGGGAGTGCGGCGTCGAGGGGGGGGGGCGCTGAGGCGGGGCCCAGGCAGACCCTGGGTGGGGGCTGCTGCCTCGACCCCTCAGAGCAGTGCCCTAAGGCGGCTCAGCAGAGGTGGCGCTAAACTGTTGAAGCTTTCGGGCCCTTCTAGAACACCAAACTGAGAACACCAGGCCCGGCACCCCCCAGGGAGCTGCTGGGAGGGCTGTGGGTGCCCAGCGGTGTGTGTGTCTGGGGCAGATGCTGGGGCCTCAGTTTACTTTGCTGTGAGATGGGTGCTCCCGGCTCCACGCGGGCTGGGCGGGATCTGGGCCGGGAGGCAGGTGGTCGGCGCACACTCAGCAGGCACCGGGTGCTGTCGTCGCACCCCCCACCCCCCGCTCACCTGGGTTCACCCGGGACTGGGCGCTGGGGCGTGCTGGACACCGGGGACAGGGCGGGACAGCAGCCGAGGCCAGTCAGGAGTTAGCTGGACTCCAGGGGCTGCAAGACTCTCATCACCACCCCCCGCCAGGACGCACCGCTGCGTGGGGACCCCCGTCTCTTCCAGCTCCTGACCCTGGAGGGGCCGTATGCCCAGTGGCCGGTCTGTCTCTCGGCCAGCCTGAGACGCGGCACAGAGCTGAGCCCCCCGGGAACCAGAGCCCGGGGGACGGAGGTGGGGGGCCGGGTCTCTGTCTGGGGACCTTGAGCTGAGGCTGCCCCCGGCCCACGGGGCGCCGGCGGCTCAGGCCCCTGTCAGCCGAGGTCCGTCCTGGGGGGCTGGGAGGGGGGTGCCCTGGCCCTGGCCCTGCCGTCAGGGGCTCTGTGCTGGGGGTGGAGCAGGCACAGCCGGGGGTCCCAGCACTCCCGCCAGGCCCCCTCTCTCAGCCCCCAGGCCCTTGCACAGACACCCCTCTCACCGGGACTGCGTCTCTCCTACCCCCGGGCGCAGGGCTGAGATGGGGAGCAGCTGGGGGCGTGGCCTGCGGCCCCATAGACGCACCGACCCCCTCCCAGTGGCCCCAGGAGACGCGTCGTCCCTCTTCAGGGCCCTGCCAGGCCCTCAGGCAGGAGCCGGACCGTCCACTGGCTGTGCTGAGGCTCTGGGGAGCGGCGACACCGTGACCGCTGGCTGAGGGTCCCACTTCCCATCTGTAGAATGGGTCATTCGGGAGGACACGCAGAGGTGGCCGTGGGCAGCCGTGAGGGGCGTCCCCGCTGAGGCTGGGGTTCTGCAGGGCCCGAGGCAGGGTGAGCGCAGACTCCGCCCTCCGCCCCTGCGTGTGACTCCCGGGACAGCCGGTCCCTGCCCAAGGCTTGCCCAGACTGCCCGCGCCCAGGGCAGACAGCCTCCTGCCGGTCCAGCCACGTCTCGGGGACTCAAGAGTTGGGCCTGGGGACACCGGGGCCGTGCATCCCCTCTCCGGCCAGTGCTGGCCAGTGCCTGGTCCCTGCCCCCCGCCCGGCCTCCTGGTGCCACTTCCCCACCAGATGGTCACCAGCCGGGGCGGCGGCTGAGTGCCCGGGCGGCAGCAGCGCCTGGCCCAGTTGCCCGTTCCTCTGCCCAGCGCGGGGGCCAGGGCCCGGCTGGCAGCTCTGGCTGCAAGAGCCTGGGGGTCCAGGGCAGCGGCCTCGGCCCCCGAGTGGGCCTCGCTCCTCCCTCAGAGCACCGGCCAGCAGGTGCCCACCCGGGCTCGGCCCTGCCCCGGTCTGGCCCCCGCAGCCCAGGGCCGGTGTGTCGGAGGAGGGGAGGCTCCAGGACACGGCAGACCCCGGGGCTGGGGGCCAGCCGGGCGGGGGCCAGACTCCGGCCAGGCAGGCAGGGCGGGGCCGCTGGTCCCCGGAGACCCGGGTGCGGGAGCTGGCGGGGTCAGAGGGGCACCCCGGGCCCTCCCCTCCCCCCGCCATCCCCTCCGCATCCCACTGCGGGCTGAGCGCCCCCAAGCGTGGGCCGAGGGCACCTCGGCCGCGTGCCAGGGCCACCATCTGCCGGGCGCGCCTCGGGGACGGCGCGTGGGGAACAGAGCGTGCTCGGATGGCACCGTGCCACCCCCAGAATAGAGCCCCAGGTGGCCGCCGCACCCAGCGTTCCCCAGGGACGGCTATGTGGAGCCCAGCCGCCACGCCCTGGCCGGAGGGGAGGGGCCTTCATGGGCTCTGTCCACGGGGCCTCTCCGAGGGCCACGGCCGCTGCACCCCTGGGGAAGGGACCCCTGCGTAGGGCTGGGCCTTGTTAGCGGCTCCCGCGCACCCCTCCTCTCCCCGCTGCCGGGGCCTCCTGCCGGCCTCAGTGTGCTCATCTGTGAAGTGGGTGGCCCGGGACTTGGGGGAGCATGTCGAGCCAGGAGGGTGGGACCCCGGCAGGTCAGGGCGTCCCTGGAGGTCTGCCGACTGGGTGGAGCCAGGTGACTCTGGCAGCGAGGGGGTCACCAACAGTCGCAGACAGGCTGGGCCCAGCCCCCAGCCCCTCGTCCTCCTCAGCTGATGCTTCTGCAAGGAGAGAACTGGGAAGCGGGGGGCTCGGGTGTCCGTGCTGGCGTGGGCCCCCTCCGGCCAGCCAGGCTGTGTTCCTGCGGCAGCTGCCCAGTCTGGCCCCATGCCCGTCAGGGAGGCTGACGCTGACCTCCGACAGCTCTTGAACTGCTGACCCCTGACCCAGACGCTCTCAGCCTCTTGCCCACCTGCCCTGGGACACATTTTCTTTCTTCTTTTTGTTTTCGGGCCACGCCCGGTGGTGCTCGGGGCTGGCTCCTGGCTCTGTGCGCAGAGGTCACTCCTGGTAGGCTCGGGACCGGGCGGGAGGCGGGACCGGGCCCAGGTCAGCCATGTGCAAGGCAAGCGCCCTCCCAGCTGTGCTGTCGCTCCGGCCCCTCAGGGACCTTTCCTGGCCAGCGCCTGGGGGGGACTCCAGCCCAGGGGACCTGTCTGTGGACCCCCTGCGTGCCTGCTCCCCTCCCCCCCAGGGCTGGAGAGATGATGGGGTCAGACCCCCAGGGAGCCGTGTGCTTAGGACCCGGGAGGGAGGAGGCCCAGCCCCAAACTCGCCCGAGGCGCCCCATTCACTCCAAAATGAGTCAAGTACAGGTGGGGAAACTGAGTCCCAGGACCTCCAGGGCTCCTGCTGCCTGCCCTGAGCTCTGTCCCCACCCCGGGGCCCCGGGATCCCCCCACCGCCCGTGGGCACGTTCCCGACATGGGCCGAGCTCTGGGCAGGGCAGCCTGGCGGGACACGGAGACAGGGTGGGGGGGACAATGGCACCAGTGTGCGGCCGGCAGCTCAGCGCCAGACAGGAAGGGGGGCGTCAAGGTGGGGTCTGGAAACAGCCGGGCCGAGATTCCCCCTTGAGCCTGCGCCAGCGCCTCCCCGTGCCCCCCGGGGTGCGCCCCAGAGGACGGTGCTGAGGGGCCCGGACCCCAGCGGGCAGCGAGATGGCCGGGCAGCAGGGGCGGCTCCCGGGGGTTCCTGGGGGGCACGGCCTGCCCGGATGCACGGGTCAGGGCGTGTGGATGGGTGTGGGGGGTTCCTGACTCCAGGTCCCGGAGCCTCCTCCCTCCCTCCCTCCTTCCTGTGAGCCAGAGGCCAGCGCGGTGCTGGGCACTGGGCACAGAGGGCTCATTCACGGCTCCTACGGGGCACCACGCCCGCCACGCCGCCCCTCGCTCCCCAGGGCTGGGCGCGGGCCAGGGACGTGAGGGGACCGGGCTTCCCCATGGCGGGAGTTTATGACGCCCCCGGGGGCCGTGGGGCCCCTGCCCACGCGCCGGGCGCTCACGGCTGCTCACGGCTGTCCCTACGCGAGAACGGGCGGGGCAGGGGGGCCAGGCCCTCAGATCCCCCATTGGCCCCGCCCCCAGGCCGTGCCCCCACCTGGCAGCTCCTGGGAGCCCCCGGGGCAGGGAGCGGACTCCCCCGGGAGTGGGGCTCCTTCAGGACACGGGCCTCGGGGGTTCTTCCTGCTCTCTCCCTGCTTTCTGCCCTGTACCCCACCTCAGTGGACTGGCCTCTCGCCCGCTGCTGCCCTCTCTCAGCGCCGTCGGGCAGGCTGGCACCCCCTCAGGGCCCCCCAGGCTTCCTTCCCCAAAGCAACGTGTGCCCGAGTCCCTGCAACAGCAAACACGTGCCAGGGATCACTCATTGGCTCCATGCTCAGGGCTGACTCCTGTTTCTGTGCTCAGGGATGACTCCTGGCTCCGTGCTCAGAGCTGACTCCTGGCTCTGTGCTCAGGGATAACTCCCATTTCTGTGCTCAGGCCTCACTCCTGGTGGATCCTGGTTCGGAGGCCCTATGGGGTTCTGAGGATTGGACAGTGGCTGTGTGCAAGTTTTTGTCTCTGCGGCCCTGCAGATCTGCTCTTCCGGAGACTTCCAGAACTTCCTAACCTCGAGGGCCATGGTTTCGGGGATGGGGAAGGGCAATGGGTGGGGCTGTTCCCCGGGGACCTGTCCGAGGCGGGGTTTGGGGAAGCACAATGTGTGTGGGGGGGAACCGATGCCCTGTGGGAGAGGACGGAAATGGAGCGTGGCCCACGTCCTGTGGATGCAGGGAGGGGGTGAAGCCACGGTGCCCCTCCCTGCCAGAGTCAGAGGGCTGACGCGAGAGGCTCAGCGTACAGGGGGGGACGGCAGGGGGCAGCAGGGGACAGGCACCGCACCTCGCAGGGCACCCAGGAAGGAAGGCCACCTCCCCCTCCCCCCACCCCAGCCTCCGTGTGCCCGGTGGGTGGAGGGCACAGTTCCGCAGCCCGAAGAAAGGAGCATTGACGGGGCGTGGACGGGCCTCCGGGCAGCCTGGGGGTGGGGCAGCCCCAGCGCCCCCCCCCCCCGCGGAAAAGCCCCTGCCAGCCGGTTCTCCCTTGGTGCTTTGGGGAAGATCCTTGGTTCGTGGCTGCTGTGGTTTAGGGGCGCGGCGAGGGCTGGGGTCCCTCCGTGTTGGCTGTTACTGTGAAGTCCCCAGGGCCGCCCCCCGCCCGCCCGCGAGGGGCCCCCCGTGCGCGGTGATTCACGAGGCGACTTCGCCGTTTCCGACGGCTCTTTGGGGTTAGAACACAGACCCGTGGCAGCGCGTGTGCTTCGCGTGTCGGAGGCGCTGGGTTTGGCCCCGGGCACCACGCGTGCGCGCGGGCACCCCCTGAGCCAAGGTGTGGGCTCGCCCCTGAGGTTCTTACTGGCTCTGGGTTCGAGTCTCAGGGTCACGGGTGTCTCCTGTCCAACCAGGTCTAGAAACCTGACCGCTCCCTCTTCAGCAGAGGGAAACTGAGGCCCGAGAGGGGAAGGGGCTTCCCCGCGGCCACACGGACGCCGGGGACACTCTGAGCCTGGCCTTTCCTGCTGCCCCGGCTGCAAGGGCGTGCGCCGACGTGAATGTTGACTGACCCGCCGTGTCCCTGAGTGCTTGTGTTGTCCCAGCCCGAACATCCTGGCGTGCCCTCCAGACCCCCCGAGCGGATGAGGGTCGTGCCAGCTCCTCGGGGCACCATCCGTCCCACACCAGGCACAGCACCCGGGGTGCATGGCAGAAGAAAGGGGAGCATTGATGGGGCGTGGATGGGCCTCCAGGCAGTCTGGGGGAGGGGCAGCCCCAGCCGCCCCCCCCCCCCCAAAAGCCCCTGCCAGCCGGTTCTGCTGGAACCACGTTCTTCCTTGGCTTTGGGGAAGGAACCTTGGCTTGCAGCTGTTGTGGGTCTCAGGGGGCGTTTTCCCCGTCCCCAGCAGTCTCGGTGGCCTGGCACTGTTCTGACGTGGTGCCAGGGACCAGGGGCGGTGGCGGCGGCTTCTGCGGGAGGAGGAAGTGGCCCCCTGGAGCCCCGTGGAGTAACAGGGGCGGGGGGGGCAGTCAGGGAGGCGCCCACAGCACTCAGAGAAAGGACAGTGGCCCTCGAGTTGGAGCCCTGCCTGGCTGACTGTGAGCCCTGCGTCCCCCCGCCTGGTCCACAGCCCCCAAGGGTCCTGGGGCTTCTGGCGAGGGCGGGGTGGGGGGGCAGCCACAGAGGAGGAGCAGACGTGGGGTGTCCCCACCCTGAGTGCCGCCGGTGTGGACGGGGGATTCCGCAGAGCCGGCATTTGCTCCCGCGCCCTCTTCCTTCTGCTGGTGTTTGTTTGGGGGCCACACGCAGCGGCCCTCAGGGCTGGCCCCGGCCCTGTGCCTGGCGGTGCTGGGGGACCTGAGGCAGTGCTGGGGGGACCCAAGGCGGTGCTGGGGGTTCCAACGAGCTCCTGCACGCGCCATGCAGCCCGCCCGCTGGGTCTGCTCATCTGTCGCAGAGAGAACATTCCGCGGCAGAACGGGAAGCGTGGGGGGTCTGTGCTAATCGGGCTGACCGTGCGGGCACCATTCTCGGGGCGCTCTGTGGGTTCACCTCTTTCCCCTGCCCAAAGCATTTCTATTGGGGACATAAAAACAGAAGTCCAGAGAGGCTCATTGACCTGCTCAAGGTCACACAGCACAGCACGTACCCTCTTGCTCTGGAACTCAGGCCCTAATGTTTCATCTTAACATGTCAATATCCTGGTTCTATGTAAAGCCATGATCTGTGGCCTCCGGTTCAGAGGCCCCCAGAGCCCCGGGCTGTCTCCCCGCTGGGTCCCCACTCCTGTGCCTCACGCTCCCCAGGATGAGGCTTCCATTCCAGCAGGGTCCGAGGAGGAACTGGGCTGTGTGCCGGGGGCTGAGCACTGACCCCGGAGCCTCACCCTGGGCCTTTCCCGCTGGGTCGGGGCCTCTCCAGGCACACCAGCTCTACGGGGTGGGGTGGGGGGTCACAGGCCGATGATTCACGAACACCCTCTGCCTCGTGAGCAACGCAGGGCTCCTGATTCTCACGGTGCAAGTAGGGAAACTGAGGCACAGAGCACTGAGGACCTGCCTGGGCAAATGTGTGGCGGCTGTGTCTCAGCCCAGCCTGGCCTGGGTGGGGGTGGGCAGCACGGGGGTCTCAGGCCAGCTTCTCCCCCTGTCTGGCCGGCTCCCCGCCGTGCCTTCAGTGGGGGAGGATAAGGGCTGAACTGGCCGCGCCCCTGGAGGCCGGAGCAGGCGCAGGACGCCTCAGCGGGACCAGCTGCTCGTGCGCTCTCAGCATGGGGACGTGGCGGTCGGGCCGAGTCCCCGGAGGGAGGGACAGTCCCGGGGCCCGGGGGTGCTGGGGCGCCCAGAGGAGAGCGGTGTGGGCCTGGGAAGGAGCAGGGGGGGCCGCCCGCCCACTCGCCCCGGCGGGGTCCAGCCCGTGGGTCCCCAGAGCTGCGCTGAGCCTCGCCCCTGGGGAGCAGAGGACTGGGCAGTGTGGGGGGCCGGTGACCGGCAGGGGGAAGGGAAGCACGTGGTTCCTGGGGCATAGGGGTCCCTCGGGGAGGTCCGTGCAGCGGGGCCTGCTGGCGTGGCCCACCGGTAACCGTGTCTCGCTTTGTACCCCAGGAGCTCTCTGGAGACCGGAAGCACCCTCTCCACTGACCGCTACAGGTACTGTCCCCTCCGCCCCGGTGGGCCCCGATCCCACTGTGCCCCGGGGGCCCAGACTCGGGGGAGCCCCCCCGCCCCCCGCCCGGGGAGGCAGCTGGTGTGTGCTGGAGAGCTCGCTGGCTCGAGTGGCCCCTGAGAATGGGACTCAGCTGGACCCCGACCTCCCCACCCCGGGGCCAGGGCTCAGCCGTTTCCTCCTGAGCTGGGGGGCCCGGGGGCCCGTCCACCATGAGGGTCCCACAGTGACGCAGAGAGAGGCCAGAGCCTGGCCGGAGAGATGGGGTCCCCCCGTCGGCCAGGGTCGCCCCGCGCCTTGGGGCTGCTGGCTGTCTGCAGCGACCGCCTGCTGTCCCAGAGGGTCAGAGGGGAGGTATCGCGCCGTCCGGGACATGAACGCAGAGTGGGGGCGCTGGGCTCTGCGTGCGTGTGTGTGTGTGTGTGTGTGTGTGTGTGTGTGTGTGTGTGTGGGTGACCTGTGTCCGCAGGAGCGGAGGGGTTGGATGTACTGCAGGTGACAGGAAGTCATGCCCTCTGGGGAACCTCTCCCGGGCTGGGCTTGCTGTGCAGGATGCGGGGGCCCGGCCCAGAGTGACCCCCGCGGGGGACACTCACAGGGCAGAGCCTGGACAGCCAGCAGGGCTGCACCCCGAGTGTGCAGGGACGGCCCCAGGGCCGGCTCTGGACCTCCAAGCCTGCAGGGAGGGGACAGGCAGTGGACGTGGAGCCCAGTCACGGCTCCGCCCCACGACCTGCCGACCTCACCCGCCCCAAGGGAGAAGGCAGCGCTCAGCCCCGCCCCTGGGACCCCCTGAGACCCCCTGGGACCCCCTGGGACCGGTCAGCGTCTGATACACCCCGGCTCCGACCAGGGGACGCGCACACCACACTCCGTACCGCCTCGGGGCCAAGCGGGCGGTCAGTGTGGGACCCCCGCACCCCTGCCCTGGGCCGGGCTGCCCTGCCTCTCGGCCACTGCGGACCCCCGTGAGCTCGCGCTCGCCGGCCTTTTGTCACAAAAGCAACAGTCCTCTCGGGTGTCCCGAGTCGTGGGAAAGGTGCTAGCGCAGGTGTTTGTCGGGGGTGGAGGTGGTGTTAGGGGGGCCGTGTGGGAAGCGAGGGCCCACACCCATCCCCTGCGCCCTCTGGCAGAACTCCAGAGGCCCCTCGTCCCGGGGCCGCCTCCCTTACCCACAGTTCCTCCTTCCGTGATCACACGGTCACATGCCGAATCTAGAATATTCTTGAGTTGGGTCGGAGCCCGAGTACCGTGGGTAGGGCACTTGCCGAGCATGCGGCCCACCTGGGTTCGGTCCCCAGCATCACAGATGGTCCCCGACCCCACCAGGAGTGAGCCCTGAGCACTGGGTGTGAGCCCTGGAGCCCCTCGTATTAGTTCTTTAGCACAAACTTCTCATGACCACACACACACACACACACACACACACACACACACGCACTCCTGCCTTGGCCCTGCAGGGTGTGTGTTTGCAGATGGACGCCCCCGGCAAGGGACTGGGCAGCTGAGACTCTCCCTCTCGGCACACAGCGTGGCGTCACCTGCTCGGTCACTCTGCTGCTCTCGGGCCAGCGGGCAGCCCGGAGGGATGAAAGTGGGGGCGGGGTCCTGTCCTGTGTCAGGCATCACACGCGGGATACGCTAGCCCTGGGGCCGTGGGGGCTGGTCAGCGCCGGCCACTCTGGGGAGGCCAGAAGTAACCGCACAGGCGATGTGGCCCCGGGAGGGTCGTCCAGGCGGAGGGTCAGCCGTGCCATGGCCTGAGGTGCGTCCCCGCCCTGCGTCCCCCGCAATGCCCCCGGGCCGGGGCTCCCCTGTGCCCCCCCCCCACGCCGGGTGTCCCAGTGCTGTGGGGGCAGCAGTGGCCGAGCCCCCTTGCCCCGGGGCTGCGGGCAGAGGGTGCTGACCGGCCGTCCCAGGCGGTCCCACAGAGGCGGGCGGGCTCAGCCTGGGAAATGAGACAAAGGTTCCAGCCCGTAATTGGCTCCTTTCACAGGCCGGCGCTTCCTGCGGGCGGGCGCGTGAGGAGGATGCTAATGGCGGGGGAGGGGCAGCGCTACCTTGGCCCGGCAGATGGTCCCCTCCTCCCCACTGCCCCCCACCTGGGCATGCCCTCCTCTGCCCTCATGCTGGGGGCCCTGCTCCCGGGAGGCCCCCAGGGGCAGCCCACACCCGCCCTCTGGAAGCTTCTCGGCTGTGTCCATCCTGTCTGGGATCTTGGGGGCCCTGCCATGTGTGTGTGTGTGTGTGTGTGTGTGTGTGTGTGTGTGTGTTGGTGGGAAGGGTGTTTAGCAGCCTCGAACCCGCCCCTGGTTATGGTGACCCCAGATTTTCCCCAGCCCCGTGGGGTCCTGGTGCCCGTGCTGGGTGGGGGACCTGCCTCCATGCCTGGGGACTCTGCCCGGGGAGCTTTTCCAGGCCCCTGTCCCAGGCCAGCCCTTGGCCTCCAGCAGCCTGGCTGGGACCCCTGACCCCAGCCCCTCCCGCACCTCCTCCCCACCGACCGTGCCACACACAGGGATGGGGTCTTTGCTGAGCCCCTGCTTTCTCACCTGGGTGAACCCGCCCTTTGTAACTGAGGTCGAGTAAACGAGGGTGCCCCAGGGCAGAGGAGGTGGACTGTGTGTCCAGTGCCCCCCCAGAAACCCCGCAAACCAGACCCCTCCCTCGCCTCCCCAGGAGCCTTCGCTGCCACGACAATGAGTGGCCCCCACAGGCTGGGGCAGGCTGAACCCTGAGCGGTGGCCTGGCCTGGGCAGGCAGGGGATGGGGGGGTGTCCTGTCTTTGGGGAGACTGGGCAGGTGGAGAAGGGGCCAGTGTTAGAGGGCTGGGGGGGAGAGGTGTCGGAGTTCCAGTCCGATGGTGCAGGGCAGCCCCCAGGAGGGACATACAGGCCCTGAAGGGGCGAGGGGTCTCACATCAGGCGGGCAGCAGGTGGGCGGGTCAGTGTGTGGCTTCCCCCCTGGCACCTGAGGCCACCTGAGGGCACGGAGCAGGCCGGTGCAGGCTGGCCAGGAGAGGGGAGGCAGGGACAGAGCAGGGCCTGGAGCCCCCACCCCCCGGGACAGAGGGGGCTGGGGCCCGGAGCCCGCATTCGGCCCCGGGGTCCCTGTCCCTGCCCAGTGATGGTCCTGGCTGGCCATGGCCCCTGGCCACACCCCGCCCCTCCTCTCACCCCAGCCCCGGGAGTCCCCCCGCCGGCAGCCAATGAGCTCGGCCTTGGCAGTTCCATTTTAGATTTTATCAATGTGTCCCCGTTGCCCCGGCAACGGGCTGGGCGGCCCTGTCAGCCTCTCTCGGCTCCCACCATGTGGCGCCTGGCAGGTCTCTGCTCACGCAGGCCGGGATCCCGCCAAACCGGACTGAGCTGGCCGCCAAGGCAGCCGGCTGGGTGTCTGTCTGTCCTCAGGCTCGCCCCCTCCCCACGGGGGGCCCCGGGGACCCTGCACCGTGCCCTGACCAGGTTCGGTGCCCGGGGGTCCTGGCTGGAGAAGGAGCCACCAGGAGCTCCAGGATGACAGGCTGGGGGCCCCCCCCACAGCTCAGCCGGGCCTCGGCCTGCCCCGGGGACCCCCAGGGGAGCCCCAGACCGCGCCAGCCACCAGAGACAGCGGCAGCGAAGCCGCCCCGACACGCCGCCTGAGCGAGCCGCCGGCTTTTGTGTGCGGTTCTTTGTACTGGAGGCGGGTGGTGCCGGCGCCCGGCGTGGGCGTGGGGGCCAGGGCGGGCCCAAGCCTCCAGCCCCCCGACTCCCACCAGCCCCTCTCTGCGTCCCCGAGGAGGCGCCAGAACGGGCCAGCCGGGGACCCCAAAGGTGAAAATGCTCAAGTTCAAGGCCTTTTGCCTGGATTACTGGCAGTTTCTGTGTCTGCAGCCGCTGCACGGGATCTATAAAAGGTAGGCGGGCCCTCAGCCGGGGCTGGGGGTGGCCCCGGGGGGAGTTTATCCCGAGCCTGCCGTCCGCAGAGCCCCCTGGCCACCCGGCACGGGGTCCCAGCGCCGAGCTGTGGCCCCCCGCTCACTTTGCGTCTCTGTTCCGTCTATCCGTCCCCCAGCCCTGTGCCCGCCAGTTTCTGCAGGAAACTAGGTCACCCAGAGGGTCCTGTCTGTGGCCGAGCTGCTGGTGCCTTGTTGCTGGCCCCTGGGAGCAGCCCTGGGGCCGACTTGCCCTGCGAGAGTGACCCAGGGAGCCCGGCCCCATCCTGGCCGACCGCTGAGATGCTGGGGATTTGCCTGTCCCCACCCCAGGCGGGGATCTGGGGCAGAGCCGGGGACAGCAGCCCTGTTCAGGCAGCGGCCGTGCGGGTCCCTGCCCCTGCCTTTGGCTCCGTCACTTTCCCTCTCTGAGCCGCTGCGTCCTCTTCCCGCGGGACTAGGGCCTCGGGGTGGGGAATGGCACTGGGTGGGGGGGGGCACTCCTGAAAGGAGATGGACAGCGGTCACCACGGCCTGTGTCCAACACGGAATGGGGAGGAAGGGCCTCGGGACACCGTCCCTGCGGCCAGCACACAGTCCCCTCAGCAGTGTGTCCCCAGAGCCATGGCAGGAGTGTTAGGGCGCCCGCCTCTCGGGGCAGGGGGCAGTCGGGGCCATTCCGGGCCAAGTGTGGGTTTAGGGACACGCCCGCCCCGCCTGCAGGGGGCGCCGAGCTCCCATGCGCTGGGCCCTGGAATGTTCTGGAATTGTGAGAGTCGTACCCAGGGGCCCGCCAGGCTGGCCTTGGGACTGTGAGTGTGGGAGTAGGACCCCGTGGGGGGCTTCAGGGAGGAGGGGGCAGCCCAGCGGTGAAGTGCCTGCAGGAGCTGGTGGGGCCCGAGGCAGGGGGATGCCCGGAGTCCCCCACGGGCAGCTGGCCTCTCTGCGGCTCACGGAGCAGAGATCATTGAAGGTGCTGGGCAAGGAGCCAGGTCCTCCTGGGGAGTCCCAGGGCCTGTGTGAGACCCCCCACTGGCCCACGTATGGGCGGTGGGTATCTTTTTCAGACAGTGCTCTTTTCTCAAGCCCCATGTCCCGGAAACACAAGACGTAACCCTCAGGGACGTCTTGTGTCCGAGGGGAAGGAGCCACCCCCAAACCAGGAACATGGGGCTCCGGGTTTAGCAGAAGTCCCGCCGAGGGCCCAGCAGCCAGGTGGGAGGCCGTCTGGGGGAAATCAAGGAGGCCTTCCTGCAGTAAGCGACACCAGAGTCAGACCTGGGCGGAGGAGCAGGACGATTCCTAGACAGGAGAAGGTGTCAGAGCTGGGGCCTGAGCACACAGATGGCCACAAGCCGGGCTGGTTTGGAGTCAGGGCCGAGGGCGGGTTGTTGGCTGCCTGTCCGTGATGGGGACAGGTAGGACAGCCGGGGGAGCACCGTGACGTTGAGGCCGCTGTGTGTCTGCCACACGGAGGCCGCTCTGCGAACACCCAGCTCTGCACAGCCCCAGGGAGTGGAGAGACCCCCAAGACCCCCGTTGTGAGGAAACCGAGGCCTGGGGAGGGAAAGTTAGCTGGCCAGCCACTGGGCCATCGGCCAGTCTGGCTGCAAAGGCCACAGCTGGCCAAGCTGAAGGGGCTTCCACGGGATACCCGGCCCGTCTGTGTCTGTCAGCGGTAGGGATTTGCCCACCAGCCAGGCAGTGGACCCTGGCTTTGAGCTGAGAGGCCCACCTCGAGGTCCCCTCTACAGCTGGGGGCCAGGGGCCAGGGGTCTCAGCGCTCCGTGGGATACACCACCTCTGGAGGGGCTTCAGGGGTGTCTTTGCCTGGGAAAGGCTTTGCAGGCGGCACCACTCGCCCTGCCCCCCCCCCCACTCGCCCTGCCGCCCCCCCCCATGCCATATGCTGTTGTTGAAAGCTGCGACCCCAAACTTGAGAGTATGAAAAGGGTGTTTTGTAGACAATGCATAATTAACCACTTCTAAACACAGGGTGTGCCGGGCTCCTGCGAAGCTGTTAATTATTCTTCATTAGTGATCTTAAATTAATGTAAAATAATCCTGGAGCCCTGCCAGGGCCGGGGGCTGGGGGTGGAGGGAGCTGCCGGCTCCAGCTAAAAGCTCGGGAGTTTCGACCAAGAAAAGTCAACCTCCAGCCTCGGCCACCCCCCGCCCCGGGCTCTGGCGACCCACAGCCCTTTCCCACGGGAGGGCACAAAGCTGTCCCCACCCCCAACCCCCAGCCCTGGCCCCTAGTCCTGCAGACACCGGGATGCCCTCCTGATTGACATTCGGGCAGAGAGAATGCAGAGTGCGTGAAAACTCAAGCCCACTTCAGAAATGTGCCGTTCCCGGGGGTCTCCCTCAGACCCCCACCCCCCACCTGCCCCCGAAGTCTGACCCCCACCCATGCTGACACAAGCTGTGCTTTTTCCTGATTTTAAGCTTCAGCTGAATGAGAGCGTCACTTGCAGCTCGCTTCCTGAGAAAGCTTCGCTGCTATAGCTCAAGAACCTGAAATGAGCAGTTTCAGCCACTTCCCAAGCGTTGAGGGTCTGAGCACCGTGGTGTGAGCACCCCCCTGCCTGAGGGTCGTTTGCCTCTTCCCACGCTCTGGCCCCACTGAACACGGCCCTGCCAGTCAGACTGCTGGGGGTGGCAGCCCGTGACCGTGGGGTCTGACAGGGCATGCGTGCTGCTCCCTCACGCCTGCTGTCCTCAGAAACACTCCACCCCCAGTGCTCACTAGCAGCAGAATCCCCTGCCTTTTAAAGGCTGCATAATATTCCCTGATCTGTGCAACCATGCTCTTCTGCTTTCTGTGGACATGGCCTGTGGCCTGCTGCTGCCATAGGCTGTTCTCCACCAGGCCCAGGGTCTGCATGGTTTCTCAGGACCCCCGTGACCGAGGGGGCCCCTCCCACAATTCTCCATCCACCTGACCCGAGGTTCAATGCAAGGGTTCTGGCTTGTGGCGCTTCTCGGCCCTGCAGAGCCAGGGACCACTGGGGTCCTCCCGATCGGGACCCGAGCTCGTCCTGGGTCACACCAGCTGTGCATGGGGACATTTGTGAAGCCAAGTGGTGGTGCCAAGGATGGAACGGGGTCAGGCCTCTGCGTTCTAACCACTATACTGTCTCCCGGGCGGGCATTCTTGTGACTCGGCATCTCAAGGCAGACGGGACATTTCTCGGGAGAGAGAGAGGAGCACGCAGGCGTGGTGAGGGTCCTCCTGAGCCCGCTCAGGCAGCAGGAAATGGAGGGTGGCAGACACGCTCCGTTCCCTGCGTCACGAGCAGCCTTTGCGTCCTCGCCTGCACGCCATGGGGGCTTCTGTCCGGCCCTAGAGGGTAGCTGCAGGGTCCCAGTAAACCGAGTCCCTGTGGGTGCGTTTCGTTGGCCTCTTAGGGAGAAGTGAGTTGGCTCTGCAGACTGGCGATCTGTAAAGAAACCCCTTTGGGAGCCCCAGGAGTGGCCGGCCCTGGGGCTGGGGGTCGAGGAGGGGCTGGGCAGAGGCTGCCAGGACACCCCCTTCCGGAGGCCCCACCGATGCCCAGGAAGCTCAGGCCAGGCCCCCGCGGACTGGCCTTGAGCACCCTGAGGCTTCAGAGAGTGACCGGCCGGTGTGGGCTCCCAGCCAGGTCGGCGATGGTTGCCAGTGTCCCCGCCAGAGCCGAGCGTCCCCCGCACTTGGTGTCGCCTTCATTTTCGGGTAGCCTGCGACGTCGCTGTGGTGTCCCTAGTCCACGAGGCCCGCGAGGGCGAGTCGGCTGCTCCCCACGCGGAAGGGTGACCTGCTTCCTGGGGTGAGCCCCCGGAACCTCATTCAAACAAGGGCGTTGGCCGTGGGGGACACAGCCGGGCAGCTGGGAAGGGGTGCCCCCGAGCCCGGAGTCCTGGGGGTGAGCAGCCGGACCCTCGAGGCCAAGCACACAGCAGGGAGACAGGAGCTCCTGGAAGGAAGGGTGGGAACCCTGCACCCCACCCAGCAGGGCTCCCCCACTGTGCAGAGGCCACGTGCTCCGGAGAGTGGGCTCCGAACCACAGGCAGGGAGAGAGCCTGATTGGTCCTGCCCAGACTGCCCCGCCCACAGGCATCGAGAGAGCCAGATTGGTCCAGCCAGGCCAGACTGCCCCGCCCACAGGCATCGAGAGAGCCAGATTGGTCCAGCCAGGCCAGACTGCCCCGCCCAGAGGCATCAAGAGAGCCAGATTGGTCCAGCCAGGCCAGACTGCCCCGCCCACAGACATCGGCAGAGCCTGATTGGTCCAATTGGTCCGGCCCCTGTGCTGGAAGGTAAATACCTTCCCACCCGTGCCCAGATGTGGACGGCCCGGAGCGAGGCAGGGTGATCTGACCCATGTCAGAGCCCTGAGCGCTGGACTTCGGGATCCCCAGGGAGGGATTGCGAAGTGGCTGGACAGACCCCAGGCTGAGCTTGATACCCCGGGCCAGAACCGTCTTGCAGCGGCGAGAGCAGGCGCCGGAGGTCCAGGACGGCTCCTGTGTGACATGCATGACTCCTGGGTCCTCTGCTGGCCCGAGCCCCGGGGAGACGGTGTGAGACGCACAGGGCCTCCCTTCTTTCTGGGAAAGGGCTGGCCCAAGCTCCCCACACACCCACTTCCTGCCCACAGCGGTGGCTGCGAGACTGGCACAGACAGGCCTGTCTGCCCTCAGCCGCGTCCTGGCAGCCAGTGGAGGAGTGGGACGTCCGCAGGGGATGGCTTTGCCAGCCCGGGGGGCTCTGAATACCCAGGCCGCTTGGCTGAGCTGAGTGCTGGTGAGCTGGAGCCTTTTCCCCACCAGAACCAGGCAGGGCGGGTATGGCCCCCACAATTCATGTTAGAGTCTTTCTTATTTGGGGTCACCCCAGCAGTTCTCGGTGCTCGGAGAACCATGTGGTGCTGGGGCTGCAACTCTGGTCCTCTTACGGGCGAGCCTGTGCTCCAGCCCCTGTTAGGTGCGACCCCCGTACAGCACAGCGTGCAACTGTGAAGACAGAGCCCCACAAGGTCCCTAGTGTGGTTTCCTGAGGACAGATGGGCCCATTCATAGAGGGCTAGGGGAGGGGGGAAGATGGTTAGTGTTTGTCAAATTATCAGGGCCACCAGGGCCCAGATAGTTGGCTAACATTTTCCTGGGTGCATCTGTGAGGATGTTTCCAGATGCAATGAATATCTGAATCCGGTACTGTAAGCAGACTGGCCTCCCCAGTAGGGTGGGCCGCATCCAATCAGGTGAAGGCATGGTCAGCTCAGAGGGCCAAGCGGGTGTGAGGGGCCCTGCTCTGCTGCCCTTGAGCGGGGGCCTGTTTCCCTCCATCCAAGCACCGGCTCTTTCTGGTCTGGAGCCTGCCGGCTCTGCCTGAATAGTGCCTTTCGCTCTCCCATCTTCAGTGACCCAGTGCAGATGCAGGGACCTGTCAGCCCCCATCCCTGAGTGAGCCGCCTCCTTCTGCTAATAAATAGAAGAGGGAGAGACTGGGTCTCCTAGGGGTGCTGTTCCTGGGGTGCATCGTGCAAGGGCTTGGCAAGGGGCCCTGTTGGAAACCAGCCCGCCGGGTGGGAGATCTCCAGCTCCAGAAGGCACCACTGGTAGAGAAGAGGGCTGGAGTATGTCCTTTACGACAGGAACACTGTCGTCATGATTACGTCTCGTGTGTAAGCCAGGGTTGCTCAGCCTTTTTTCTTCTGTGGTCCTTCTCTGTCCTTGATTTCTTCCTTTGACCCGAGATTATTCTGAGGGGGGTGTGCACAGGGGTCCGTGTGTTCCCCAGCTGAGATGTGCTGGTTTAAGCCGTCTGCCTGTGGTTCCGTTCTTGCTGCCTCGGCAACGCTATTGTGGAACTTTCTTCCTGGGGGAAGTGGGCAGAGACCCCCATTCTCAGGTTTAGCATGTGCACCCCTTCTTTCCCGGGCAGAAACCATGTGGCGCGCTGTGGGTTTGGGATATGGTGTTGGGGGCTCTGGTGGGTGGGGCTGTGGTGTTTGGGGCTGTAGTGGTCTGGGCTGTGGCACTCACGCTGATAATTAGAGCTGTGGATATGGGAGCTGTGGAGGCTGAGGCATAGTGGGCGGGGCTGTGGTCCGATGGGTGGGGCTGTAAGTGGGCAGGGCTGAGGTTGACTGGGAGGGGCTCTGTGAGCAGGTCTATGATTGGCTGGAATGAATCTAGTGGGCAGGGTGGGGCTGTAGAGGGCGTGGCTTTGGCTGGGTGGGACTAGTGGGCGGGGCTTTGGCTGGGTGGGGCGTGGTGGGCGGGGCTGAGATTGGCTGGAAGGGGCTCTGAGCAGGTCTATGGTTGGCTGGAAGGAATCTAGTGGGCGGGGCGGGGCTGTAGAGGGTGTGGCTTTGGTTGGGTGGGTAGGGCTGTGGTGGGCGGGGCTGAGGTTGGCTGGGAGGGGCTTTGTGGTCAGGTCTATGGTTGGCTGGAAGGAGTCTAGTGGGCGGGGTATGACTGTAGGGGGCGTGGCTTTGGCAGGCTGGGCAGGGCTGTAGTGGGCAGGGCTGAGGTTGGCTGGGAGGGGCTCAGGCTGCTGCCTTTGAGGCTGTGACCTGGTACACAGGATGTGGGTAGTCCAGGCCCCACCCTGCACTGCCCACTTGTATAGAGTCAGACGGGGGTTCCCAGAGACGGGAGGACTGTTCTTCCCAGGAGGGCACCCAGAATGAGATCTGGGTCAGTTAGGGGTCCTGAGAGAGGACTGCAGGTGGGGTGCTTGCCTTGCGTGCAGCCAGCCGGGGGTTCGATCCCCAGAACCCGACAAGGTCCCCTGAGCCCCACCAGGAGTGATCCCTGAGTGTAGACCCAGGAGTCAGCCCTGACTACCCCAGGCGCGGTCCCGCCACCGCCCCCCACCCCCCGGCCCGGCAAACAGATGTGGGTAAGCGAGTGAGCACTGCTGCCTGCGTGGGCGTCCCCTGCGTGAGCGCGGCGACGGGTGGCAGGAAGGACCCTGCAGTGCCGAGAGCTGAGGGGATGAGCCCAGTTTCCCAGGGTGTGTTCCGCGGTGGTTGTGGTTGCCGCGAGACGGAGAAGGGGGCGGGGAGGCAAACAGGTCGGTGCTGACCGCAGGGCCGGAACCCACACAAAGGGGCCTTTGTGCTTGGCCTGCAGCTTTTCTCTGGGTCCTGAGACGGATTCAAACCACAGTGTGAAACAGGAGAGTTTGCATGGCTTGTGCGGGGCTTGTCCCTCCAGCTCCGCCCCTGACCCTTCTCCATCCTGCCCAGCACCTCCTCCGGGAGGCCCTCCCTGATGCTGGGACCACAGAGCCTGACCTGTATCCCTCCTGTCCTCCCTATATGGCGCGGGTGCTCAGTCTGCCTGTCCGAGTGTCAGCACCCAGCCCTTCTGGCACACAGCAGGGGCCGCCCTGGGTGTCTGTGGACAAGGGATTCCAGATTTCTCGGAGAGGACCAGAAAGTCTTGTCCTGCCTGTGACCTGTGCCCCGCCTCCACCAATTGCTATCTGACCCTTCAGGAGGTGAGGGGGGGTGCACAGGAGGTGAGAAAAATGTGAGGTGAGCTTTGAAGAGCTGCGCTGCTGCCTCCCAGGGCGTTTTTGTCACCGAGCTGGGCAGCGTTGGAGCCCAGCACCTTTGGCAGGAAACAGTATCCGCCTGACATCCAATCCCATTGTCTCGTTTTCATGGTAACCTTCTACTTACAGCGAGTGATCCTGGTTTTCCATTTAGGGGTGTGCGATTAAGTTTCCTTTTCAAATAGACGTATTGGGGGCAAAAGCTAATTTGGTATTTGGTGCTTCCTTTTTACCTTCTGAGTGTTTTCACCTGATACACAGTTTGGGGAAGACAGAACAATAGGACAGCGGGTAGGATGTTGGCCTTGCACATGGCCAACCCCGGTTCGATGCCTACCACCCCATAGGGTCCCCTGAGCCTGCCGGGAGGGATCCCTGAGTGCAGAGCCAGGAGTCAGCCCGGATCATTGGGTGTCACCAGGGGTGCCCACTTTTCCCCCACCCCCTCCCCCGAAGGAAAAACCACAGTTTGGAAGAGAGCTGGGATATGGCTCAAGTTACGAGTCCCTGAGTTCAATCCCTGGCACTGAGCACCTCTGTACACAATCACCTGCCCCTCCTACACACACACACACACACACACACACACACACACACACACCCTCTACCTCCTGGCACTGCCAGAGTGACTCTAGTGACCCCCAGCATGGCCAGACCCGAGCACAGAGCCGTCAGTTCCACACATCAGCATCTCAGAGGTGGGTCAGGCTTCCCAGCATCCCTGAATGTAGCCCCCTAGAAATTAAAAAAAAAAAGTTAAAAAGCCACAGTTGGCAGCAGAGAGAGTGGCCGCCAGCATCCTAGGTGAATGCCAAGTCTGGGCCCGAGGTGCCCGGGCTGTGCCCTCCGGCTTCTGTCTTCTGCCTCCCCCCGTGGAGTCTCGGCCGCTCAGACGGGCCTCTGGGGTCAGGCCTCTCAGACCAGCAGACCCGGCCCACAGTAACCGAATGTGGGAGCTGCAGAGCTTAAAAGACGTGTTTTAAAATAAGATTCTTCTATGCTTTATTATCTACAGCCAGTTGATTTCTAGATCTGGTTTTGTTTTTTCCTGGGGGGGTGCGGGGGTGCACACCTGGTCACGCTCAGGGATGACCCCTGGCTTTGCACTCAGGGATCACTCCTGGCAGGCTCAGGGAGCCGTACGGGATGCCGGGGATCGAACCTGGTTGGCTGCACACAGGGTAAGCGCCTTCCCCGCTGTGCTGTTCCTGTAGATCTCTTTTACTGACCTGTGTACCGGGGTTATGTCCAGACGTCTCGTGCAAAGAGGGGTCTGCGTGGGAAAAGTGGGAGGAACAGCCATGGCTGCAAGAGTCTGCTCCAGACGGGTCCCCAGGGGAGCCACACGCTCTCTAGTGGGAGCACCCCTTTCTATAAATTACCGTCACCTCTCAGCTTATTGAAATGGCGAGGCTGGGTTCCATCCTCAGTGCCCCGTATGGTGATTCCTGAGTGCAGAGCCAGGAACAGCCCCCGAGCATCTCAGGTGTGGCCCCCAAACAAAATAACAAGAGAAGAAAGACCCCGGGCTCTTTGTACTGAAACAGCCCCTGTGGCGCCGGGGTGGTCTGCCCCCCAGCTCCCCCCAGCATGCATGCCGGACTCCCCGACTTCCTGCTCACTGCAGAGAGGTTTGGAAGCCTGGTGAGACTTGGCTCCGATTTCCTGAGCCAGTTGATTTTTCAAAGAAAATGCTAACGAGGGCCTGGAGAGAGGGTTCAGCGGGCTGAAGCACGTTTTGCAGGCAGCGGGCCCGGGTTTGATCCCTGGCACTGTGTGATCGCCCTCCTGCACTGAGCCGGGAGCAACCGAGTACTGCCTGGTGCAGCCCCAAAACAGACTAAAGAAAACAGAATAAGGGGGCTGGAGCGATAGCACAACGAGTAGGGCGTTTGCCTTGCACACAGCCAACCCAGGTTCGAATCCCAGCATCCCATATGGTCCCCTGAGCACTGCTAGGGGTAATTCCTGAGTGCATGGGCCAGGAGTAACCCCTGTGCATAGCCGGGTGTGACCCCCACCCCCCAAAAAAAAACAAAACAAAAAGAAAACAGAATAGGGGCTGGAGTGTCAGAACGGCAGGTAGGGCCCTTGCCTTGCATGCTGCCAACTCTGCTCAATCCCGGGCACCCCATGTGATCCCTCCAGCCCCACCAGGAGTGATCCCTGAGCACAGAGCCAAGAGTAGTGTGTGTGTTTTCATAGTTACAGTGTGAGTTACAGTGTGTATATGTATGTGCACATAGTTACATTTTATACATTACAGTTACAGTTTCAACATTATTTCATACAGTGTGTATATGTATGTGCACACGTATGGCTACAGTGTGAGAGCGTGTGTGGTCACAGTGTGAGTGTGTATGTGCAGTGACAGTGTGACAGGGTATATGGGTACAGTGTGGAGTGTGTGTGTTAAAAGTGTGACTGAGTGTGTGTGGTCAGAGTGTGAGAGAGTGTGTGTGTGTGGTCACAGTGTGAGAGTGTGTGTGTGGTCACAGTGCGACTGTGTGTGTGTGTGTGGTCACAGTGTGTGTGTGGGTGTGTGCAGGTGTGTCCTGTAGGCCCTCGGCTTGTGTCCCTTTCTGTGACCTTGCACGCTGCCAACACCCTACCCCTTTTCGGAGACTGGGGAGAACGCTCGGGATGTTCTGAGCACCGGCCACTCCTGTTTGGATGACCAGGACACGGCAAGGGTGCTGTCCCCTAGACTCCGTGGCCTAGAAGCTCCGCTGTGGGGCAGCGGGCCTCGGCGACCTTCCCCTTCCCTGGGCTTTTGGTGGGGACCATCCCGCCATCTGGGTCTCGACACCGAGGGTCACCCCCTTTGGGGGCAGCGAGCGCCTTGTAAAGACCCCATGGACGGGGCAGCTCTCGTGGGAACACTCAGGGCCAGACCCCAGAGCAGAGTCCCAGATCTGCTGTCCCCGTGGGACCATGGGTGGGCCACTACCCCCCCTTCTCCTCACCTCTGGGAAATCGGCGGCCACTGTGGCTTGCTCTGATCCCCCACCTGCCCGGTCTGGGCGTCCTCCCGGCCTCCAGAGCTCTGGGGAGCACTGGAAGCAGAGTCCGCCACTAAGGCCGGGCCCTGCCCTCTGAAGCTCTGGTTGCCCCACGCCTGGACACTCGGGAGCTTCCACGGCCAGGCCCATCTGGTCTCCAGCCCTCGGCTTCCTCCTCTGCAGGGGACGCCGAGGGGATCAGGAGAGGGATCACTGATCACTCACAGACCCTCGTCGATTGGCTCACTCTCTCCCCAGCAGGGCTCAGGGACCTGGGGCCACTTTTGGTAACAGTCGAACAGCCCCAGGATTCGATGCTGCTTGTGCCCTGCAGTGCTGGGGGCCACCAGGGCCACCCCCAGGAATGCTCAGGGGCCACCGGCATCACCCCCACCCGTGTTCAGAGGCCAGGTGGTGCCAGGGATCGAACCCGGGTCCTGACCAATGTCCCATCTCCCCACCCTGCTCGTCTGTTCACTCCTCTGGGACACAGGGACCCCCCAGAAAGACAAGACGCTCCCGTCTGCTGGGGGGCTGATGTTGTGACCCCCACGGTCATCTCCAGTTCTCCGCAGGCCAGCGGGGGCAGCTCGTGTGGTGCTCAGGGCAGGCCAAGCCCAGCAGGGACCCCCCCCATATAGTCTCAGCGGGCAGATCCCGGGGTCAGCCGGCCAGGCCTGCATTCTGCATGGAGACTTAGACCCGCAGGTGGCATGCAGGGGTGCCCCCCGCCGGGGGTGACCTCCTCTCCTCTTACCCCTGCGCTAGGACGGCGGCCTGAGCCTCTCACACACGCCTTTTCCCAGCCCGTGGCTGGACTTCATCCCCGTGGGCCGTGAGTCACTCGTGAGCACTGGGGCGAGAACAGCAAGGGCAGGGATGTTTCCAGGGACCGCTCACCCCACTGCCTGCTGGGACCCCGCTCCTGAGCGCCCAGCGTGTGTCCGTTGGTGCTGAGGGACTGCTGAGAGGACAGCTGTGTTGGTTCCTGCAGGAGGAGCCCCCCAACTCCCACCAGGGCCGGGTTCTGGGATGCCCCCCATCCTCTGACAGTCCCACGACAGGGGGCGCTGTGGCAGGCCCCGGGGCCACCGAGGGCGGATGTCGGGCGGGTGTGCCTGCAGCCTCCAGACACTTGAAGCCTGTTTCCTCCTCCGTAAAGTGTGACCTTCGTAAGTGGCTTCCCCACCCCTTGCCTCAGTTTCCCCACAAGTACAAAGCAGTTGGCCATAAAACCGGCGCTGTGTGAGGGGGCTTCCACTCAGGGGTGTTAAGGGGCCGAGCGAGAACACAGTGAGAGTGGTGGTGGAAGCAGCAGTGCACCCCGCAGACCCCCAGGCCCTCTGCTCCCCGGGGGCAGACGGAAGTGATGGCTGTTGGGGGCTGCAGCCCAAGGAGCACTGTGTGCAAGGGAGCCCTCAGTACCCCCCAACCGGTCCCCAAGGACTCAAGCAGCTGCCCCAGCTTCCAAGAGGAAGTGCTGTCTTGTGGGAGCTGACAAAAGGCAAACCCGTCCTTATGCCTCAGTTTCCCCACCTGTAAAATGGAGGCAGGGAAGCGGTGACAAGACACTGGTTGGAAGGAGACACACATGTGGGTGCATGCAAGCAGGGTCAAGAGTGAGGCCCGGCGCTGCAGGGTTCTGGCAGCTGGGAGAGGGGCTTAGGAGGGCCCCTCACAGACGTACTTCAGGCTCCTGACCACCAGGTGCCTGCACTGGGCCACAACAGACAGGGAAGGCATGCCCCCTCTGGGCTGGGTGGTCAGGCTCGAGGTCAGCCCCAGAGTCTGAGGCTATTGGACCCAGGACTAAGAGAAATTAGAGATGGATGGATGGAAGGTGAATGGATATGTGGATGGGGGGGTGGATGAATGGGATGGATGGATGGATGGATGGATGGATGGATGGATGGATGGATGGATGGATGGGTGGGTGGATGGGTGGGTGGGTGGATGGATGGATGGATGGATGGATGGATGGATGGATGGATGGATGGGCAGATGGGTGGGTGGGTGGATGGATGGATGGGTGGATGGATGGATGGATGGACGGACGGACGGACGGATGGATGGATGGGCAGATGGGTGGGTAGATAGATGGGTGGATAGATGGGATGAATGGATGGATGGGTGGGTAGATGGGTGGGTGGATGGATGAGTGGATGGATGAATGGATAGGTGAATGGTTGGATTGGTGGCTAGACGGCTGGCTGGCTGGATGATGGATGGGTGATGGGTAGATGGATGTATGGATGGATGGCTGGGTGGATGGGTGGATAGATGATAGGTGATAGGTGGATGTATGTATGTATGTATGGATGGATGAGTGGGTGGATGGATGGATGGATGATAGGTGGGTGGATGGATGTATGTATGGATGGATGGGTGGGTGGGTGGGTGGGTTGGTAGATGGGCGATGAGGAGCTGGGTGAGTGTGTGGGAGGAGGGATACCTGCATGGAAACATGAATGGGTGACTGCATCTGTGGGTGGCCACTGGGGTGCTGTGAATGAGGGTGTGTGTGGGTGGGACGCGTCAACAGATGCGGCCTCCCCCGCACGTGCCCGAGGAGGCTCCCTGGCAGGGCAGCCCAGAGAGACCCTGGAGAGGCCCAGAGGCCAGTGTGCAGTGACAGGCTTGTGCGGCAGCCTTGAGGGGAGTGGGCGTCCCCGGGGGCAGCCTGGCCCCACAGCAGGCGGAGGCTGGAGAGAGTTTGGGTTTGGGCCCGGGGCCGCCCCACCTCGCCGCCGCCCCGCTCACTTCCCTGTGGGAGGTTCATTCCCTGCCACTCTGGAAGGGCGGTGAGGGGCGTCACGACCCGCCTGCCTGTTTGGGGGGGGACGTTCATGGGGGGGGCAGCACGGGACTTTGACCAGACATCCGGCTCCAGCCCACCGAGTTGGCACCTCCTCTGAGTGCCCCTGGGTGGCGGAGGGCCAGAAGGGGCCGGCCCAGGGCCACCTGTCCTGTGGGGGACTTCCTGGGGGCAGTGGGTGGGAAGCAGTTCCGTGAGTCACCGTCCCTGGGGGCTCCTCGCGGGGAAAGCCCAGGCACAGCAGCTGGTGGGGGCGGGGCTCCGGCTGGGCCCTCTCGGCTCCGGCACAGACCCCCAGCCACGGCCTCTGAGGGGCCCCCACCCCCCCACACTGCCCACTCCACGGCAGAGCCAGCCCGCACTCTCGACTCCAGCACACGACCCTGGAACGGAAACCCCCCGCTTCCAGCCCCCTGTGCCCCCACCTCTGTGTCCGGGACATTCAGGGGAGTGACTCCCCCGCTCTGTGCCTCAGTTTCCCCACATGTGAGACGCAGCTGATGAGGCCGGGGAGAGAAGGGTTGGAGCACCTGTGCTAGGTGTGGCATTTGGTCCCCAAGACTCCCCAGCGCCCAGGCACCCCAGGGAGGTCCTGGCAGCCCCCGGACACCTCTGGGCAGCCCTGGAGGCTGCTGGCACTTGGGCTCAAACGACACCACGTTGCTTGGCCCCGGCTCTGCCCCTGGCCAGGATCCCTAGGGCCCCCCCGCCCCCCTGAATCAGGCCTGGGCGGCCAGCCTCACCCCTGCCCTCTCCTTTCACCCCGGGAGTGACCTGGCAGCGACACGTACTTTGTCCCTCCGACGGATGGAAGACGTGACTTTCTGGTGCTTTCTTGCCCCCCCGGCCCTCCAGCCCAGCTCTCGGCCCAGCCTGCCTGCCGGGCTGCCCCTGCCTGGGGCTGGCCTGTGCCCGGGTGGGCCGGGCTGCGGCGGGAGGCTGGGCGGTGCTGGGTCTGGGCCCCTGGGGAGATGGGGAGGATGTGGGTCCGCCCTCCTCTCCCTCGGCCTCTCCTCCCGGGCCCGCCTCTGGACACAGGACGCCCCTCAAGGCCCGCCCCGTGACTCACGGCTCCCCTGGCCCCCTGCCCCGCTGTCTCCGGGCAGCCGCCTCGGGACTGGTGTGTGAGCCGGACGGCTGGGACCGTGGCTGGGACCGTGGCTCAGGGGCTCGTCTGTCCATCCCACCATGAAGAAGGAAGTGACCTGAGAGGCAGCCCGGGCCGGAGGGCGCCCACCCCTCGCTCCCCCTCCCCAGCGGGCATGAAGGGCGAGGGCCGTGCCGTGTGGGCCCTTATGTGGAAATACTGCATCTCCGTGAGGACCCTCAGGTACCGGCTGGGGGAGGGGCAGGACAGGAGCGGTCACGCCTGGGCACCCCCGAGAGAAACGTGGGTGTCCCTGGAGTGGGGGAGGCTGGCCAGGAACGCGCAGGCATTGGGGGGCCTCTGCGTGTCCCAGGCTGCAGCGGGGGGCTCTCGGTGAGGCTGACACACCCTTGGGTCGGTCACCGGGCATGCTGGCACTGGCCCCAGCTGTGCCCCTCAGGCCCTGGCTCTTGGGCTGGCTCCCCCGGGGCGGTGGGCTTGCCCGCACCCCACTGGACCATCTCCTTCCCTTATCCCCCGAGGCTGGGAGTGGGGCACCGCCCCCAGCCACCCTCGGGGGTGAGAACTGAGTTTGGGGCGCAGCTGTGGAGGTGGCCGCAGGTCACTGGCCTGGGCTCCCACCTGCGGGCTCTGAGAGGATTAGCAGGAAGATTAAATGAGGTGACACAAAGCACAGAGCCTGGCCCCCCGCCAGCCCGGGTCCCCCAGACCGGCTGTGATTCAGGCCACTGCTGAGATTGTACTCAGGGGTGGGGGTGGGGGGGCAAGCCCTGGGCTGCGGTCAGGGAGGAGGAGGAGGAGGAGGAGGAGGAAGGCAGAGCTTCCCCCCGCCCCCCTACACACACACACACACACACACACACACACACACCAGGCTGGCTCTTGCAGGAGCGATCCGGAGCGGGGAGAGGCAGCCTGGTCCCCAGGGTGCTGGCCAAGGCTGGTCTCTCTGCACGGGCCAGCGAGTGGCCAGGATTTGGTGGGGTTGGGGGGGCTTGGGGGCTTGGGGGTTTCCAGGCAGCTGCTTATTCGACCCTGGCTACAGCCCTGGCTCCCACCTAGTTACTGGAAGTTTTTATCGGGGTGCAGGGGGAGGCCGGGAGGGCTTCTCTCTCCCCACCCTCACTGCCTTTCACCTCTTCTTCACTTTTTTCCTCCCCGAAATATTTGTGGCCGCGCCTTAAAGAAAATACCCTGCAATGAGATAATCGACAAATCCCGCAGACAGCTGCGGAGTAAGGCTGCTCCCGAGTGCCGGGACGGGGACAGGAGCAGAGGGGACTAGGGTGGCGCAGCCCCGGGGCAGAGTCGCAGGGACCGGAGAGGCCTGGGTGGTGCCAGCCCGGGAGCCGGCCCTGCAGGGGCTGGAGCAGACCCCACAGGCGGGCAGGGCTGAGGCGGGGGCACCCTCGGGGGTGCTGGGGGCCCGCGGGGCCCAGCGGGGGGCAGCAGCCCTTGGAGCCCCCCTCGGTGATAGTGCCCAGGCTGGGGCGGGCAGGGGCACCCGCCCGGCTGTAGCCCTTTACCCACAGCTGGATTTCCCGGCGTCTCACTCTCTGCGGTCTCCGGGACGGGCTCTGAAACCCTCAGGATTGGTTGCGGGGTGCCGTGGGCTCTGTTGGGGGGAGGCCCGGCAAGCTCTTCGGGGCTCCCTCCCTCCTCCAGAGCCTGCCCCGTGCCTCAGTTTCCTCACCCACAGTATGGGGACGGAGCCGGGGGCGGCCGGGGCAGGCTGGGGCTGCCGGGAGCTGTCACCTTACGGAGCAGAGGGGCAGGCCAGCCCGGGCGAGTGTGCGAATGGTGGGCCGGCCCCTGAGCAGCCGGTGGGTGCTGGCAGCGTAATTGGCGCTGGGTACGCCCCAAACCCCCACTTAGCCCCCCTAAGTACAGGATGCCTGTGTCATTAGCTGGGGGGGTTGGCAAAACTGTTCTGTATTCCAGACCCCTCCCCTGTTTTGTTGGGGACCCCCAAGCGTCCTAAGCGCCCCCCCCAAGTCCGAGCCAGCCGCCTGAGCGGGGGCACGGCTGGGATCCCCGAGGGGGAGGCCTGAGTCAGCAGGTCCGCGGCCGAGGCGGGGCTGGCGGGGACAAATTGGAGGGTTGTGATCGGACAGCGCGTGCTTTTCTGCTTGCGTCTTCGGATTCCCCACCCGCGCCCTGCGCCCCTGGCCGGGTCCCGCTCACATCTGGAAAAGCGTGAGGTGTGTGGGGGTGTGGGCCGGGCCGGCCGGGCCCTCTGCCCGGGCTTCTGCGGCCCTGAGCCCGGGGAGAGCCCCCCGCGCCCCCCCCCACCCCGCGCCCTGGGCAGCGCTGCCGGCAGCCGTAGGTGGCCAGGTGCATGACCCGCTTGGGCAGGCAGCAGGGGCCCGGGGAGGGGGTGGGGGGGCCGGGGGGGGGACGCCAGCCCACAGCAGCCACGTTCCACCGTGGGACTTGCAGGTTTGTCCCGAGAACTCGTGCGCGGTGCATCTGGTGTAGGGTGGGTGGCGGCCCCACCCTCTGGGGGACCCCCCCCCCAGGGCCTTATTCCCAAGCCCTGTAATCGGGGTGGGCTCACTCTGACCTCTAGAGTTAGGGGGAAATTTGTTTGGTCCTTGAGGCCCCCCAGTTCCTCCCCCACACACCCCCGCCCCGTGTAAGAGCAGAGCAGCCCTGCCCCCAACTCCTTCCCTCTGGGGGCTTCTGGGGAGCAGCTGACGGCCAGGCTCTGGGCACTTCCCCGGAGCAGCCTGGACAATTAGCCATCTGATGCCCCTCGGCGGGGTCCCAAGGCAGAGACGCCCCTCCCCACCCCTTTGCAGCTGGTTCTCTCCCCTCAGTGAGACCGCCCTCCCCGCCCCCACCCCAGACCAGCTCCATGCCTGCCCTCCCTGGCCAGGACTCCCCAAGGCTGCACAGGGCCCTCAGCGGGGGGCATTGCTCAGCGCTGCCTCGCTCGCTCTGGGCCCAGGGGTCCTTCTGGAAGCTCTTTGCCCTTTCATGGGCAGCCCTGCTGGCCGGCCCCCGCCCCAAGGGAGTCTGTGCGGGGTTGGAGGGTCCCACGGTGCCGGGTGCCCTGGGGAGCAGACGGGGGGCTCACTCACTGCATTAGCCTCTAGCCAGGGCCTCAGAGAGAGCTCAGAGCGGACCGGGCGTGCACGGGGCCGGCCAGCCCTGCAGAGGGCGGGAGCTGTACCTGGAGATGGGACAGGCTGTGCCGGGGCAGACACAGGAGGCAGGGAGGCAGGAGGGCCACTGCGCTCCGGGTCAGACCTCCCCCGGCCTCCAGCTGTGGAGGAACTGGCACATCCCTGGGGGGCAGCACGCGGCCACACACGCAGGGGCGACAGCACTGGGCATCCCACGGGGCTGGACCCTGAGGACGATGCTCGCGGCGGCAGGCAGAGGCCCGAGAGGGCCGGAGCACCCGCCCTGTTTGCTGGAGGCCAGGGTTCCGTCCCCGGCACCACGTGGTCCCCCGGTACCGCCAGGAGCCCCCTCTGAGCGCCATGAAACCAAAGACCACTGTTCCTTGGGTCTAGCCCGTGGCTGGGATTGTCCACCTGAGTTCCGGGGGCAGTTCCGGAAAGTAGGTCTGGGGCCAGGGACGCGGCCCGGCAGGAGAGGCCCTGGCAGAGTTCCCCGGTGTCAGAGAAGAAAGAAAATCCGCAGACTGGAGAGAGTTCGCGGCTGGCCCTGCACGCGGCCGACCCGGATTTGACCCCTGGCAGCACCTAGGGTCCCCGAGCACCTCGATGAGAGATTCCTGGGCACAGAGCCAGGCGTGAACCCTGAGCACCGCCGCGTGTGCCTCCCCCGCCACCATAAAAGAGAAAGAAACAGAAGAAAGAGCACTAGACCGGGCCGGAGCGATAGCACAGCGGGGAGGGCGTTTGCCTTGCATGCAGCCGACCTGGGTTCGATCCCCGGCATCCCATAGGGTTCCCCGAGCACCGCCAGGAGTGATTCCTGAGTGCAGAGCCGGGAGCGACCCCTGAGCATTGCCGGGCGTGACCCAAAAAGCAAAAATAAGAAGAGCACCAGACCCCGGTGCCTCTGAAACCCCATCTCTGTAGACGGGGGGATCAGTCGCGAAGGGGGGAGGGGCGGGGGGAAGTGAGGCTCTGAACTCAGGCTGGTGGTTCCTCCCCTTCGCGGGCTGCGAGGGGGACCCCGGGGGCTCTCGAGGAGTGGCCTTGAGCTGGGCCCTAGCAGACAGGAGGCGGCTTGTGAGGCTGGGGCCGGGGGCAGAGGGCAGAGGGCAGAGGGCAGATGGGTCTAGGGGACAGATGGGGGGCCGTGGGAGGGAGGTGAGTTGGGGGGGATGAACTGTGGGACATGACGCCCCTCCCCCACACTTTCAGTTTGGAAACAATCGCTGGGCCCAGTGAGGAAATGAGACCGTGGAGGGGGGGTGCGGGGCGGGCCCCTGTCTGGGGGAGATGATTGATGCCCCTAGGAGGCCGGCCAGCAGAGGGGGGCCAGTGGGAACCCAGAGAGGGACCTGGTGCGGGTGGGAGGAGGGGGTGGCTCAGGGAGGGGTGTGGCTGGCCTCCAGGAATGGGGGCTGGGGGCAGACTGAGGGGCAGGAGGAGGTGCTCAGAGACCCCCGTGTCAGGGCGGGGATGGGGGGGGCTGAGCAAAGCCTGCAGTGCCCCCCGCGCCCCGGTTGCGGGACACGGACCCCTGGAGCGGTTCCCAGCGTAAGTGGGGCAGCAGCCCGCCCTCTGTCCCGCACCGCTGACCCCGAGAGTGTCCGCCCGGGGGGCCAGCACCCCAGCGAGTCTGGGCTCTCACAAAGCAGCGTCCCGAAACTCAAGTGGCCCCGAAACGTGATCGGCCATGAGAGACCGGTCAGCCAGGGAGGCCGCCGTATCGTTTACCGGCCGGAGTGTCCAGCTGTCCTGGCAGGGCCACTGGGGCTGGCCAGGCCTCGAAGGAGCCCCTGAGCAGGGCCCGGGCCCGGCCGGGGGCAGGGGCGGGGCCCTGCTGTGCCTGGCACCCTGTCCCCAGGGCGGGGTTTCCTGGATGCTGGGGAGGAAGTCGGCAAGGCCTGCAGAGGGGCGGGCGCGTCCCCAGGGACTGGGCCTCCAGGAAGACCTCCAGGCTCCCCCTGCCGCTGTGAGTACCCCGGGCCGGCCAGAGTCTCGCGTCTGGGGGAGCCGCGTGGGCGTCCTTCATGGTGGGGTCTCGGTCCTCCTTTCCCCCAGTCCTGACACTGCCGGGCACCCCGTGTTGCCCTGAGGGTGCCAGGAGGGCAGCTCCCGTGCCGGAGGGAAGCTGGACTTCCCCGGGTGTCCACCTGCCCCTGCACCACCCCCCGCCTTGCTTCTCTGCCCCGCGCCCCGGGCAGGCAGCCACCTGTGCACCATGCCCACTCGACAGCTGAGTACACTGAGGCCCACGGCAAACTGGTGCCATTCCCCCCCCCCCCCCCCACGGAGTCGCCTATTCTAGGAGCATCAACACGGAGCCCATGGGGGGGGGGGCGGCACTGGGGGAGCGGGGACAGACACTGCCATGGGCGCTGGGGCCTGGGGCCCTGTCTGTCTGTCTGTCTGTCTGTCCATCTGTCTGTGGGGGCCTTGCTTCGTTCTGGGTTACCCCAGGCCTGACTCCGGGCTCAGAGGACCCTACGGGGTGCCGGGACCAAACCCGGGTCGGTTGCTTGCGGGTCAGGAACTCTCCCCGCTCGGTTGCCGCTCCAGCCGCCTGCGCCGAGGTGGCCTTTGTGGCGAGGACTCGGCTCTGGGCAGGGCCCCCTGGCGCGGCTGCAGCGCCCGCCCTGCCCCCCCCAGGCCCCCACGACCCGCCGACACTTCTTCTGCTTCTCTGTGGAATGACCCCGGCTGTGGGCGGGGGCGGGGCCCGGAGTGTGGTTCGGGCACAGCCCCCTGTGGACAGGCGGGGACCTGGCCTCGGGCCACCTCGCAGAGACGGTCCTCAGGCTTCCTGCTGCCCTCTCTGATCCTCAGGTGTGGCCGTGGAAGGAGGCCCGGAGCCTGGGGGGGACAGCCGAGAGACCCCGGTGTGGGGTGGGGGGTATCCCCAGGACTCAGGGTCGCTGCAGCAGTGGGTCAGTGCCCAGCGGGCCCCGGGGCTGGGGTGGGCCCGGGGAGGGCCGGCCGCAGCAGCAGGCGCCCCCAGCGCTGAGCTCTGGCCGCCTCACACGGGTCAGGGGTCGGGAAGCTCGGGGGCTCCCTGTGCTGGGACCCTGAGTGTCAGTGCGGGCGAGGCCCCACTGCGGCGCTCGGGCGAGGAGGCGTGTCGTGCCGTGAGTGGGTTCCAGCCTGGCCTTCCGGAAGTTTCCAGTTCTTGTGCGCACCCCAGGGGTCTTTCCTCCCAGCCTGTGCTCGAGAGCGCAGACGTGCTCCCTTGAGAGTGCTCCCGGGGCACCCCGGCGACGGCTTCCAGTTCCTGCCTTCCCTGCACATCGAACCACCTGCCTCCTTCCCGCCATTCCCTAACTTTGCCTCTGTGGCACCAGGCCTCTGGCGAGCACTGGGGGGGAACTAGAGGAGCACCCGTGCCCCCCGGCCCCCGCCCCTCCCCTGCTGTTTCTGTCCTGACTGAGAATCGTGGTTGTCCCCCAGAGTCGAGGCAGTGAGGGGGTTGCGTGGGGGGGGTGACCCGGAAGTTATTGTGGATGGTGGGACGCCGTGCCCGTTGGGTCACAGGTAGGGCACGTATGGCCTTGGCCAGGGAAGGAGCTTGTCCGGTGTCCCCAGACCTGCCATCCTGGCCCTCGTCGTGACGTTTCTGCCCTGGCCCTGGGGGGGCACCCCGGCCGGCTCCACTGGAGGGGTGTGGGCCCCCTCTGGGTGCAGAGCCACACGGGGTGGGCGTGCTGGAGGCCGCCCGGCTGTCTGGTTTCCCGGGGAACCCCCGTTGCCTTCCCCTGCGGCCCCTGGACACCTGCAGGCGAGCATGCAGGCTGCGGCGGGAGCCCGGGCCCCGGGGCCGACTTGGGGGTGCCATGGGCCGCAGGAGCAGGCCGAACACGGCTCCCGTGTTCTAGGCTGGGTGTCGCGTGTTTGCTCTGTGTTAGCCGTGTGGCTCCTCACCGGGGCACCTTGGCACATTGCAGAAGGACCCGGTCAAACAGGCTTACTGGCTCAGGGAGCTGACGGCCCAGGGGGAATGCCTTCAGGTAGGGCTGGATCCAGGCGCCCCGTGCCCACTCCCGTCTGCCTTCCTCCCTGTCAGCTTCGCTCTGTGCCTGATGGGCAGAGCGATCACCCCGACCCTTCCTGGTACAGGGCAGTGCGGGGTCGGGCTGCCGTGAGACATGGGCCACTCGGGGATGCTGGTGTGCTGCAACTGGGACATCGAAGGGGAGGCGAGCGGGTGCCAGAGCCCGCGGGAGCCCAGAGGGGCATGTCACAGTCCCAGCTGGACACGTTCCCCAAAGGCTTCCTGGAAGAGGCAGCCAGTGAGCTAGATTTTTGTTTTTTTGGCGGAGGGTTGGGGGGCGGGGGGCGTCCATCCCCAGCAGTGCTCAGGGGCTGCTCCTGGCCCTGCACTCAGGAATCAACCCTGGTGGGCTCAGAGGACCCTATGGGATGCCGGAGGCTAAACCCTAGCCGCCGTGCTATCACTCTGGCCCCCGAGTTAGATTTTTGTCCTGCTTATGGGCCACACCCAACAGTGCTCAGGGCTTACTCTGTGCTCAGGGGTCCTTCCTGGTGGGGCTTGGGGGCCCGAGCCTATGGGGCGCCGGGGACCGAACCACAGTTGTCTGTGTGCAAGACAAGTGCCCTGCCCGCCCCACTCTCCCCTCTGCGGCCTCAGAGCCTGGAGGGTGAGACCTGAGGGGGCGGGGGGCAGGGTCCGCTGTGGGGTCTGGGTGGGCCCAGGGACCCGCCGTGGGGTTTGGGTGGGCCCATGGGTTCGTTGTGGGGTTTGGGTGGGTCCAGGGGTTCGTTGTGGGGTTTGGGTGGGTTCAGGAGTCTGCCATGAGGTTTCGGTGGTCTCAGGGTCTGCCATGGGCTTTGGGTGGGTTCAGGAGTCTGCTGTGGGGTTTGGGTGGTCCCACGCTCCGCCGTGGGGTTTGGGTGGGTTCAGGGTCCTCTGTATTTGGGTGGACCCAGGAGTCCACCGTGGGCCGTGGGTAGGTCCAGGGGTCCACTGTGGGCTTTGGGTGGTCTCAGGGTCCGCCATGGGCTTTGGGTGGGTTCAGGAGTCTGCTGTGGGGTTTGGGTGGTCCCACGCTCCGCCGTGGGGTTTGGGTGGGTTCAGGGTCCTCTGTATTTGGGTGGACCCAGGAGTCCACCGTGGGCTGTGGGTAGGTCCAGGGGTCCACTGTGGGCTTTGGGTGGTCTCAGGGTCCGGTGGTCTCAGGATCCACCGTGGAGTTTAGTGGGTCCAGGACAGGTGCACAGTAGGGCTGGCCTGTCCCTTGGTGGAGGTCGTAGCGGGGCTCCCGGGGCAGGATGCCGCCGAGGGGTGAGTGTAGCCGAGCCTGCGGTGGGTGGCAGAGGACCCCGCTTCCACACCGGGTGGCCCCTGAGCCACCCCTGCCTCTGTTTCCCTCCTGACGCCACCACTGCCCCCAGACAGTCTGCGTCTCTCATCCACAGCGTGCGGAACACAAGGCCCCTCCGGCCCCGTGTCTAAAGGTTGCCGGGGGGAAGTGGCTCCCCCAAAGAGGGAGGCACCCGGGCACCTCGCGGGGGCTGCCGGTCACAGAGTGGGGAGCAAGGGAAGGAGGAGCGGACAGAGAGGGGCGCCCCGCTTTCTGGCCGCCCACCTCAGCCGCCCCGTGAGCACCTGCCCGGAGAGCTCGAGTCCCAGCAGCCCCCGGGGCGCCGAGGACGTTTCCCGGGCGGGGGGCTGGGACCCAACGCGGGAGGGGGCCCTCGGGGTGCCGCCGTCTCAGCAAGCAGGAGGAGCTGCTCCTTGCAGGAACAGGAAAGTGAGTCCTAACCTCAGGAAGGTCACCAGCGGGGTCAAAGGCCTCTTTCGGGAAATAGGAGGGGAGAGACGGACAGACAGACAGACGCGTGTTCAGGGGGGAGAGACAGGAGGACACACCCCAAGACGAGGTGCCGGCGACCCCCAGAGTGGGGATGTGTGCCGCTAGCCCCCCGCAACGTTAGTTGCTGTTGTTTCAGTGTTTAGTGTTTGGACCACACCCAGCAGCACTCAGGACTTCCTCCTGGCTCTGTGCGCAGGGGTCACTCCTGGCCGGGCCTGGGGGACCGTACGGGGTGCCAGGGCTCAACCTTAGGTCACTTCACCATCATCCTAATCCCCAGTCAGGTTCTTCGTTCGTTTGTTTGGGGCCACACCTGGCAGTGCTCAGGGATCACTCCTGGCTCTGCCCTCAGGGATTACTCTCGACAGTGCTCAGGAGGCCTTGTGGGATGCTGGGGATCGAACCCGGGTCACCCCCCTGCAAGGCACGTGCCTTCCCCACCTTCCTGTCTCTCGGGCCCCCGGGATAGTTGTGTCGGATTTCCCCACCTGGGGCTTTCCTGTGGGCAGCAGCCTGGCGCTAGGCGGGGAACCCGGGGCGTCCTCCTGCCCCGCTCTGATCGTGGCCGCTTGTGCCCGAGGGAGCCTCTTTGGGGGGTCTGGCCTGCTCGGGGCGGTGCTTCTCCCTCCCAGTGGGGGTCTCGGGCCTTCCTGCCTTCAGGCCGGCTGGGCCTGTCTTCCCCCAGAGAACTTGGAGCCTGGGCACAGTGGCCTCTGCTCTGCCATCCGGTGCCCCCGGGTGCCACCCCAGCAGGGCTGTAGGGGGAAGTCAGGTCCAAACAGCTGTGTGTTGAAACACCTTCCCAGCATTCAGCCGCCAGCGCCCGGCCACCCAGCCCCGGAAGCAGAAATGGAACCTGAGAAAAAGGGGCCTCTCGTGGCCCGGGCCGGGCGTGAGCTGTCATGTCAGGATCCGGTGCTGCCGTGACCCCGAGGACCTCCTGCCTGGGCGCCAGGGGGTGCCACTTTGCTCTCAGCCTTAGGGGGCAAGTGGATTTTAGGGGGGGCACCCCTGGAGGGACTGGGGCGTGGGGGCCACTTGCACCTGTCCATGTGACATCTGCAGGTGCATGGGTCAGTGCTGTGGCCACGGGAGCTTGGGCACCACCAGGGTGCACCTGGCCGTGCAGGGGGACCGGTGCCACGTGGCGTGGTGCCAGGGACGGGACTTGGGGCCTTGCATGCGCCAGACACGCTCGCTTCTGGCCCCTCGGTTGCCCTCGGTCTGCCACCCTCCCTGCTCCCACACGTCGTATCCGGCGACGGTGGGGCCAGCCGGGCGGGGACAGGCCTGGAGGAGCCAGGAGGGGCCGAGCCCAGCTGTCCCGTCCCTCCCTGGAGACGCGTGCTCCACGGGCTTCACCTCTGCCCAGGCCTGCCCTGGGGCTCCACGCGGCAGGGATGGTTGTCCCCAGGGAAGGAGCTGTTCTCCGAGATCTCAGCACGGAAACGTTTCTCTGTGGGGCCCCGAGAGATGCCTCGGGGTGACAGAGCACATACCTGGCGTGCGCGGGGCCCCGGGTGCAATACCGGCACCCCGGGCCACGCCATGTTGCCGGAGGGGTTTCCGGGCTGGGAGCACTGAGCCCGGGTCTCAGAGATGGGGAGCATCTGGTCAAGGGGAGAGGAGGAGGGGGCTGGGGGGGGGGACCTGGAGTCCCGAAGGAGCCAGTGGCACGGGACTGGGGGGGAGAGACCCGAGTGCGGGCCAGAAGAGGAGTCGGGGTCTGGACTCGGCGGGCACAGGGGCCCCAGACGGGGTGACTTGGGGTGACAGGCGGGCTCCCCCCAGAGGCGGAGGTCACAGGTCGCCGGCGTCAGGCACGGAGGGTTCGGGCGCAGACGCCAGTGCCAGCGTCTCTGCTCTCCGCTCCGCTCTCCCCCTTCCCGGCAGCCTCTGCCCGCACAGCCGCCCGCAGAAACCTCAGCCTGACTCACGCGCCCCGGGATATTCTGGGAGCGGGAATGAAGTCCGCCCACACCGACAGGGCCAGGGGAGCGAGGCCGGGGCTCAGCAGGGCGAGTCGGGCACTAGGCACGAGGCAGCACGGGAGTGGGATGGGCCGGAGCCCCGCTCTGCCCGCTCTGCCCCGCTCTGCCCCTCTCTGCCCCTCTCTGCCCCTCTCTGCCCGCTCTGCCCCTCTCTGCCCCTCTCTGCCCCTCTCTGCCCGCTCTGCCCGCTCTGCCCCTCTCTGCCCGCTCTGCCCCTCTCTGCCCGTCTCTGCTCCTCTCTGCCCCTCTCTGCCCCTCTCTGCCCCTCTCTGCCCCTCTCTGCCTGCTCTGTCCCTCTGCCCCTCTCTGCCCCTCTCTGCCGCTCTGCCCCTCTCTGCCCCTCTCTGCCCCTCTCTGCCCCTCTCTGCCCCCCTCTGTCCCTCTCTGCCCCTCTCTGCCCCTCTCTGCCCCTCTCTGCCCCTCTGCCCGCTCTGCCCCTCTCTGCCCCTCTCTGCCCCCCTCTGTCCCTCTCTGCCCCTCTCTGCCCCTCTCTGCCCCTCTCTGCCCCCCTCTGTCCCTCTCTGCCCCTCTCTGCCCCCCTCTGCCCCTCTCTGCCCCCCTCTGCCCCCCTCTGTCCCTCTCTGCCCCTCTCTGCCCCCCTCTGTCCCTCTCTGCCCCTCTCTGCCCCCCTCTGTCCCTCTCTGCCCCTCTCTGCCCCCCTCTGTCCCTCTCTGCCCCTCTCTGCCCCTCTCTGCCCCTCTGCCCGCTCTGCCCCTCTCTGCCCCGCTCTGCCCCTCTCTGCCCCTCTCTGCCCGATCTGCCCGCTCTTCCCCCCTCTGCCCCTCTATGCCCCTCTCTGCCCCTCTCTGCCCCTCTCTGCCCCTCTCTGCCCCTCTCTGCCCGATCTGCCCGCTCTTCCCCCCTCTGCCCCTCTATGCCCCTCTCTGCCCCTCTCTGCCCCCCTCTGCCCCTCTCTGCCCCTCTCTGCCCTTCTCTGCCCGCTCTGCCCGCCTGGGTGTGCGGGAACGGGGCGGTGACAGCCCAGCTTGGGAGCTGGAGGAGCGAGTGGGGCCTCTCGGCCCTGACTCGGGCGGCTCCTGAGGACGCGCTCAGCCCCCGGAGACGTTGCCCCGGGATGGGGGTCTGCACCCGCCCGGAGCTGTGCACACCTCGGGGCTGGGGCCGGGGCTGCTGGCAGAGGGAGAGGCTGGGAAGGGGCCGGCCACAGCCTGCTGAGGGCCTCTCGGCAACATGCCAGCTTGCCGTGGTCTGATCACATGCAGACACGGCATTGCTTCTGCACCAGCACATACGCACGCACCTCTACATATCTATATATGCACATGCTCACACGGACACGTGTGCGTCCATTTGCACCTGTCTGCACATCCACACACTTACACATGCCAGCACGCTTACACACGTGCTTAACATGCACATGTACAGGCACGCATGCCCACAGACACGCACGCCCACACATGCATTCCCATCCACACACATGTGTGTGCACACACAGGCATGTTACTGTTGGCGTGTCCGGGTGTCTTAGCAGGAGGACAGGGGTGAGGCCTGGGGACGAGGCTTGTCCCAGGGGTTTTCTGGAGGAAGTGGACAGAGGGGCCCCCCGCTGACACAGGCCAGGGTGCGATGGGGAAGTGACCTCTCCTCACTTCCTTTTCAACCTGAGACCGCCCCGGCGGCAGTCACACCAGGTCAGAGGTCATCCTGCCCAAGCCCTCTTGCACAAAGGGGAAACTGAGGTGGTGGTGGTGACATGGCACGCTCTGGGCTGGGAGTCCCCCGTGGGGAAATCAGTGCCTGGACGCCCTTGCGGTTTTACTGTGCTGGAGCCAGGGACGTAGCCTGGGGGCTCCCGTGGTGCACACGGGGGGACGTCAGCATCTGGCCCACATCCCGGGGGCACTTGGTGCAGAAGACAAGGTGGAGCTCGGGTCCGGCTCCCCCGTGAGACTCAGGCCGGCTCCCCTGTGGGGCCCAGGCCAGCCTCACTCCTGGGGCCTCCTGGGCGCCCACCACAGCCTCCGGGGCCCCGGGAGTTCTCAGGCTTTCCCAGTGTGGGGCGGCCCCACCCCCTGCCCCTTCCTGCCCTGGGCGCAGGTGAGTGGTCCTGGCAGTGCGGCAGGCGCCCGGGCCCCTCCCCTGCAGGGGTGCGGCGAGGAGGGGGGCAGGATGTCAGGAACACCCCAACAGGAGGCCTTGAGACATTGAGGAAGAGTTCGAAGTGGGTTTGTGGGTGACTGGGTGGGGCGCCCGCAGAGAGGAGGAAGCAGGGTTGCGAGTGCCCACAGAGAGCCGTGGGGGTGGGGAGGGGCCAGGCCCCGGGAGGCCCAAGGGGGTGTGGGGCAAGGACACCTGGGCTCGGGGCTCCTTCCTCAGGCCCAGCTGAGCCACCGCCCAGGGCAGTGTGGGGGGTCCGGTGACCACCTTCCAGCTCCGTGTCACAGCCGAGAGGATGCCCGGCGTCACTCAGCCTCCCCCACCCGCTCCCCAGGCCCGTCTCCTCCCGAGCACTGAGGGATGAGCAAGCTGTGGGGGTCGGGTGCTGCCTCCAGGCTCCAGAGGCTGTGGCTGAAATCCAGCAGCTGTGTGGGAGAAGTGGGGGGTCTCTTTGCCCCCAGTCGAGGCACTGAAACCCCAAGGGGTGGTCACAGAAAGTGCCCCCGCCCCACTGCTCTACGCACCGCTGACTGTGAGGAGTCAGCCTGCGCCCCCCGGGGGCCCCAGCACCCTGGTGCTCCACTTCCTCCTGTCTGCCTCGCTTCGGGGCGCAGAAGTTGGGCTGGGGTCCCGGGCCCGGCTCCCTGGTAGTGCCAGAGGTGGGGGTTGGCCCCAGAACCCAGCGCTGGGGACATGGGCTCGGCTCACGGGCAGCGTGTCCCAAGCCCTGCGTCCCTGTGTCCCTGAGTCTGTCTGTGCCCAGGTCCTGTGTCCCTGCGTCTGTGTCTGTGCCCAGGTCCTGTGTCCCTGTGTCTGTGTCTGTGCCCCACGTCCCCTGTGTCCCACGTCTTCTGTATCCCGTGTCCTGTGTCCCATGTCCTGCACCCCATGTTTCATATCCCCGTGTCCCATGACCTGTATCCCATGTCCCCCATGTCCCATGTCCCTCTATCCCAAGCTCTCCGTGTTTCTTCCCTTCTTGCTCCTGTCCAGTACGAAGACCTGCCCTATGCCGCAGATGGGAAACTGAGGCAAACTGGAATACACACTCACCCCCCTGGCAGGCCCCGGCCCCCCCCCCCCCGCTCCCATTGGAAAGCATCGAGACTGGGGCCCCAACAGTGAAAGTGGGGAGAGACGCAGAGACGCTCGCGCCATCCAGCCTGCTGCCCCCGGGGCCTGGGCAGGGGCCGCCTCACGGCCATGATCCACCTCCAGGCCGGGGCCAGCTGTGGGCGTGACGCTGCAGGCAGTGGCCCCAGAGTGAGTATGGCCCCGGGTTCCGTTTGGCTTATGTTGTGTGAGAACCGCCCCAGGTGCAGCGGCTTTACGACGTGCTTTCGTGCCGGGTCATGTGGGGTCAGTTTGGGTCACTAGGAATCGTGGGGGGTCAGCAGGGATTGTGCTGGACTCTTTGGGATCACTGAGGCTCTTGGTGGATCCTAGGGATCATGGAGAATCACATGGGGTCCTTAGGGGCCGTGCGGGATCCCTTGGGGTCAGGATGGAGTCTGAAGGACCCTGGGGGACCGTTTGGGGTCACTCAGAGTTGTGTGGGGTCACACGGGATTTTCGAGAATCATGATCACTGTGGGTCGTGTGTGGCATCGTGCTGGGTCCCTGAGGTCGTGGGGGCCAAGCAGGGGTGTGCGGGGTCGTGAGGGGCTCCCACACCCCTTGACTCACTGCCCTCGTGCCCCTCCTTGGAGCCCCCACAGTGGCAGCCCGCTGCTCTCCGGGGGTCTCGGTCCGCAGCTGCTCTCAGTCATGGGTGCCCAGACCCCCAAGTCACCCTGAGCGAATGGCCCTGGGAGACCGTCCCGTGGTCCTGCCGGGAACCCGTGGCCACCGCCAGGTGCCAGCTGGGAGCGAGAGACTGAGCACTGGCTTCCGGAGCCCGCGGACTCACATCTCCCCCGGCCGGAGTCGGGCCCCGAAACCCCGCCGCCCATGCCCGCCACAGTCCCACGGGGAGCTGGGAGTGGGGGCTGGTGGGTGGCGGCACGCAGAGCGAGCCCCGGTCTGAGCACCCCCCATGGGAGTCGGGCAGCCGGACCCTCGCTCCCCGCCCCTCCCCCGCCAGGAAGAGCCCCATGAGTACCCCCAGGCTCTCCAGGAAAGGGGAGCGCTGCCTTCCTATCCCCACCCCCCACCCCGATTGTGGCACCCTCCCCCCCTCTGTGAGAGGAAGTGACACTAAGCCCCCAGGAGCCAGTTCTAGAAGATTCTGCAGCCTCGGGGCTTCACTCATCACGGCAGCTCTATTTTGGTTTGGAAGGTGGTGATGTGTGAAACTCAGTGTTTGTTTGGGCTACCAGCCGCGTCGGGTGCACATATGGGATGCAAGAGCCCCTAAAATACCCCAGGGGCTCCCAGCGTCGGGAATCCCCCAAACCTCCAGGAGCGGGAGTCTCCAAGCACTCTGGGAGCACTCTGGGAGTCTCCGAGCAGCGAGCCCTCTGGGGCGGCTTAGCAGTCAGTGTGGGGGGGGAGACGCCCTCGGGCGGGAGGCCATAGCGGGGAGGGGAGTGAGGTTCCCTCGACCTCCCACCCCCCCACCCCGTACCCATGTCCACTCCCAGCCCCCCGAAGCCCTCCCGCCTCCCTGTTGGCTCCATCCCTGCTCTGCTGGTTTGGGGGTGCCGGCCGGAGGTCCGGGACCCCCTTCCCTGTCTGGAGGCAGGGTCCTGAGCCAGCAGGGCTCCCACACGAGAAACAGCGGTGGTTGCAGATCGGTCCAACAAAACGGTGGGGGGGGCGGGCGTTGCATCCACTCTCCCCTCCTGCTGGTTGCTTGGTCTCCCCACACCCCGTTCAGCACCCGCTTCAGCAGCAGGGACCCGTGTGGCAGCTTGCAGCTGACCCGGCACACAGCAGGCACTCGGGAAGCCTCTGCTGGGTGAGAATGAACGAGTGAATGGAGGAGGGCGGGCGGGCGCTGGCACACTCGGGCTGCCACTTCCTCTCTCTGGCTGTGATAAGGCCACTTCTGTGCCAGGCAGGGCCGCCACGGGTGCTGCCTTCACACCTCCGTGGTTTTTCCTTCTTGAGGGGCGGGAGGGGTCCTTGGGTTTATTCTTCGGGGTCTTCAAGTACAAGACACTTACTACTGGGGCCCAGGGAGATGGTGCGGCAAGGAAGGCGCTTGCTTTGCACGCGGCCAACCCCGGTAACGCATACGGTGCCCGGAGTCCCGCCGGGAGTAATCCCTGCGTGCAGAGCTGGGAGCGCCCCCCAAAACAAACAAACCGACAAGACATTCGTCTTTATTTTTATTTTTTTATTTTCATGAGTCACCGTGAGATACAGTTTCAGACTTGCAAACTTTCATGATTGCGTTTCAGTCAAACAACGTTCCAGTCATTCATTCATCTTTATTTGTGAGGACGCTTTCAGGTTGTCAGTTAGGAGCCAGGGATTTGGTTTAAAGGCAGATTGTGAGCCTAGGCTGTCTGAGGCCCCGAGTTTGATCCCCAGCACCAAATACCACCCTCCTTCCCCAGCACCACCAGGTGTAGCACCCGTGGGCCCCACCACCGCTGGGCCAACCACCCCAGGGCCAGGCCTCCAAGAAATTGGCCCAGACACAGCCCCTAACCAGCACGGCCGGATGGGGCCCCTGGTAAGACAAAGCAGGATGAGTGAGAGTAATTTTAAAATAGGCCCGAACGAGGCCCGGACAGTGGGTCAGGCGCTTGCCTTGCACACAGTTGACCCGGGTTCGATCCCCGGCATCCCACAGGGTCCCCCAAGCACCTCCAGGAGGGGTCCTGAGCTCAGGAGCACTGCTGTGTGCGGCCCCAAATAAACACAAGAACGAGTGATCTTAAACGTCTGTTTTTTGGTTTTTTTTTGCTTTTTGGGTCACACCTGGCGATACACATGGGTTACTCCTGGCTCTGCAACCAGGAATTACCCCTGTGGCGGTGCTCAGGGGACCATATGGGATGCTGGGAATCGAACCCGGGTTGGCCGCGTGCAAGGCAAACGCCCTCCCTGCTGTGCTATTGCTCTAGCCCCCTTAAACGTCTGTCTTGAAGACTTGCAAGAGTAAAGCAAACCCCGCTCCCGTGCGCCCTTGACCCTGCTCCTCAGGAGGTGGTTCTCACCCTGACCCGAGGGTGGTCTCAGCCCCCAACGCAGGGGTGTGTCCCCGAGGGTCCCTGCGTTCAGGCCCAGCACGGCAGTGTCAGGCCCGGGTTCTAACTTCCGCTTCACCCGTGTCCTGGAGGTCCCTGGGGTGAAGGTCTGCCTGCCACAGGCCGGGGGACCGGCCTTTCCCTGCTCTCTCGGCAGCCCTGGCTGGCTCCGAGGCCCCGGGGCTGCGGCGAGCAGTGTCGTGATTCGATTGGGTAACGGTGGCCGTGAGTGCGCGTTCTCTGCTGTTCCCGTCCCTCTGACAGAAGCTCCGTCTGTTCCCTTCCGCCCTGCACAAACGCTGACCCGGTTTCCGTCCCTGTCGATGGGCCTTTCTGGGCGCCTGTGGACAGGCGAGGGCGATCGACGTGACCTTGCGTGTCTGGCTGCCCACGCCTCAGGCCCATCCGTGTCCTGAGTGCCAGCACTTGCACCATCTGACGGTCCTTGTGCAGAGTGACCACACTCAAGTGCCCTTTCCTAGGGCCGTGGACCCTGGGCCTCTCCACCTCTGGGCTGTTAGTTAGGATGCGCCTGTGAGTGGAGTGGACAGATGCAGCATCTTGGTGGACATCATGTTTTGCTGGGGGGGGGGGGGGTCGCACCCAGTGGTGTGCAGGCTGAGTGCTCGGGGATCACTCCTGGCTGGGCTCAGGGGGCCGGGTGGGGCACACACAGGCTGAGCCCTCCCGGCTCCTGGATGCTCCTTTCATTTCTCACCAGAAGACAACCAGGAAACAGAGCTGGAAGGCCAAACCGAGATTCTGCGTTTGACTTTAATTAAAAAAGAAAAAATAGCGAATAAGCCGGCTTCAGGAAGGCCCGCACTGCCTCACCTCTGCACGGCCCCGGCCGAGAACCTCAGTGACCTCACGCCTTCCCCAGCGTAGGCGACTGTAGAATTTCATTCTAGCCAGTGAGTGGGTGGGAGCAGTACCTGGGGGGCTGGGTGATGGGCTTGAGGGTCCCTCCCAGCGGTGCTTCGGAGAGGCTCCTGGCTCTGTGCTCAGGAATCACCCCTACAGGGACCCAGGTCCCTCTGGGGTGTCTGGGATGGGCGGTTGCTCTTTCTCCGGGCGAGATAGCTATTCAGCCTTGAGTTGTTTTACTTTGGTGGGGGGAGTCACACAAGCGGTGCTTGGGGGGGGCTGGGGCCCCTCCCCTTAAGGCTCGGCCAACTGGAGCTGCGGTTCAGTGCTCAGGACCAGGGGGGTGGTGCCTTTAGCTATTTTTTCCACTGTATTATGTTCTGATTATTGAACCAGAAGAGTTCTTTCATATTCTAAATTCGCCTTTGGTTATGTAAATGTCCCCCTGCCTATATGATTCTCACGCTCCCTGGCTGCTGTCTTGGCAGGATCCTGGAATGCACAGGTTTTGAATTTTGATAAAGTCTAATCTTTCCATGTTTATGTTATCGTTCTGAGGTTTGATGTCGGAAGGATCATTGTTATCGGGGGTGGGGGGGAGGGGGATGCCTCAGATATTTTTATATCAGAGACGGTTTTATTTCTCAGAGCATGGCCTCCCCGGGGGGGCAGCCCGGGTCTTCCCTGGAGACTCTGGTGGCTGAGGCCTTTCAGGGCGTCTTGGCTCCTTTGAGTTCGCTTTTGTGTCCGGGGTCAGGGCCGGCTCCCAGGCTGCCTGACGCACGGAGAATTAGCTGTCCCCCTGCTGTTTGCTGAAGAAAGGACCCTTTCTGCTGAATTGTCTGCGCCACTTTATCAAGAGTCATCTGTGACCACGATGCAATTATGGTTTTTAATGTTATATTCACCGAAAACCAACCTCCCTGTGGAAAGGAGCACGCTGGGGGCCACCTGGGGGCTGACAGGGCGGGGCACCGCTGTGCTGTCTCTCAGCTGTGGCCGGGTGGGAATAGCACCTGTGAGGGCACATACACACACACATGCACACAAATACATGTGCACTCACACATGAACACATGTACACACACGTGAACTCAGACACATGTACACATGTGTGCACTCACACATGTGCACATATACATATACACTCGCACACGTGCACACATAAAAGCGCACTCAGACATGTGCACACATGCATGTGCACTCATACACATATGCACACATACATATTATGCACCCACATGCACATGTATTCGCACAAATAAGCATACGCAGGCATTCATACACACGTACACACGTACACAAGTGCACACACACATGCACCCAGACATATGCTCACACATATACATGTACACACATGCTCACATACATATGTACACTTAGACATATGCACACACATGTGCATACACACATTTGCACTTGCACTCAGACATACATACATGCTCACATGCCTGTACATGCACACACATGCACACCTGCCGGCAAAGCTGCCTTTACCTTGGGCGCAGCGTTCCTCAAGGTGAGGTCTGAGGATATGTGCTCGACGGCCGCTCTTTTCCGTTGCTGGCTTGGGGGTCCTGCCCAGCAGTGCTCAGGGCCTTCTCTCTGCCGTGCCCGCGGTGAGGGGAGACTCTGAGGTCCTGGGGCTCCAGCCCAGGGCTCTTGCACGTGACACCTGTGCTCAGCCCAGCTCTGTCCCGGCCTGCAGACTGTTCTCTGTGGCGTCCTGCGTGCGTTTGAGAACCCCTAGCGGAGAGCCATTTCTCGCTTGGGACATAGAGGCCCAAACAGGAAGCATGTGGTCCGCCCCGGGACCTGGCTTCCTCCCGTGTGATGTGGGAAGGACGCAAGGATGCGGCACATCTGCATCCTGATGAGTTTCCGGGAGTAGGGACGGCCGTGGGGGCTGTCAGGCAGGCCCTGACAGGGAGCCGGGTGCTGGTGGCCTGGCCTGAGGCCTTCACACACACACACACACACACACACACACACACACACACACAGACGCAGACACACACACACAGACACACACACACACAGACACACACACACACACACACACACACACACACACACCCCGCCCCCTCCTGCTACGGCCGAGCAGAGCAGACTCGGGTGCCGCCTGGCGCTCGGGGCTTCCGCTCACCCGCTGGCGACTGCCCTTGTTCTGTGCCTGACACACCTGCACTGAGTTCTAGTCTGTCCTTGGCCTTTCCACGGCCCATGCCAGGCCCCCGTGGAGCCACAGTGTCTAGAAGACCCGGCTTTCTTGCACCCGGGCGCACGGGCGACTTTGGACTATGGCTCGTGACAAAGAGCCGTGAGCACTCTCGGAGTTGGGGCTGATTGGATGGGAAACGGTGTCCCTTGCTCTGAGTGGGTTTGCTTTGTGAGTGAGAGTGTCCGTCTCTCCGGGGAGGGGCCACGCTGGGGTCGGGGGTGCCTCTCAGCTCGTCGATGATGCCCGGGGAGCCAGACGGCGTCGGGGATGGAACCCAGGCCGCCCTCGTGCAGGGCACGCCCGCCACCCTCTGAGCCGTCTTCCTGGCCCTGGGTGGCTCGAGTGTCTGCAGGCCGCCTGTGTTCTTTCTCTGGGCCACCCGGTGACACCAGTGAGATCGCTTTCCTTTGCATTGTCCGTGGTTTTATTCTGCGAAACGGCTGTAGGAATCCGGGCCGTACTGAGGAAACAGAAGGGAAAGGGCATGGAATGCGCCCGTGTCTCGAGAGCCTGATGTGGGGGGCGGCCACTAAAGGCGGGGCTGGGTAGGGGAGCGAGGGGGCCAGCAAGGAGCGCACGGCCGCACTCACAGCTGCGTGTGTCTCAGACTCGACAACACTGATACAGCAGGAGTAGCCCACCGGAGGGGGTGGGGCGCACAGAGGAGGCAGCCGGTCTCCACGAACAAAATAGAAACCCAGAGGCTTAACCTGTAACACTGTAGCAGTCTCTTCTTCGAGGATTCATGGCTCCAGGATGAGATACAATTTTCACTCACTTTTTTCTAAGGAAATCATTTTTGATCATTCTCTCTGCAAATTATTGATAACAGGCAATATTAAATAAATGAATGAGGGCTGGCTATTAGAGCAGGCTTAGGGGTGGCTGGGAAAATTGGAGACAGTGGTGTGGGGGGGGAGTCTTGGTGGTGGGGTTGGGGTTGGAATACTGGATATCTGTAACAAATCATCACAAACAACTTTGTACACCACAGTGTTTACATCAAGTGTAAGAGGAAAATAAAATTTAAAAGAAAATTAAAATAATTTTTTTTAAAGTGCCAGTAGAAAGGTAGGGAGGGACTGGAGCGATAGCACAGCGGGGAGGGCATTTGCCTTGCATGCGACCTACCCGGGTTCGATCCGCAGCATCCCATATGGCCCCCTGAGCACCGCCAGGGGTGATTCCTGAGTGCAGAGCCAGGAGTAGCCGCTGTGCATTGCCAGGTGTGACCCAAAAGAGCGGAAAAAGATAAAATAGAAAGGTGGGGAGAGGAATCGAAGAATTTGCAAAATTTCCTTAACTCAGGGAAGCACGGGGCAGATGAATGGGAGGCCGGAAAGGGCCTTGACAATTCGGCCAGAGAGTTGCCGAGGCTCAGAAGACAGTGGGGGTCACGGGAAGCAGGGTGGGTGGTGCTGGGGTGACTCAGGGGCAGCTGGGCAGGGGAAGGAGCAGCAGAGGCGTTTCCCAGCCTGGGGAAGTCCCCCCGCCCCCCAGCCCCAGGGCGTCCAGTCCAGCGCTGTGTCATGGTCCCGCCCCAGGCCTGACCTCCAGCCCAGACCGTGGGCTGCCCCCGGGGAACACGAGGGAGAGTCCGCCAGAGGCCAGGCGCGTGCAGGGAGGGCTACACGCCCCACCCCCTGGCCGGGACCCTCGGCCAAGGCCAGGGACCCCCACCCCAGAGCCCGGATGGGTATTGCTGGCCCCAGGCTGCGAAAGTCACTGGGACAAAGCGCCACAACTCTGGCCTTGCCCCCTCCCACACCCAGGGCAGGACACCGCGGCTCCCCCTGACCCCCTCCTGTCCCCTTCCACAGGATGCAGGCAAACAGCAGGGGGCCGGGAAGGCGCTCGCCTCGCATGGAACCAACCCCCGTTTGATCGCCTGCATCCCACGCGCTCCCCGAGACCCACCAGGAGTGACCCCTGAATGCAAAGCCAGGAGCAAGTCCTGAGCACCGCCGGGTGTGGCCTCCTCGCCCCAAGCAGACAGCCCCCCCCACCCCATTCCGTTCCGCTGGCCCCCGTGAACGTTGCAGTGGCCCCGTTGCTTCTCTCCCTCCTCTGCTCGCCTAGAAGGACACGGGGCTGCCCCGCCACTGAGCCCTGGACATCGTGGTTCTGAACTGCCCAGGTCCACTGCGGTGCAGAATTTCGAGGTGGATGTGACAGGGACCCTCTGTGGGCTCCGTTGGTTCAGACTCCACCTCAGGGGACCTGGTGCAAGTCTGTGGGTTGAATCCACGGACGCAGGAAGCGTGGCTAGGGGACCTCAGATCCACAGGGCAAGCGCAGGGCCCTGACATGCACTGAGGTGGGAGCCACAGGGGCCCAGAGCCCACACACACACACACACACACACACACACACACACACACACACACACACACGAAATTCAGATCCGTGATAATCCTCCGGCCGAGCCCCTCATGATGCTTCAGGTCCGTTTCTCAACGGCATGAGGAGACCCCACCCTGGGGGCACATAAGGGAATGGGTGGGCGGGGAAGGTTGCCCCAGAATGTGGCCACAGAATGGGCAAGGAAGGAATTCGGTATTTGTGGCAGCTCATGTGGCCTTTCTCTGGGGTTGTGGGGGCGACCGGGGTGGGGGGGTCGGGTCTCGAGTGGGAAAAGTTCAAGCGCCCCACTGGAGGGAATATCTATATCTATCTATCTATCTGCTCTTTGGGTCACACCTGGCGATGCACAGGGGTTACTCCTGGCTTTGCACTCAGGAATTACTCCTGGCGGTGCTCAGGGGACCACATGGGATGCCGGGAATCAACCCAGGTCGGCCGCATGCAAGGCAAACGTTTGCCCTACCCGCTGTGCTATTGCTCCAGCCCCGGGAATATCAATATTCCGAGCCTTCGATTCACTTTACAGCACTGCGTCTCCTCAGTGAGCCCGGAGACGGGCTCCCCTTGGCCCCGGTGCCCTGTCCCCCGGGCGGCTCTGTAAACCCAGCCCGTTCCCCAAACGGCAGGCGACGGAAGTGAAATGCTGCTCCGGGTGCAGCGTCCCCCACCACGCTCTGTCCGGGGAGGCCGGACCCTGCCCAGCTTTCGGGTGGGTGTGCGTGTGTCCCGCTGGGAGATCTTCATGCGGGGCAGCTCTCCTCGGCCCTGCTTCCAGTTTCCCGTGGTCAGCAGTGGTCAGAAACGCCAGGCCACAGCGGCTGTGGGCTGGAGAGAGACCGCACTCTCCCTGACCGGCCGCGGTTCCCACTGCTCGGGGTATTGCTCCTGCTCGGGGCCTCTTCCTGGCCCGGTGCTGTGACTCAGTGTCTTCACGGCTGGTGCAAAGGCAGGAACAAGGTACCTGTGGGCTGTCCCCAGGGGGCCCCTCTCCAGGGGGCCCCTCCAGACACAATGTGCACCTCTGGCACAAACCCAGAAGCGCCCGGAAAGGAATCCTGGTCAGAGCCCGCTGCCCTTGCACGTGTACTGTGGGGTACAGGGAGGGGCGCAGCCTGCAGTCCTGTCCCCATCGGGGGGCCCTGAGCCAAGTCTTTCCTCACTGTCCCCTCTGATGTCATCTCTTTGAGCATGCAGTCTTTGCTGGTGCGTGTTCTCTGGTGCCTTCCAAGTCTTACCCGCTTGATAGATTTCTTTCTTTCTTTCTTTCTTTCTTTCTTTCTTTCTTTCTTTCTTTCTTTCTTTCTTTCTTTCTTTCTTTCTTTCTTTCTTTCTTTCTTTCTCTTTGGGTCACACCCAAAAAGGTGTGTGCGCTGCTCAGGGGTATAACTCCTGGCTCTGCACTCAAGAATCACTCCTGGTGGTGCTCAGGGGACCATACGGGACGCTGGGAACCGAACCCGGGGCGGCCGCGTGCAAGACGAACGCCCTCTCCACTGGGCTCCCGTTCCAGCCCCAGCATTTAAGACCAGCGCAGTGCCAGGGCCTCAGCTCAGTGGCAGAGTACAGCCTTCGCATGCCTGAGGCCCGAGTTGGGTCTCTGGCCCTGTGTGACTCTGGAGCACAGGGCTTTGCTTTACCCACTGGCTGGGCTTTACTCTGGGGAAGTGCGGGGAGAGTGGAGGTGGGGGGTCCCAGCCCGCTCCCCACCTCCACTGGATATCACTTGTATCACTTGTAGTCCCGTTGATCTTTGATTTGCTCGAGCAGGCACCAGTAACATCTCCATTTGTCCCTGTTGCGAGCTAGTGTAGCCCAATGATACCTGCTCACTCCAGGAACAGAAAGAGCCTCTGGATATGGCCCCTTTAATTTCTTTCTTTCTTTTTAAAAACCTTTGGGGGCCATACCCTGCAGTGCTCGGGTGTTATTCCTGGCTCTGAGCTCAGGAACTGCTCTAGGGGGTTGGGCAGGTGTGTGGGGGGCACCATATGGGTTGCTGGGATCAAACCTGGGTCAGCCGTGTGCAAGGCCAGCGCCCCCCACTGTCTCTCCAACCCTGGGTGTGGCCCCTTTAAAAGCGGCAGTTGGGAGATTGGGCCAGAGACCTGGTACCAGGTTAAGGCGCTTTTGCCTTGCGTCGAGTTGACCCATTGGATCCCTGGCACCACGCACGGTCCCCTGAGCCCTGCCAGGAGGCGGGTCAGCCTCTGAGCACTGTGGCAGTGACCCCAAAGCCAAACCCTAAACCCAAACCGAGCGCCAGGCAGGCAGGCTGTGTTTTGGTGGCACTAGGCGCCAAGGGAGACGGGATGTCTTTGCTCAGTCGCAGCCTGGCCGCGTCGCCCGTGGTGGCTGTTTTCTGACTGATCAGTCGTCCTCACTCCGGAAAAGGCCTTTCTGTGTCAGGGAAATCGGCTTTTGTTTTGTGTGTTCCAGCCATCTGCGGGGGCTGCTGAGATGGGCTTTGTTTCTTTGGTGCTCGTGGTCACACACACACAAACACACGCACACCCACGCATACATCATGTGTTCAGTTGTGGTCACACAAGCAACCCTCCGCTGCCATCCAGAGCGCCCCTGACCAGCCCCGGGTCAGAAGCCTCAGCCTCCACCTCCCGGGGTGGGGTGTGTGTGTGTGGGGGGGGGGGTGCTCTACCATCAAGGCCCGGACCTGGGCTTTCGTGTTTGTGTTTCCGCTGTCTTGGTTTCCTGGGCCACACCTGGCAATGCCCATGGCGTCAGTCCGGTGGTGCTCAAAGGACCGTTCCAAGCTGGGCCTTGAACTTGACCTGCGTGCTGGGCCTGCCCTCCAGCCTTCTGAACCCTCTCTCCAGCCCCTGCCGAGGCTTATTTTAAGTTTACCAGTTTGGTTGTTGTTATTTTCTGACTCTCTGGCCTCTCGTAGTCCCTTCAGAAGTTTTCATCTGTGAGTGGCAGAATGCACTAATGTCTCCTTCCTGGCTTCTAGGAATAAAACTGTTGGCATGACCCTCCCGTGCCCTGGGAGGGGGGTTGGGGAGGGTCGTCACCAGTGCCAGAATTCAAATGAGGCTCCTAGTAGACAGTCCCCCCCGCCGCCCAGGGCCGAGGCCTGGCTTCCTTCGTCTCTCTCAGTGACAGAAGTCACGAGCGAGCAGCTCTCCTTCCACTGTCTCCTTTTCCGCTTTGAAAAAATAAGTTTTGAAATTATAAGATGAACTTGGAGTTTTTTGGTTTTTTTTTTTGTTTTTTGGGTCACACCCGGCGATGCACAGGGGTTACTCCTGGCTCTGCACTCAGGAATTACTCCTGGCGGTGCTCAGGGGACCCTATGGGATGCTGGGATTCGAACCCAGGTTGGCCGCGTGCAAAGGCAAACACCCTCCCCGCTGTGCTATCGCTCCAGCCCCAAACTTGGAGTTCTTAAGCTAACCCAACACAGGGGCTGCAGAGGTAGGACAGCGGGTAAAGCACTTGCCCTGCATGTCCCTGGCCTGGGTTAGGTCCCTGGCACCTCATGTGGTCCCCTGAGCGGGTCCCCGAGTGCAGAGCCAGGCGTGATCCCTAAGTACTGCCAGGTGTGTTCCCTCCGCCAAATAAATAAATAAATAAACAAATAACCCAGAACACAGAGTGACTCTAGCCCAGAAAGGCCCTCCTCACACCAGCACTCACTTTCTTCCTGCTGGGAGTGGACACTGCCGCTCCCACTGCCCGTGACCAGGCCCGCGTCCGTCCCAGGAGCTGCCCCTGCACGGGCCGCTGTGTGAGCACAGGCCGCTGACTCGCGCTCTCTGTTCTGCAGTGCCCTTGTCTGCGGGGTGGCGTGGTCCTTTCTACCTCGGGTGCATGGAACCGGCCTCAGAAAGTGTCGCCGGCGGTGCCCACCCTTGGATTCCCCCCTTCTTTGGGGAGTCCGGCTCCCCTGCCCCCCCACCCCCGCCCCGGACCCAGCAGTCCGGGGTCCTGAGCCGCCAGAGCGGACACGCGGGCTTCCGGCGAGCGCCCCGCGAGGGGAGCGGGCGCGCAGGGCGCCGAGGTCCCCGGCCCGTCCGGCCCGGCCCGGCCCGGCCGCAGAACGGGTCTCCTGACTCATTACATCACTGGCCACCCCGCGGGGCTGGACCGCGGCGGGCCGCGCTCGGGCCGCCGGCGTCGCCCCGTGTGCCCGGCAGGGGGCGCGCGCGGCGCGGTCCTGCCCGTGACGGCCCTGCAGCAGCCGGTGGGGGAGGGCGGGCGCTGCCCGCTGCCCGCTGCCCGCTGCCCGCCGCCCGCTGCCCGCCGCCCGCCGCCCGCCGCCCGCCGAGGGACCCCCGGCGTCCGGGTCCGGGTCCGGGCCCCGCGCCCGCGCGTGCCCCGGCGCGACCCTCCCCGGGGTGCCGAGGGCGCCCTGCGCGGCGCGGCCCGGCTGCGGCACCCGCGGGCCTGCGCCCGGGTCCGAGTCGCCGGGTCCGAGGCCGCTGCCCGCCCGGGGGGCGCCGCGCCCGACGCTGCCTCCCCGCCCCCGGCGCGCGCGCCCCTCCGCGGGGAGACTGAGGCAGGCGGGCGCGGGGCGGGCCCCCGGCGCGCTGCAGGCGGAGCCGCGAGGTAGGAGGGGGCCGGGGCTGGCGGGTGCGGGGCGGGCGTCTGCGGGCGGGGGTGGCTGGGAAGGGCGGGGGGCGGGGAGCCGGGCCCGGGGTCCCCGCGGGAGCGCCCCTCCCCCGCCCGCCTGCCCGCGCCCCCGGGGAGCGCCTCGGGCCGTGCGCGCAGGGGCCGGGGCCGCGGGGCCCGGGGCAGCGCAGGGATCCGCTAGGGTGGCCCCGAGGGGCCCCTGGAACCCGGCTCGGCCCTGACCCCCCTGGTGACCTTGGGCAGCCCCTCCCCCACCAGCACGTGTGTTCGGGATGGTTCTGGGTCCGAGGGGGGGGGTCCCCTGGATGCTGGACCAGGCTTAGGGGAGGCTGCTTGGAGCTGGGAGCAGGAACCCAGGGGGCGGAGGGTCCCTTTCCCGCCCTCACCTGGGGGGGACCTCCCCTTGCAGGGCTCCTGCTGGGGAACCCCTGCATGCCCGTGCTGGCCACCCATGGGCCGTGAGGGGCAGGCCCAGCTGACAGACGCCCCCGCGGGGGAGACCCCCACCCGCCTCTCAAGGTCTCTGCCTGTGGGCAGGTGCCCTTTAAATCCGGCAGCTCCCCTGTCTCGGCAGATGTGTTCCTGGAGCAGAGCGAGCAGAAAGATGACAAAAGTGTCCCCTCCCCCGTGTCCAGGAGGGGAAGCTCCACTGTCAGCTGGGCTCTGGGCATGCTCCGAGTGGGCAGGGAGGGACAGGGAGGGACGCGCACTCCGGCCACGGGCTGAGCTGGGCACTCGGGGGTCACTGCTCTGAGGCCGTCCCCACGGGCCAGCCCCGCCCCCCGCCCCAGCCACTCCAAACCCAGCGACACCGGAGTACCTGGTCCCCTCCCTGAGCCCAGCCTCGTGCCACTCCAGGGGGCTGGCCAGGTGGGTGCCTCTCAGGAGCAGCCGAAGGGGGGAGGAGGCGGGAGGGGAGACAGCCCCCTCCCCGAGGCAGGAACAGGCAAGGATGGGGGGGTCTCAGGGTGAGCCTCAGGACCCGCCCCTGAGCAGCTCGACTGAAGGGAACTTCCCCGGGGCAGCCCTGTTGGAGATGGGGAAACCGAGGCAGAGAGGCTGCACTATCTGTCAGCGATGGTCTCTCAGTCCCCTGCTCCCCACAGCCCGGCCAGCCTTGGGGATGCTCAGGGGAAGGAACTGTGCTCATGTCCACAGTGGAGGGACAGGGGGGCAGGTCCTCGGCAGGGATCCTGCACCCGTGGCCACTCTCCATGCAGGCCCCCAGGCTGCCCTTCCCACCCCTGGCCTGCGGGCCCCAGGGCACCCCCTATGGGGGGTCAGGTCCCACCGCTGCCCAGGGGGAGAGCCGAGGCTGGTACGGGACCCTTGTGTCCCCCGCACTGTGGAGGGCGGCGAGCAGGGGCCTGAGTGTCCAGCCCGAGGACAGAGCCCCCCACACCGGCTCTGAGTCTGAGGCCGGATCTCTCGGCGTCCCAAGTCTTCCAGCACTCAGGGCAGCGGGTGGGCTGGCGGAAGGCCCACCCCTTTGCTCGGACCCTGTGTCCCCGGGCCCCCACGGCCCCCTTGCTCTGTTACTCCAGGGCCCGCTGCCCCCTCACTGGAGCCCCCTCCCCCTGTCCTGGCTTCCGCACGGTCGATGCCAGCCCACTCGCTCAGCAGACCGCGGGTGGGCCGACCACTGCCCTGGAAACGCCGTCTTCACCTGGCGTCTTCACCTGCCACTCGGGGCTCCGTGCCTGTCACCCCAAACCCTCACCCGGCCCTCATAGGCAGCAGAGGTCGCTGGAGCCAGGGCACAGCTGGGAGGGCGCTTTGCAGGGGGCAGTCCCCGGGATCCCACAGGGTCCCCCGCGTCCACCAGGAAGGATCCCAGAGCACAGAGCCAGGAGTAAGCCCTGAGCACGGCCAGGCACGGTTTCCCCACACCAAAAAACAGAGAGAAAAATTGCAAAGGCCTCCTAAGGGTCGAGAAGCATCCCGCCCGTTGCAAGCCTGCCGTTCTCCCGTCCCCGCCCCCGCCCAGCCAGCCCCCGATTCCTTGTTGGTGGCCCAGAGACCCCCGCGGTCTGCCGCCTTGCCTGCCTGGAGGTCCCCGAGGCATTCCCCCGGCTGGGGGCCAGGGCCAGGGAGCAGAGGCCAGGCCTACGCCTCCACACGTCACCGGGGCTAGTGAGGCCTTGCAGCGGACACCGGGGCCCGTCCCCGCCTTGTCCGTTGCTGGGGGTCGCCCTCTCTTCCCCAGGACATTTGAGCAGGACGCGACCAAGGCCTCGGTGCTCGTGGAAGTGCGCCCGAAGGAGAACCGAGTGCAGGAGTGGCGAGGGAGAGGGAGAGAGCCCGACTCCTCCCTGGGCCCACATCGCTGTAGGACGCCCAGAGCTCAGGAGTATGTTTTGTTTTTTTGTTTTTGTTTTTGGGTCACACCCAGCGATGCACAGGGGTTACTCCTGGCTCTGCACTCAGGAATTATCCCTGGCGGTGCTCAGGGGACCATATGGGATGCTGGGATTGGAACCCAGGTCGGCCACGTGCAAGGCAAACGCCCTACCCACTGTGCTATCGCTCCAGCCCCATTTGTTTTTTTTTTAAGTGATCATCTCAGGGGCTGGGGAGAGCTCCCGGGATGCTAATAAGATGTGAAGATGAGAAGAATGCTCTGAGTCAGGGTGTTTTAATAAAGCCGGTGCCCGGGGAGGCGGGTAGGAGTGTTTCATCATTCAGCTCGCCCAGATGCCCAGGGGACCAGGCTGTGGGCTCGGCCAGGGGCTTGAGGACACGGTGCTAACAGGAAGCGGGAAGCAAATTCAGGAGCCAGGTGGGGGTGGGGGAGGGGGAGGGGCGTGCAGACTTGAACCTGGGCGGCCGGGTTGTCTATCGGGAGTTAGGCCCTATGTGACCTCGGCCAAGTCCTGTTCCCCCGCCCCCCCCCGCCCCCCGATGACCTGGAGGGGTTGGGAGGAGGCAGAAAGCTGAGAGTCCCTGGGAGGAGGCTAGGGAGTGGCGGGCAGCACCCAGCAGGCTCCACGCAGGGGGGGGGCGAGAATTACTCCTGGTGGTGCTCAGGGGACCCTATGGGATTGCTGGGAATCGAACCCGGGTTGGCCGCATGCAAGGCAAACGCCCTACCTGCTGTGCTATCACCCCAGCCCCGATTCTTTTTTATTTATTTATTTATTTTGCTTTTTGCATTCGACCCTGGTGATGCACAGGGGTCACTCCTGGCTCTGCACTCAGGAGTTACTCCCCATGGTGCTCGGGGACCCTATGGGATGCTGGGGATCAAACCCAGGTCGGTCGGCCGCGTGCAGAGCAAATGCCCTCCCCGCTGTGCTCTCATGCAGCCCCTGGACAGTCATTCTCAGTGGGGTCAGCCTGGTGGCCCCTTTGCAGCTCCTCCTCTGGGTTCACGGAAGCCGCCCTGTGTCTTTCGGGCCTCAGGGTGTAAGGAGAAGGTGTGGCCTCTTCCTCCTGCCCCCCCGCCCATCTGGGTTCCGGGGGTGCCGGGGACAGTGTGGCCCTGGGGAGTGTCATTCTCCTCAGCAAGGGGACCTGCAGCGAAGAGGCAGGCGTGTCCAGGAGGGACTGGGACGGCTGCTGCTGACACACAGTAAGCCCAGACAGGGATGGCCAGGGGTGAACCTGAGCTGGGCCCTGCTCGCTTCTCACATGCTGTGCAACTCTGGAAAAGTCCCTTCCCTCTCTGATCCCTCCTGTCTGTTAAGTGAGAAAACAGGATCTGATTGCCCTGCTCAGGGTGTCCATCCTGTGGAAGCTGCGATGCCAGGATGGCCACACTCGTGGTCGGGGAGAGCCGGTGGGCCCAAGTTTTGGTGAGGTGCCCCCCCCTCGGGGGTCCCAAACAGCAGAGGCGAGGTGCTGGGGCATGCGTGGGGCAGAGGTAGGGATCCACCGCAGCCTCCTCAGCCCAGGCATGCGGTGCCCACCTCCACACCCTCCCCTCCCCCTGCAGTGCCCACCTCCACACCCTCCCCTCCCCCCGCAGTGCCCACCTCCGCACCCTCCTCTCCCCCTGCAGTGCCCACCTCCACCCTGTCCTCCTCGTACAGTGCTCACATCCACCCTGCCCGCCCCATGCAGTGCCCACCTCCACCCTTCCTGCCCCCTGCAGTGCCCACCTCTACCCCATGCAGTGCCCCCCACCACCGTGCCCTCCCAAGCCCTGGGCTTGGTTTCTCATGCCCCTGGTTGTCCTTGTCACAGGCCGTGTGTCCACGTTGTGTCCTGGCCACTTTGCTTCTCAGGCGGCCGTGGTGGACACGGGTGCTGTTCTGCCCCCGCAGGGTCCGGTGTGCAGGGCAGAGCTTGTGTGGGCCTCCTGGGCTGGGCTGTAACATGCGTGGTGCGAGGAGGCGGGTGCGAGGTGCAGCGCTGGGCTGGCTGCCCGGCTCCCAAGTCCCCTTTGCCTCCCCCGTGGGCGTGTGGTGGTTTTCCCTGTGGCTGTGATCTGCAGACCCCCCACTCCTGAGGCCCGTGTGTTCGTGCATGTGTGTTCCTGTATGTGTGTGCATATGAGTGTGCGTGCATGTGTGTGTGTGCATGTGTGTGGGTGGAAGTGTGAACATGTGTGTGAGCCTGTGTGTGCATGTATGAGTGTGAGCATGTCTGCCCGTGTGTGCGTGTGTGTGCCCCTGATGGTCCACCCCAGCCTCCCTGTGAGGGCCACAGAGATGGTGCAGACGGGCCCCGGGCCAGTGCGTGCGTGTTGAGACCCTTCGCCCCTGCAGGGTGGGGGGTGAGCGACCGTCTTCACTTCCGGGTTCTTGATCAGGCTGATCTTGCACTGTGACTGTTGGGTGACGCGGCGGCCCCCGTGCCGGGGTCGGACCCGGCTCCCCTGGCCTCACCTTCACTCTGAAGCCGTCGGAATCCCCCGCCCTCCGGCCTGTTTCCTCCCTTCCCGGCCGCCTTTCCCTCGGGCTTGTCGTTTATGTGTGGTGTGAGGTCGCTCGCAGTCCTTCCCGCACCGCCCGCACCCCATGGTGCGCGTGTGTCCTTCCCGTGTCCCTGCGCCGCCTGCCCCTCGAGTCCGTCCGTCCGTCTGTCCGTCCGTCCGTCCGTGGTCTGTGGCTTTCCCAGCAGGCAGGACCCCGGGTCCCGCGGGCTCTGGACTGGCCGCCCCAGAGGACAGGGCTCAGGGACAGTCCCTGAGGCCAGGGCCCAGCCCTCCCCCACCCGGTCAGCTGCTGTTCCTGCCAAACAGGTCTGTGGGGCTGTGCGGTCACGTGGTCACGGTGCGGCCTGGCTCTGCTGGCCGTGGGGCAGTGGCTCAGGCCGGGACCCCGCACTGGCCACGGCCACGCCCGGAGAGGTGCAGGAGCCCCTCAGCCCTCGGCCGAGCCAGGTAAGGGAGGGCCCGGCTGGGCCCCGGCTGTGGCCCCGGCCCCGGGCACCTCTGTGTGGGCGTTAGTGACCGTCCGCGCTGCGGGCCACTCGGAGCAGAGCTCAGGGGACGGGTGGCGGCGGGGCTGGGCCCGGGCCTCCCTCATGCAGCCCGGAGCAGCCGCTGGGCGCATTGGGCTCCGTCTGGGCCTGGGGCAGCCCAGAGCCGAGGACAGGGTTTGGGGGGAGGCAGGAAAGAAGCAAGGCCTGGGCAGTGCTGCGGGCGGGCGCGCACACACACTCACAAACTCACACTGACACACAATCACACACACTGACACACACACACAATCACACACACAGACACGCACTGACACCAGACATAGACTCACACACATACACATTCACAAACTCACACACTGACACACTAACATACTGACACACGCTCACACTGACACACACTGACTTATACACTGACACACACTGACACCAAACACACATACCGACACACACAGATACACACAGACACACACACACTTACACAGACTCACACAGACACAAATACACATACTGACACGCACTGACACACACTGACACCCACACAGACACATTTGTGTACACACACACTGACACACACACTGACACACTTACATTCCCACACACTGACACAATCAGACACATTCACACTGTCACACACTACACTATCACACACTCACATATGCCGTAACAAACATTTACTCACACACACTCATAACACTCTCACACATATACTCTAACACACACATTCACGCATTCCCTCACACACTCTGAGACACATTCACTCACACACTGACACACAATCACATTCACACACATATACGTTAACACACATTCACTCACATACACTCACACACACGTCACGCATATCACACACTCACTCCCATGCACACACACTAGCACACACATGTGCACTCGCACACACGCATGTGTACTCTGACACAGTCTCACCGTCATACATCATCACTCCCGCACCCCCACTAGGCGCCAGCCTGCGCCTCTCCCAGGGCACCTGCCACCACCTGCTGGCTCCACCCCTGACCTTTTCTGCCGCCCTGGCAGGTAGCGGCCTCCAGCTCCCAGGGGGCCACGGGCTGCAGGAGGGGCCGGAGGGTGGGCTCAAGCTTCAGGCGCCCCCCCTGGATGCCCCCTGTTCCCCACCCCCCTCCCCCCACCCCGGACACCCCCTCTCCCCACCCCCTCCCCCCACCCCGGACACCCCCTCTTCCCACCCCCTCCCCCCCACCCTGGACGCTCCTCTGTCCCCCTCCCCCTCCCCTGGACATTCCCTCTCCCCACCCTGGACGCCCCTCTGTCCCCCTCCCCCCACCCTGGACATTCCCTCTCCCCACCCTGGACACCCCTCTGTCCCCCTCCCCCCACCCTGGACATTCCCTCTCCCCACCCTGGACGCCCCTCTGTCCCCCTCCCCCCACCCTGGACATTCCCTCTCCCCACCCTGGACGCCCCTCTGTCCCCCTCCCCCCACCCTGGACATTCCCTCTCCCCACCCTGGACGCCCCTCTGTCCCCCTCCCCCCACCCTGGACATTCCCTCTCCCCACCCTGGACGCCCCTCTGTCCCCCTCCCCCCACCCTGGACATTCCCTCTCCCCACCCTGGACGCCCCTCTGTCCCCCTCCCCCCACCCTGGACATTCCCTCTCCCCACCCTGGACGCCCCTCTGTCCCCCTCCCCCCACCCTGGACATTCCCTCTCCCCACCCTGGACGCCCCTCTGGCCCCCTCCCCCCACCCCGGACATTCCCTCTCCCCCACCCCCTCCCCCACCCTGGACGCCCCTCTGCCCCCCACCCTTCCCCCCACCCCGGACACCCCCTCCCCTCAGTCCCCCACTCCCTCCCCGTGCCCCCTTTATCCCCCCACCCCCTTCCCCCACCCTAGACCCCCCCTCTGTTTCCCAGCCCTCGGCCAGCTTGAACCCGGGTGCTCAGACTCAGCCTCTGCTTGCTGGGAAGGTCGTCCCCGCATCCCTCGTCCCCTCCGTCCTCTGAGACTTGAGCTCTGGACCGTCGCTTGCTTCCTGTGCCTCCCCCTACCCCTTGGTTTCTGTGGACTTCCTGTTCGGCCACGGAGCCGGGTTCTGGAGCCCCCAGCCCAGCATCAAAGGGCGTTTGGGTGCCCTGGTCAGAGTGGTGAGACTGTGCGCGCGTGCGCGGCTGTGTGTGTGTGTGTGTGTGTGTGTGTGTGCGCTTGCTTGCTTGCTTGCTTGCTTGCTTGCTTATATAGACACACTTGACCCTTGGGCAGCTGCAGTGTGGCCCGTCCACCCCCGGGTCAGAAATCTGAGTCTCCTTTGATTGCCCTGGAGTCTGAGTGCCTCCAGCAGTTCATGAACAGCCCGTCCCGTCCTGCAGACGCCACGCGTATGACACTCTTCCTTCTTTCCTCATTCACTGTTCTCTTTGGGCGTGGGGGTGGGGACCCACATCTGGGCAGTGCTCAGGGCCGCTTATCCCAGCCCAGCGCCCTCGGCGGTCTCAGCGGGCGCTTCGAGGCCTGGGATCCAGCCGGGTCTGTTCGGGCGGCGCCTACCTCTGTCCTGCTGAGCTCTCGCCGGGCCCCGGGCCCTTGACTCTGACAGTAGGGTAAGCGGGAGAAACGCAGAGGTCACCGAGAGGCACACGGGAAGAATATCGTTAGGTTGCGACGAATGGCAGGGCCTGTGCTGCCCACGGTCTCTCTCTCCATCCTGCGACTTCCCCAGGGCCGAGACCCCCTCGCCGGCCCCTGGCCGTCCTCTAGGAGATGCACATTCCTGTGGCCACTGGCACCAGACTCCCCGCGTCAGCGGCCCAGGGAGGCCGCCGCCTGGCACGGGGCAGGCGGGGGTTTGTTGACCGTGGACTGAGCCGCGGAGAACGGAGCCTCTGTGTCCGGCCAGGGCCCGGCTGGAGACCCCTCCCACCGCCCCGGCAGCCGCTCTGGGGCTGGGGACAGGGCTAGGCCAGCCCGTGGCCAGCTGGCGTGGGTGACCTTAAGCCAGCCTCGGGCTTCTCTGGCATCCCGACTCGCCTCGGTTGCCCAGGGCAAGCGGTGGCCTCGGTGAAGGGACCAAGGGTCAGTCTCCGTGAGGCCCCAGGCCAGCCTCCTGGATGGGAGCCTGTGTGAGGGCCCGGGGTCCCACGGCCTTCCCCCCACAGCTCCGGGGGTCCTCCGTGCAATCCCCGTTGTTTTCTCGGCGGCTCCGGCTTGTTTTGTGGGCCACAGCTGGCGGCGTTCAGGAATCCCCCCTGGCGGTGCTGGGGGACCTGATGGGACGGCCGGGGATCGCACCCAGGTCGGCCTCCTGCCAGGAAAACGCCCTCCCTGCAGCCCGCATGGCCCTGTGTCATCCCCCCCCAGGGTCCGAGAGGGGCGAGCTGCAAGTGGCTGCAGGTGGCCGCCTGTCCCGCACACGTGTCTTCCGGGTAGGCCTTGCTTGTCGGAGGAAGAGCAAGAGCCGCTGTGGGCCTTCAGAGGACACCGGGGCCCCAGGGCAGAGCCCGTCCTGAGCCCTGCACGGGGGTCCAGGCTGCACACCACCGAGAGGTTCGGGCAGAGAAGCCGCCCCTTTGTCAGGCTGCCGGCCGCCAGGAGAGGGCGCCGTCTCTTTTCCCGCTCCCACGCCGCTGGGAACGGTGCCGGGCTGGGATCCCCTCCCCCTCCCCTCGGATCCTCCCGTCCTTGGTCCTGGGGCAGGCCCCGCTGGCTGACGTCCGTGTAGCCCTGCGTGCGAGCCGCTGAGTCCGCGCAGCCCGGGGGCACACTGAGGGCTCTGGCTCTCCCTCTCCACCCCTGCGCAGCCGTCAGCTGGGCCGTCCCCTGCCCGTGCTCGTGGGGGGCGTGTGTGTGTGGGGGGGTGACCTCTGTGCCTGGCCCCTCTGAAAGCATGACCCAGCCCTGGGAACCTGAGCCGTGCTGGTCACCCGCGGTTCATTCGGTGGACGTGACCCTTCCCCGCCCATAGCCCTCCCTGCTCCAGCCTGGGCGAGGAGTTACTCACCGGCCGGCCGGGCCTGGGCGAGGAGGTGGGGCTCGGTGAGGCAGGTGAAGCAGAGGCATGTGCAGAGGCCCGGGGGCAGGAGCCAGCTTGCCGCGCGCACGCAGGGCCAGGGCCGGGCAGGGTCTGGAAGCTCGTCAGTGAAGAGCTGGGCTGGGGCTACCTCGTTTTGGGTTGTGCAGTGCCGGGGCCACACCCGGAGGTGTCAGGGGCCACACCCGGAGGTGTCAGGGGCCACCCCTGGAGGTGTCAGGGGCCACCCCTGGTGATGCTCGGGGAGCATGTCTGGTGTCAGGGGTTGGAGCGGGGGTTGGAAGGGTTGTGCTGTGTCTCCCGTGAGGATTCGGGGAGTGTCGGTGGGAGCCTGACCCCTTGCCCCTGGCCCCTGACCCCTGGCCTCTGGCCCTGCAGCCGGCCCCGCCGGGCACCTGCCCAGGCGGTCCAGGGCTCCCAGGGCTAGACTGCAGTTCTCCAACCTGCCGACAGGTGGCGCCTGCCTTCCAGCCCTGGGGCCCGGCGCCCTCTGGCCCGGTCGTGCTCCCCGCTGCCCCTCACCCACACCCCCACCAGCTCCGGGACTGCTGACTCTGCGGCTCCAGCCCCCAGCTGCCACACCCCGTCTTTCGTGCCTTTGGAGCCCGGCTCTCCCAGGTGGCCCCGCCGACTTTTGAAGCCAATCTAAATTTGCCCGCAAGCCCGGCCCGGGGACAGCTGGGGGAGCCCCCACTTGACCTGGGGTAAGAGCTTGGAGGCTGGGGTCCCTGGGCCAGTGGAGTGTCGCCAGAGACACCCCAGCTCCCCAGGAGGGAAGACAGCCTGGGGGCCGTCGGAGCTGCAGTCCCTCCCCGCCCCCGCCCCGGGGGCCGGAGCTCAGGGCAGCCAGACTGTGGGGGCCCCCCAGGCCCCGAGTCTGTGGGCGAGCGTACGTCTCAGACCCACAGTCTGGTCCTTCGCAGCATCCGTCCGTGCATTCAGCGTGACCTGTGCCCCCTCTGTGACTGGGACCGTGACCGAGCCGTGTGAGCACTGCCAGGGAGCACCCCCATAGAAGCCTGGCTACCAAATCGCACGTGGTCACTAAGGGAGGAAGTGGCTGGAGCCTTGTCGAGAGCAAGAGGGAGTTTTCTGGAAGGCAGCGGCCGTCCCCAGGTAAGGGCCTGCAGCAGGGCCCTCCTGAAGGCCTTCTCGGAGGTGGTGTCCCGGGGCAGAGGTGCCCGGAGGTCCAAGGGCGCACCCTGCCATTCCCGTTCCCCGAGGTGCATTAAATGTGGGTTACCCTTGACCAGGGTAGTAATTACTCCAGGGTTGGCTGACGTGTCGGACAAATTGTTGCGTGCCTGTAATTACAAATCACATTTCCAGCACTGCAGGGGGTTCCAAACCTCGGCACGGCGGCTAAGAGCACATCAGTTACAGCCGTGTATGGAAATTGGCAGAGGCCAGAGCTACCCGGGGCTCGGTCTGTCTCAGGGTGGTGGGTGCTCCGTGAGGCTCGGGGCTCCTCTGGTGTCCAGGGGGTCCAGTCCTCTCACTGCCCAGGTCGGCTCAGATGGTCCGAGAGTCGTCCCCGATGCCAAGGCCTGCCCGCTGGGGTCCGCAGCGGCCTCGGTGCTCAGTGCGGGCCTCCCAGCCGCCGCTCGGGCCTTGTCCTGAGAGGGGACGACGGGTGTGGTGCAGGGACCCAGGCGGGCCCCACCCCCCCTGGGATGAGCTTTGGGTCAGGGTGGGCAAAGGCACTTGTGGGGGTCTGTGAGCTCAGGGTCTCTCTGAGCAGAGCCTTTGCTGGCGGCCTGGCAGCATCCAGGAAGCCTGGTGGCCCCGGGACAAAACTCACACAGTCTGGGGCCAGGAAGACGGTCCAGAGACCGTTCATCAGAGATGAATCTTAGTACCACGTACGGTCCCCACCAGGAGTGAGTCCTGAGCACAGAGCCAGGAGGAAGCCCCGAGCACTGCCAGGCACGGCCCAGAATCCCTGAAGAAAGGAAGGAGAAAGAGAGAGGGAGGGAGAGGGAGAGAGGGGAGAGAGAAGGAGAGGGAGGGAGAGAGAAAGAGAGAGAGAGAGAGAGAGAGAGAGAGAGAGAGATGGATTTTGTGTGTCAGTTCGTGATAAGGATCCATGTCAGTGGCTGGGGACCGACCTCTAGGAGGACACAATGAAACTGGGCTTATTTGTGATGTCATTGCACCCTCTGCCTCATCCACAGACTCCTATGAGGCCCTCAAAGCCCTGCCTGAATGACCCTTCCTGGGGCAGTTTCTGATGCCCAGAAACTGTCAGGGCAGCCGTGTCTCCCACAGAGGCCTCGGCCGTCAGAGTGGGCCGTAAGACGTGCAAGACGAGTGACAATAAACAGAAAGGTGGACTGGCCAGGGAGAGAGGTCGTTCACAGTCAAGGACACGAAGACAGGCCAGAGAGACAGTCCAGTGGGAAGACGGCTGCCTCACTCAGGCCAACCTGGGTTCAATCCCCGGCACCCTGCAGGGCCCCCCAAGCACCACCAGGATTGATCCCTGAGCACAGAGCCGGAGTTAGCTCTGGGCACTGTCGGGTGGGGCCCCAATAACAAAAGCAGGCGACTAAGGCCCACAGGTCCGAGAGCGCTGAGCGGGCCAGAGCTTAGATGCGGGTCGCCTGCAGGAGCCTCAGGGTCCACCCCAGGGTGCATGGTCCCCTGAGCACCCTCAGGAGCAAGCCCTGTGCACCGAATGAGGAGTGGCCCCGAGTGGGGGAAAAAAAAAAAAAAAGGAACTAGGATTCAGAAGGTTCTGTGATTTGTCCAGAATGTCAGAATTCTGCCCCACCTAGTGATTTCGCTGGCACAGTGACTTTCTGTGCCTCTCTCTCGGCTGGAACTTTTTTCACTCACGTCACGAGCCTCTGAATTATTAATCTGCGAGGCAGTTGTTAACTGAGCAGAAGCAGGAGGCGGGCTTTGCAGGAAGGGAAAACAGAGCGAGCATTAACAGGCATTCCGTCCTCTGGCGATCCAAGTGCTCACAGGGAAACTCAAGCCTCGGCTTCTAAATCCCTGCCACGCCGGCGTCGCCAGCACCGTCCTGGCAGGCGGCGAGGCCCAGGGGCCTGGAGAAGTGCCTGGAATTCTTGGAGAATCCGGGTCTGAGGCTGCTGGAGCCCGGGCCTGGAATGTGCGGGCGCTGGGGTGGGAATTCTCCGGGTTCCAGTTATGACGGCCTATTTTTAGAGGTACACGCTGGGAGGTTTCCACCTACACCCCCACACCCTCACCCGGGCTGGACTGTTTGAAGATTTCCCCTCCAAACTCCCCCGCCCCCAGCCAAGGTGTAGAGTGTTTTGATTTGGGGTTGTTTTTGTGCTTTTTTTTGCGGGGGGGTCTCCTGGGGGGCACACCCAGCGCTGCTCAGGGCTTACTCCCGGCTTGGGCATCATTCCTGGTAGGAGCTCAGGGGAACCCCCTGGGGTGCCAGGGATCAAACCCTGGTTGGCCATGTGTAAGGCAAGTGCCCTCCCTGCTGCCCTGGCGCTCCGGGTCCCTAAGGTGACGGACATGCATGCAGCCTTTGAGCAGCGCAACCCAGCGGCCTTCTAGAACCCTCCGCAGGTGCTTCTGTGCATCTGGAATCTGGCTGCTCTGGCGAACGTCTCGTGTACCTCACTTTGGTTTTGGTTTGCATTTTCCCGATGACTCGGGCTGTGGAGCGCTTCCCCCGTGCTTGTTAGTCACTTGGATATTCTCTGGAGAAGCCTATTCCCAGCCTTTCCTGGGTCCTTTCGGAATGGCGAGGTCTGGCTTGTTATCGGTGAGTTGTACTGGTTCCTTAGTTTGGGGACGGAGTCCCCAGGGAGAGAGGATTTGTAGATACTTTCTTCCAGACTGTACTTAATTCCATCGAGGCACTGCCCGCAGTGTTCTGACGCGCAGCCCAGCGGTGACAACTCGAGAACTGAGGTCTGTGCACTCAGGAAGGGCTGGGGTGAGGGGTGAGGGGCGTGCTGCGGCTGGGGGGTGGGGGTTTGTAGGCGCATGCCATGTTGAGAACCCAACATGCTGGGCATGGCCTCTACCATTCATGCTATGTTCCTGGCCGTGTGTGTGTGTGTGTGTGTGTGTGTGTGTGTGTGTGTGTGTGTGCAGAGGTACACCCCAGCAGTGCTCAGGGCTTCCTCCTGGCTGCCCTCAGGGATCACTCCCGTGGGCTCCAGGGACCAGATGCAGTACTCCAGCCCTCTCCGTATTTATTTTTTTAATGTAGTGGTACTGCTATTTATTCAGCCATTGATTAGGCTGATTGAACTGGCCTTGAACTTCACGCTGTATTTTAACTTCGGTTTGGGGGACGGTGTCGGCTATGCTCAGGGCTCACTCCCATGTCTTTATTTATTGGGAGGGGGCCCACCGGCACCCCTGGTTGGCTGCGTACAAGGCGAACGCCCTCCCCGCTGTACTACTGCATGGGCCCTCCCTGCCTTTATTTCACTGTAACCCTGGTTTGGGGGGCACCCCGGGTGCTCTCAGGGCTCACTCCTTTGTCTTCCTCCTAAAGGACTGACGCCACGGGAATCAGGGGAGAAGTCTGTGGAGCTGGACACTGAGGGGTTCCCGGACCCTGGTCAGGAGCTGGCCTCTTGGGACTGGCCCTCCCTGGGCTCCAGGCGGGCCGCCCAGCCCTCTTCTCCTACCCCCCCAAGCCCACCCACTTGTGGGAAGTGCCCGTCGGCGGGCTCTTGGCGCTAGTCCCCCTCTCCGTCACAGATTTAAAGGGCACAGGCTGCCTGGGGGGCTTCCTGCCGCTTCCTGGCCCCGTGGACGGGCCAGCTGTCTGGCCCTCCGGGGAAGGCGGGCTCTGGACTCTGGGTGTCCGCCTACTGGCACCCCACAAATGCGGGCTCGGTCATTGCATGGGCCCTAAGGACAGCAACAAAGAAGTGAACATTTAAATGGAGAGCAGCCAGGCTGCTACCTGCGGAGCGGAGGAAGGGGCGGCGCGCCGAGTCAGCTGAGCCTCAGTTTCCCCCTCTGTGACCGGGAGGGAGCTCTAGAATGCTGCGGGCGTCGTCTGCAGCCGCTGGCGGGGCACGGGCGCGGCCTGTGGCCGAGGTGCGGCCGGCACTGCGGAGCACGGAGAGCCCCGTGCCCGGCTGCTGGCATCCCCGTTTCAGAGAGCGCGGCCGGGGTCGGCCGGGGCAGAGCTGCAGGCGGCTGCCGGGGGGCTGTGCGTGTGCACGGCGCGGGGAGACGTTTGGGGCTGGCGGAAGGGTCTGCGTTGCAGGGAGCGCGCCGACGTCCCAGAAAAGAGCCGCCGGATCTGGAGGGGGAGGGATGCAGCGGTGGGAGACTCCGGGCCCCGCGCCAGGTCCCCGGGACTCTGCTCGGCCCCGCCCCCGGCGCGTCTCCCCCACGCGGCCCGCGAGGCCCCGCCCCGGGAGCGGGCCCGCCCACCCGCGAGCGGGCCCGTCCCGCCCATCTGGCCCCGCCCACCCGCGAGCGGCTCCGCCCCGGGCCGGCCACCTGGCCCCGCCCACCCGGGAGCTGCCCGCCCCACCAGACCCCGCCCACCACACTTTGGCCCCGCCCACCCGCGGAGGCCCCGCCCCCTCCCGGGCCACATTCCTCCAGGCCGGCCTCACGCTGCGCCAAGCGGGCGGCGGCGGCGGAGGAGGAGGCCCAGGGGCGGCCTGGCTGGCCTGGGGCTCGGACTCGGGGCCAGGGCGGCGGCAGCCGGCGGGCCGTGGCCCGGGAGCCCGCCGTGGTCGCGTGGCGGGTGGTCACGTCTCCGGGCGGCCGGGCGTGGGCCCCGGGTTCCGGCCGCCGCGCGCGGCCGTCGGCGGCGCTGGGCCGGGCCTGGGTCCCGGGCGCTGGACCCCCGTCCGCGGCCGCCGAGGCCGCCATGTGGTGCCTGCACTGCAACTCGGAGCGGACCCAGTCCCTGCTGGAGCTGGAGCTTGACAGCGGGTAAGGACCCCGGGCGGGGCGGGGGGCGGGCGCTGCCCCCCCCGCGGGTGGGCCCGGGTGCCCGCTGCCCGCTGCCCGCCCCGAGCGCCCTGGCCCTCGGCCGGCCGGCGCCGTTTGCTGTCCCCCCGGCCGGGTTGGAGACCGCGGGGAAGTTGGGTGCGAGCGGGACCGCGCGGGGGCCACCGCGGAGTGGGAGCCGGGTGGGCGCTGGGCCGCGTCGGACCCGGGCCGTGGGCTCCCGCGAGTGCCTGGGCATGCTTGCATGTGGATGCACTTGCAGGGAGTGGACATCCCGGGCCAGGCCCGGGAGCGAGCGTCCAGCGGGCATCGTGCCTTCCTGGCGGCTGCAGGAGCCCGCCCTGACTCCAGGCCTTGTTGATGGACACAGGCTGGTCTTCAGGGACGGTGTCCGGGAGCCCAGGGAGGCCAGACCTAGGTTGCCCCCCTTGTGCAATCGAGCTGGGGGGCCGCTGGCTGCTGGCGCGCCTCAGGGGGCGGTGCTGGGCCGGTGGGAGCCAGACACCAGCCCCTTTCTGCTCCCGGCTGTGGGCGGCCGCCTGAGCGCCCAGGGGCCGGGGGCCGGTATTTATGGAGAGCGAGGGAGAGAGTGTATGTGTTGGGAATATCGATTTCCTCGCCTGCACAGCTGCCCTTGGAGGACAGGGCTGGGCAGCAGAGGGGATTTGTTGACAGTCGGAACTGGTGTCAGGCTGTGTGTGTGTGTGTCTGTGTGCGTGTCTGTGTTTGGCTGTGTCTGTGTGTCTGTGTTTGTATGTTTCTGTGTGTCTGTGTGTGTGTCTGTGTCTGTTTGTCTATGTCTGTGTCTGTGTGTCTCTGTGTGTGTCTGTATCTGTGTTTGTGTCTGTGTTTGTCTGTGTCTGTGTGTGTCTGTGTCTGTGTGTGTCTGTATCTGTGTGTGTCTGTGTTTGTCTGTGTCTGTGTGTCTCTGTGTGTCTCTGTGTGTGTCTGTGTGTGTGTCCGTGTGTGTCAGTGTGTGTGTGTGTGTGTGTGTGTGTGTGTGTGGCATGCGCGCCCACCTGCCTCTGTTTGATCTCCGAGCTCTGAAGCTGCGGCGTGTGTCTGGCGGGCCCACTGAGGGATGCGCACGTGCCCCCGCCCGCCCCCTCCTCCCTGTGGGGGCTCCAGGCCTGCGGCTCGGCTGCTAGGGGAAGTGGTGATGAAGGACTCTTGGCCCCGGCGCCTGGGGTAGGGGCCAGGCCGGCCGCAGCTGCAGGCCCAGCTGTCTGGAATCGGGCACCAGCTCGCCGAGGGGGGTCCCATATTCGCGACCCACGCCACCGTCTCCCACAGCTGTCCCGCCCACCCCGCCCCAGGCTGCCTTCTCCTTCTCCTCCTGGGGTGCTTGCGGCCCTGTGTCGGGGGGCGCTGAGTCTCCAGGGCCACAGGAGTCTGGGTTGCTTCCAGCCTCCCCCTGGGGAGAGGGGGGGTTGGGGGAGCAGCTGCTGCCTGCTGCCCTGGAAACATTCAAACCCTCCTGCCTGGAGCCAGTGGCAGCCCCTCCCCCTGCCCAGCCGAGGGGCCTCTCTGCGTCTCCCTAGGGCCCCTGCCCCTCTTTAGCCGGGTGCTGTGACCGCCCTGTGGTCTGCTGGGAAAGCCTGCCTGAGGCCAGAGAAACTGCTCAGGGTCTGGGGGGGACAGTGGCTCCCTAGCTGCAGAGCCGGAGGGTCGCTCTGTCCCTGGGGCCCCCCGAGCCAGCACCCTGGGCTTGGCCGGCTTGCCCCCCCCCCCCCGCACCCAGAATCCTTCCAGCTGGCGTCTGCCCCGCTATGAGCCCAGAAACCTTCCCCCAAAGACCGGAGGGTCCCAGTGACCCTCCGCACTTCCCACGGGGTCCTGCCCATGTCCTGCAGGATCCCTGACGGGCACCCGGCATCCCGGCACCCGCTGCTGCCACCCACCCCTGCCCCGTGCTGGCTGCAGGCTGCACCCTGCAGCATCTTCCTGCCCTCGCTTTCCATGGGGGCCCTGGAGGGTGGGTGCTGGGGCCCCGAGCAGAATATTCCAGGCCTGGCATATTCCCAGGTGTCCGGACGTAGGCCCCTGTGGACCTGGCCGGCACCTGCTGGCTTTGCCCAGGGAAGGCGGACGGACTCTGAACTGGGGGCTAATGTTTACACGGCCTCGGCGCAGGCACGGCAGCTGCCCCGTCCAGCAGCACGAGACGTTTCTGCGCAAACAGGCGTCTCTGGGAGGCTGGGCGGAGCTCGGGGCGGCCCGCGTGTGTGCACGTGCGCTGTCACCTGGGCCTGCGTCCCGGGAGTCTGCCCGGTCCTGGGCTCCAGGTGACCCGGGCTTGGTCTCCGTCCCAGAGACCCCCTGAGCGTTCGCACATTCGCACACCCCCAGGCCACCACCAGTGCCCGTCTCTCCCCGCCACACACACACACACACACACACACACACACACACACGGCCCCGCTGCTCTTCCCTCCCCTGAGACCTGTGGAGTGACCTTCCTTCCTGCTCTGTGGATTTCCTTGGAGTGGCCGTGCTGATGCCTCTGTGTCACCCGCTCACTGGGTGTGAGCCCCAGGAAGTACGTGCTTGTGTGACCCGGGGACGTGGGCCACTGAGGTCTGTTCCTGCCCGAGCCTTGGTCTTTCTCATCTGTGAAATGGGGCTGCGCACAGCGTGGCGTGGCGGCTGGCACCGTGAGACTCAGACCCGCGGTGGCTTCATTACCCACCCACCGAGGGGCCCCTGGTGGCCGGGTTCTTGGCGGGGGGAGACAGGTTTCTGGGGCCGCCCTGCTTTTCGTGAGGCTCTCGTGGCCTGGCCCCAGCCATGCGGGTTGGTGCTTAGGGCTTCCTCCTGGCTCTGTGCTCAGGGAGCCCTCCTATGGGGCTTGGGCGACCCTGTGGGGTGCTGGACATCAGACATGTCCGGTTGGTTGTCCTGGCCACACCCCCACTCCTGTTGACCGTGGGTCGCCTGCTGACCGTCCGTGGCGTCCCGAGAAGGCTGCAGCTTGTCCTGGTGGGCGCCAACGCGGGGGAGTCCCTGGGCCAGTGTCTCTGTTCGTGGTCAGAGGGACAGAATGTGATGCGGGTCACCGGGCAGGAGCTCTGGGCCACACAGGGGCGGTCACGTGACGCCCGGGTCTTCCCCTCCGTCGGGATCTGAACCCTTGGGCCCAGCTTCCTCCCGAGCGTGTCCGACTCTGCTCCCGCGTCAGCCCCCCATGGCAGACAGGACCTGGTGTCAGGGCCCGGCCACAGGGCAGGTGTCCAGTGACCCCAGCCCCCGGGGGGCCCCAGAACATGCCCAGATGTCCCCGCTCTCAGTGGGCGAGGACAAGTGCCTGACTCTCCTGGGACCTCACCGAGCCCAGGGACCCCCGAGGGTGTCTCCTGGGGGTCCCCCAGGGTCTCCTTGGAAGGCCAGTGCCCACGGTCCGAGCACATGTGGCCTTTTGAGGGGGACATGTGTGTCTTGGGGAGGCCTCCACACTGAGTGGGGTCCAGGGAGCAGAAGCCGTGTGAACTCGGCTCTGGGGGGGCCGTGGGAATGCCCCTGACTCCAGCTGGGGTGCTGAGCGTGACCGGGTGGGGAGGGTCCCGGCTGCGAGCTGGTCCCCTCACTTGGGCTTCCTGAAGTCGCCCGATGAGTTGCCAGCTGCATCCTGGTTCCTGTTTAAAAGGGGGGAGGCGGGGCGGGAGCTATATCACAGTTGTGGGGTGGGTGTTTGCCTTGCATGCGGCTGACCCAGGTTCGATCCCCAGCATCCCGTATGGTCCCCCGAGCACCGCCAGGGGTAATTCCTGAGGGCAGAGCCAGGAGTAGCTCTGAGCATCGCCGGGTGTGACCCACAAAGAAGAAAGAAAGGAGGGGGGCAGCCGACAGGCCCCACCGTCCTGCTTCCTGCTGGGAGCGGGGCGGCGCGGAGGGGACGCCCCGTGGAAACCTTTGCTGTGCGCCTTGCTGGGTGTCACGGGTGCCCGGCGAGCGTGGCTTAGAGCCGCCACGATGGTCATTTCTGAGTTTGGCCCGGTTCCTCCCTCCCCGGGGCGTGTGCTGGCTCCAGCTGGCCGCCCCGACGCCCTGGGCCCCCCCACCCCCTTTGGTTTCCGTCTCGACGCAGCGTGAACTTCGTGGCCTTTCTGGTCATTTCCTGCGGGAGGAGGAAGCTCTGCGCGGAGGCTGGGCGGGGACGGGCTGGGGGTGGGTGGGGGCGGGTTCTGTTTGCATTTTTCTCCGGGGGCGTGGGCATACCCAGCGGGCGCTCGGGGCAGGCCCTCAGCTTGGTATTTGGAGCATCGCGCAGGGCCCCCCGAGTGACAGGTGTGCCCGCACGCGGCCCCCCGCCCCCAGAGTCTGTGGCCAGGCCGCGACCGCGCTGCCTGCTGAGGGTCACTCCCCGGCCTGGGAGTGAGGGGCAGCCAACACCTTAGGAGCTGACCCACGGGGGACAGGTCAGGCGCTGGGGGCAGTCGCCTTGCTCGCTGGACGAGGGTGGGACCACTGCGTGTCGCCCTGCGAGAGGCCCACGGGTGCAGGTCACACACTCAGCCCCACGTGGTGATCCCCAGCCTGTGTGCACGCGTGCGGCCCGTGTCCCCGTGTGGGTCGCGCTAGCCCCCGAGTGTGGACCGCCGCTCACCTCGCGTCTGAACTTGTCTCGGGTGAAGGCGTCTAAGACTGGGGGGCCGCGAGCCCCTGTTGTGGGGGACGGGAGCCCCTGCGACCCCTGGTGGGGGGGACTGGGGGTGCAGAGGGTGAGGCAGCAGCAACCAAAGCCTGGTGCCCTTGGGGTCCTCGGCGGGGGCCAGAGCTGCGGCTGCCTGCATGGGCCGCAGCTGCGCAGTCTGTGCGGGAAGACACACGGAGACGAGGTGGTGCGGGCACTGGGGGCAAGGTGGTGCTGGAGGCGAGGTGGTGCGGGCACTGGAGGCAAGGAGGTGCAGGCACTGGCGGCGAGGTGGTGCGGGCACTGGAGGCGAGGTGGTGTGGACACTGGAAGCGAGGTGGTGCGGGCACTGGAGGCGAGGTGGTGCGGGCACTGGAGGCGAGGTGGTGCGGGCACTGGAGGCGAGGTGGTGTGGACACTGGAGGCGAGGTGGTGCGGGCACTGGGGGCGAGGTGGTGTGGGCACTGGAGGTGAGGTGGTGCGGGCACTGGAGGCGAGGTGCGGGCACCAGCAGCGAGGTGATGCGGGCACTTACAGGGCACTGGCAGGTCGGAGGGCTCTGCCTGGCATGGGCAAAGCCCCGCCTGGCTTGGCGGGTGTGGAGTGGCCCCGGCTCTGGAGAGATGCTGCCACAGGCTGCAGGGTGCCTGCGACTGTCTCCCGGGATCTCGCAGGCACTGGGACGCGGCCGGTCTCTCGCAGCTGCGGCCCAGGGCGCGGAAGTGAGGCGGGAAGGAGGAATTCCTGCTCTCTGGGGGAGAGCCGGCTTCTGTGGAGGGGGAGACGGAGCCCCAGGAAGGGAGGCGCAGGAGCGGGCACTGCGCCCCCAGCCCCGGCTCCCGCCCACCCGTGAGTAGCCTCTGGGCTGTGCGGCCTTGGCAGCTCGGGGGCCACTCCCGGGGCAGAGTGGACACAGGACGGCGGGAGGCCCAGCCCTGCCTTCCCTGGGTGGGAGACCGCCCCCGGCAGGCCCTCTGAAGAGCGGAGCGCCACGGCTCCGGGCGGGCAGTGCCCTGAGGGCGACTGTCCCTGCCCTTCCGCCCCGGACAGGGTCCTGGTCGGATCCCCTTGCAGGTCGGATCCCCGTGCAGGGGCGGGAGGAAGCGTTTGGGGAAGCGGCTTGTTCCCCTGTGCTGAGGGCGGGGGTTCTCCCCTCTCCCCTGACTGGCAGCCTCCGTGTCTGTGTGCGGGCTTTGGGGGGCGGTGGGGGAGGGCGAGGGCTGTGGGGGGGTCCCGAGCACAGGCAGGGAGGGGGCATGGGTGAAAGACCCCCCAGCAGTTGCCTGTCGTGGCGCCCGGGTCGCTGTCCCCGGTCCCCGTCCTGTTGGTATCCAGGACCCGGCCTCGGGCGCCTCATCTCTGGTGTCCGGTGCATCCCGAGACAGTCCTTGGTCTCGTTGGCCCAACCCGAGCTTGGTCCCTGGGCCAGCTTCCCAGCTCGGAGGGGACAGGAGCCAGGCCGGGTCGTCGCACCAGTGATGCTGGGAGACAGGCGCCAGGGACTGACGGGGTCTGGCTCCTGCAGCGCTTGCACCTGACTTCCTCCTGCACTTTCTCCCACCCTGTGCGCGTGCACGCATGCACACACACACAGACACACACACACACACACACACACATGCACGCACTCACTGCAGCGCTTACACCTGACTTCCTCCTGCACTTTCTCCCACCCCTGTGCGCATGCACGCATGCACACACACACACACACACACACAAACACACACACATGCACGCACGCACTCACTGCAGCGCTTACACCTGACTTCCTCCTGTACTTTCTCACCCCTGTGCGCGTGCATGCATGCACACACACACACACACACACATGCACGCACGCACTCACTGCTGGCTTTGTCACTAAACTTGGCTGTCGGCTTCTGTGCCCGGCACTGGCAGGGGGATGAAAGCCACAGACCACCTTGAGGGCAGCGTTTCATCCCACATCACCAGGCAGACGAGGGGCCAGAGGCCTGGCCACGTGGGGCCAGTGTCCAGGGCGCGGCTGTGCGGGTGAGGTTACGGGGACCAACCGGGATCCCTGGGGTCAGGTTTGGGGGGACCGACCCGGGTCCTGAGGGCAAAGTCAGGAGGACTAAGCAGGATCCTGGAGGGCAAGGTTAGGGGGACTGGCCCGGGTCCTGGGGTTGGAGTCAGGGGACCGACCGGGACCGTGGGGACCCTGGCTGTGCTCGGCTCTGAAGGTGGCATGTGGGGAGGTGGCGGAGCCCTGGCGGGCTGGGCCTCAGGCCATGGGGGCTGGGGGAGATGAGACAGTGTGTGTGTGGGGGGCATTGAGGAGCGTCTGGCCAAGGCAGGGCAGCCCCACTGAGGGGAATCAGGATTGGGGGGACAGAGGGGGAAGGGGTGAGGTGAGGAGGGGCAGGGAAGGCAGAGGCTGTGTAGGGTGGGGAGGCCTAAGGGGTGCTGAGGGTTAAAGCAAGGAGGGCTGTGAGGTCTGATGGGGGAGGCCAGAGTTCTGTGTGCTGTGGGTCGGGGGTATAGGGAGTTCGGAGCATCCCTGGGTGACCTGGGATCCGGAGCATCCCTGGGGTGGCCTGGGAGTCCTCAGCATCCCTGGGGTGGCCTGGGAGTCCTCAGCATCCCTGGGGTGGCCCCGGAGTCCTCAGCATCCCTGGGGTGGCCCCGGAGTCCTCAGCATCCCTGGGGTGGCCCGGGAGTCCTCAGCATCCCTGGAGTGGCCCGGGAGTCCTCAGCATCCCTGGAGTGGCCCCGGAGTCCTCAGCATCCCTGGGGTGACCCGGGAGTCCTCAGCATCCCTGGGGTGGCCCCGGAGTCCTCAGCATCCCTGGGGTGGCCCAGGAGTCCTCAGCATCCCTGGGTGACTCGGGAGTCCTCAGCATCCCTGGGGTGACCCGGGAGTCCTCAGCATCCCTGGGGTGGCCCCGGAGTCCTCAGCATCCCTGGGGTGGCCCGGGAGTCCTCAGCATCCCTGGGGTGGCCCTGGAGTCCTCAGCATCCCTGGGGTGGCCCGGGAGTCTTCCAGCACTGCTGGCCCCTGAGCGGTGCCTCAGGCCCAGGCCGGAGCAGGGACCCCTGCCAGCTGGCAGCCATCTGCTGGGAGTGGTCCCCAGACCCGCCGGGCGGCAGTGGCCAAGAGCGGCAGCCCTGCCCTGGCGTTGCCCGGCCCACCCGTGCCCTCGCGGCTGCCGGGGAAGGCGACCTGCTGCCCATTCTGGAGCCAGGGCCCCCTCAGGCCTCCCCACAGGGACGCTCGGGGCCTGTCTCGAGGGCCCCGTGGTTCCTGGGGTCACAGGCCCATTGGGATCCCAGTGGCAGCCCCTTGCCCAGGGGCCCACAGTCCCTGCCCACCCACGGCGTCTCCGAGGAGGTGCTATGTGTCCAGGGGGCCGCAGTGCGGGTCAAGGGACACGTCGCCCAGACCAGCCTATGTTTTTCCTCGCCTGCCTCAGAGAGCCCAGCCCGGCCCCTGTGCTCCCAGCCCCGTGCTCCCAGCACTGTGCTCCCTGTCCCCGTGCTCCAGCCCCATGCTCCCGGACCCTGTGCTCCCAGATTACGTGCTCTCGGTCCCTGTGCTCCCGACCTCATGCTCCCGGCCCTGTGCTCCCTGTCCCCGTGCTCCCAGTCCTGTGCTCCTGGCTCCCATGCTCCCAGCTCTCATGTTCCCAGCCTGCCTGCTCCCGGCCTCTGTGCTCCCCCCCTGTTGCTCCCGTTCTCCCCGCCCACCACCTCGGGGCTGCCTGCCGTCGTGGGGGCCCTGACTCTGCTACCGTCCTGGCCCCGAGCGCAGGGAGCTCCAGGTGGGTGCCGGCAGGTGGACTTGTCCCTGCGGAGCGAGGAAGGTCGGGGCATCCCAGCCCCCTCTCCTCCCGCTGTCGGTTCCAGCACCCCGGGATGGGAGGTGACCATGTGAACCCTGGAGGCGCTTCCACCCCCCAGGGCGTCAGTCTGACCTGCAGCCCCGGGGAGGGCCATGCCCGCGGGCAGCTGCTGCACTGACCCCCATGTCCTGCCTTGGACGTCAGGAGACAAACAGGAGCCACCGATGCCGGCACAGGGCGTGCGGCGAGGCCGCGGGGCCCGGGCACTACCGTCTGTCCCTGACCTGCCATGCTGGCCCTGTGGTCTCTGCCACGGCCCTGCACCCCTTGGGGGCGCCTGACGCCCGGGAAGGAGTAGGGGAGCACTGCGGGAGGGAGCATCGGCAGCACGCAGGCAGTGCCTGGCGGAGGTGTCGGCAGGCCAGGCTCTGGCCAGGGGTGAGGTGCCACCTCGGCCGTCTGAGCCCCAAGCAGGGCCGAGAGGGTGGGCTGGCCCGCGGGCCGGGCGGACCACACGCCTGGCTCTGGCCGGCGGGGTGGGCGGAGGCCCGGGGGCCGGCACAACGGGCATCTTTCTCTCGCTCTGTGCCCACGCGCTGTCCCGCAGCCAGCCTCCCCGGCCTGCGCCTCCCGCCCGGCACTCCCGGGGCGTCCCTGGGGCCCGGCCCAGCCCCGTCTGCCGGATCCGGCCACAGAGAACTGCTTCATTGAAGGCCGCCTGTGCCCGTGGAAGTAACTGGAGGCCTCTGTATTTAATTTGGCTCCGCCAAGAAGATTTTTGGCTCCGGGTGTGTGTATGTGTGCGCGCGTGCATGCGTGTGTGTGTGTGTGTATGCGCACGCTCGTGTTTGTGTGCGTGTGTGTGTGTGTTCTGGAGGGCCCTTCCCGGGGAGCGGGGTGAGCTGGCCGTCTTGACGCCGTCAGAAGCAACAGGGCCGAGGAAATGGCTGATCAGCAGCCGGCAGGGGTGAGGTGAGGCGGCCCGGGTGATGTCATGGCGAGGGAAGCACGCCTGTAAGCGGGTGGCTGGGGGGCAGGTAAGCCGTGGGCAGAGGGGAAGGAGACGCGGTCGGGTCTGCTTTGAGCCCCGGGGGCTGTCCCTCCCTCCTCCCCGCCCCGGCCAGGGCTCGCTGCCCCAGACCCATCAGCCCAGCGGCCGGGGCCGTCTCGCGCCGGGCTCGGGGGCGGCCGGCAGAGCCTGTCGTCACCCAGTCCCACACTCTGGCGGGAAGGCGGCAGGGAAGCAAGGGGCGGTGACCCGAGGCCCGGAAGCAGGGGAGCCCGGCTGGTCTGAGCTGCGGCTCTCCAGGGCGCGTGCTTCTGCGGCCGCTGGCCAGCGCCCTACGCCCAGACTCGGGGGGAGGGGGCTGCAGCAGGAGCTGGGGACCCCACCGGCCTTGGAGTCAGCAACCGTCAACGCTGACGGCTTTTTTTTTTTGCTTTTGCTTTTTGGGTCACACCCAGCGTGCTCAGGGGTTACTCCTGGCTCTGCACTCAGGAATTACTCCTGGTGGTGCTTGGGGGACCATATGGGATGTCAGGGATCGAACCCGGGTCGGCCGCATGCAAGGCAAATGCCCTCCCCGCTGTGCTATCACTCTGGCCCCTCTGACGGCTTTCTTAAGGCAGCATGGAGGCCTTGTGGTGACACCCATGGTTGCTGGGGGCTGACGCGCCTTTTAAAGTTAGGGTCCCACCAAGCAAAGGGTGCTTGGAGGACCCGCTCGGGATGGGAGAGGTGGGCTGAGAGCAGACTATAGACCGAACACGATGGCCACTCAGTGCCTCTATTGCAAACCACAACACCCAAAAGGAGAGAGCGAGCAAAAGGGAATGCCCTGCCACAGAGGCGGGACGGGGTGGGGGTGGCGGGAGGGATGCTGGGACCATCGGTGGTGGAGAACGGGCACTGGTGGAGGGATGGGCACTCGAGCATTGTATGACTGAAACGCGAGCATGGAAGTTTGTAAGTCTGTAACTGTATCTCACGGCGATTCATTTAAAAATTAAAAAAAAAAAAAAAACAACCGTTAGGGTCCATGAAGATCCCCCAGGAACCCGGCGCGGCCGAGCGGAAGCAAGTCCCCACGTTCCCGCCGGCCCTGTGCGCTGATGTGCTGCCCTCTGCCCCTGGGGACGCGGCTTTCTAAATCAGGTTCCTTGGGAACCACGGGCCCCGGCGCCCTCCGTGCACGCGCCCCTGACTTCCCGCGCCGGCGCCTTTGCAGATGCGGGCGCCCGGGGTTGGCCGGAGGGTGACAGCGGGGCCGGATGCTGGCGGCAGTAGGGAGGGGTGAGCACGGTGGCTCCGGGCAGGCCTCTGATGGACGTGGCTGCCCGCTGGGGCGGGGCGTGGGGGGGCCCGGCGGACACAGGGCACACACACACGCCGTGGCCGGATTCCGAGCGGCCCCCTCTCGGCCGTCTGGACTTTCCTATCAGATCTCTGGGCATGGAAACGCGGGCGCTTTGCTCCAGTCTTAGAAACAGCCCACACCCGCCTGGTCTAGGCCAGGGGGGCCGGTCTGAGCCCCGTGCTGTGCTGCGGCCTCCTGCGTCCCCGGGAACAGGCGTCCCCCGAGGACAGCGGGTGGACAGCAGGCCTGGTTGGTCTCCAGGGGCCCGGGGGAGCGGAAAGGCCGGGTCCTGGGCCAGGCTGTCGGGCCCGCGCTCGGGGCTGCCTCTCCCTGCCGGCGTGTGCTCCGGTGCCCAGGACGCGGGGTGCCGTCCCAGGCGGGCCGGGACTGATAGTGCGTGTCTATCGGAGGCCTCGCCCGCAGACACCCTGGCGGGGTCTGATTGCCGGGTGTTTGCCTCTGCCCCTCGCCAGCGCCTCCTGGCTCCGCGCTGCCAGCTGGCTCCCAGCCCAGGTGCCCGGGAGCCTGCCAGCCTGTGTCGGAGCCTGCGCTCCCCCTGCCGCCCGCGGCCCCGCCAGCACCCGCCCAGCCCACAGACCTCCGGCAGAGGCCGGGGTGGGGAGCCCCGGCGCGGGGGGCTGTGGGGGGCCGCGCGGACACTGTGGCTTTGTGGGCGCCAGACCCGGGAGCGTGTCTGCCCCGAGAAGCTCTTCCCGGCCCGCTGCAGGGGTGGGGCGCGGGGCTCTCCGGGCTGATCCGCGTGCCCCCTACACCAGCCAGATCGCAGCCGGGGGGCTGGGGAGGAGCCCAGGAAGCACCGGAGAGGCCGGGCGAGGCGGCAGCGCCCAGGGGCCCAGAGGAAAGAGCCGGCAGGAAACGGACCCGGGACTTAAGCGGTGGGGGAGGGGGGGTTTGCTCGGCCCAGCTCACAGCCGCGGGCCCGTCCCAGTGAGGGCGGGAATGAGGGCCCCGTCCCAGTGAGCACGGCCACGTCCGTGGGCCACGTCCACTCACATTCACTCATTCGCTCACATTCACTCATTCGCTCACATTCACTCATTTGCTCACACATTCACTCATTCACTCACATTCACTATTCACTCATGCATTCACTCATCATTCACTCATTCACTCGTTCATTCCCTCATTCTCCCTTTGTCACCCATTCACTCATTCATTCACTCATTCACCGTTCACTCCCTCACTCCCTCTCATTCGGTCTCTTGCTCATTCACTCATTCACTCACTCATTCTTTCCGTCTTCATGCGCAAACCGTGCCCCACGGTGCCGAGTGCTTGTCTCTGATTCCGAGGGCCCGGGAAGCTGGTTCGCTGCCCGGGTGGGTGCTAACCTGAGAGACAGGCGTGGGGACCACCGCAGGAGAGGCAAAGCTGCTTGCGCTGTTTGGAGAGCACTGTGTGCTCGGGGCAGCACCCCGTTTCCTCCACCCCCTCAGGGGAGACCCCCTAAGTGGGCTTGCCCTGAGGCCCCTCGGCCCCACCCCAGCGGCTGGGTCTGCACACCCTCCCCTCTCCGAGGCGGGTTCCCGGCTCTCAGGGCCGACCTCTGACCCTCCGTGTCTCTGGAACCCCGAATCCCACTGCAGGGCTCACCCCAATACTGTTGCTGCTTTAAGGGAGCAGCAGGCGGGGCAAGCCCGGCTCCACAGAGGGACAGACAGATGGACGGAGAGACAGATGCACAGAGGGCCCGGAAACATCCCTGACACACCCCCACATAGCGTGGGGCCCCCCGACTGCCCCCTCCCTGTACTCAGAGGCGCCTGAGCGGGGGTGGCAGGTGCCAGCCCCTGGGGGGGGCCCTCCCTAGAATGACCTGGGAGACCCCACAGTCTCCTCCCGCACGAGCCCGGGGATCCCTGGGTGTCCAGGCCCGAGTGGCCATCTTCCCCGGGGGCCTTGTCACCTCAAGAGCAAGCTGGGGGGGCTGGAGCGATAGCACAGAGGGTAGGGCATTTGCCTTGCACGCGGCCGACCCGGGTTCGAATCCCAGCATCCCATATGGTCCCCTGAGCACCGTCAGGAGTAATTCCTGAGTGTAGAACCAGGAATAACCCCTGTGCATCGCTGGGTGTGACCCAAAAAGAAAAAAAAAAGAGCAAGCTGGGCTCAAACCAAGGCTGGCTTGAGGAGCCGGAGGCCTGACCCGGCCCTCCCTGGGCGGTACCCAGAGCAGGACTGAGCCCATAGCACCCCAGGCCCCTGGTCTCTGTGCCCGCTCCCCCCAAGGGGGCCCCGAGTCGAACAGCCACTCCTGAAGGCCCCCGTGCCTGGGCATAGGACTCGGGCCAGCACCCCGGGGGAAGGCCAGGGCTGTCCGTCTGCCCCCCCCCCCGGGACTGTCCTGCCCAGGAGAGATAAGGCCTGGCCCCGTGCCACTCCCGGCAGCGGCTTTATCACCAATTACCCGGCACCGAGACCTCCCGAAGTGCTTTCGGGCCGCAGGAAGACACGGAGCTCGAACAATGAGGCGTTCAGAGGGGCAGCTATTTTTAGAGCTTTGCTTACCGAGCCAGCGTCCAGCGTTTCCTCGCTGTCAGCTGTGGCTGGCGAGATGGGCAGGCAGGTGGCAGCGGGCCAGGGGAAGGTGTGGTGTGCACGGGGCCCGGGGGCCCGGGGTACCCAGGAGCCCGTGCGCCCCGTCCCGCGCCCTCACTGGTTGACGTCACCTGCGAGTTCAGTGGTGACTCAGTGGACGGCAGACAGGCCTGTGTCAGGGCTGGGGTCCTTCCGGCCCCCGGCGGGGCCCGACGCCCACACCTACGCCTGCTCCCCGCCTGCTCGTGGGGTGAACCCGTCACCCCGCACCCCGGGCTCAGAACGGGTGGTGGCAGCACCCTTCCCGGGCCAACGCCAGGGCCGAGGGACACAGGTCCTCGCCCGTGCCCCCAGCATGTTGGCCAAGGGCCCCTCCGGCCCTCGGAGGTGCTGGTCCAGCTGACCCCCAGACACACAGGCACGGCCTCTCTGTCTGTCTGTCTGTTCTCCTGTCTCCCTGGCCACCCTTCTTGGTCTGCCTCTGTCTCCGCCTGCCTGTCTCTGTTCACGCCAGGGCTGTGCTCCCACAGACCACCCTGGGTGCCCGGTGGCAGCACCTGGGGTCGCTGCGGCCCCCAGCCCGGGGAGGAAGCTGCCAGGTGGAGCCCAGGTGGGTGGTGGAGGCGTCACCCACACACGGACAGGGAGGGGTCAGGAGGCCGGGAGAGGAGTCTCGGTGACCTTTGGACAGAAACTGACGGAGGGTGGGTGCCAGGTGGCCGCGGGGACAGCAGGTGCCGAGGGCCCGGAGGACCAGCCTGGAGCTGGACCGGGACGTGGGGACAGCAGGTGCCGAGGGCCCGGAGGACCAGCCTGGAGCTGGACCGGGACTTGGGGACAGCAGGTGCCGAGGGCCCGGGCCGGGAGGGCCAGCCGGGAGGACGGGACACGGGCTCCACCCGGGCAGCAGGCGCCCAGGAGGAGGGCCAGGGAGGGTCCGGGCTGCAGTGCTGGGAGACGGGGGAGGGTGTGTGCGGGAGTCCGAAGGGGCGCAGTGCCCACGGCCCCGTGGGTGGGAGAGTGTCACCTCCCCCGGGAGGGACCTTTGGAGCGTTGGTCTGAGGTGCGGAGGCTCCATGGCGAGGCCGGGCCGGGAGCTGGGTGTGGGCGGCACTGCTGAGGGAGTCTCTCTCCACCTCACCTTCCTCAGACCCCATCAACACCGCCGCGGGGGGAGGGGGAGGTGGGAGAGGGTGGGTGGCCGGAGAATGGAGTGTGTGTGTGTGTGTGTGTATGTGTGTGTGTGTGAGTGTGAGTGTGAGTGTATATGAGAGTGCTGAGTGCGTGAGTGTGAGCTGTGTATGAGTGTGTGCAGTGAGAGGGTGTGAGTGTATGTGTGAGAGCGTGTGCAGTGAGAGCCTGTCAGGGGGTGAGAGTGTGTGTGTAGTAAGAGTGTCTGTGAGAAAGTGTGTTTGTGTGGGAGAGCGTGTGTGTGGTGCAAGTGTCTGAGTGTGTTTGTGTGAGAGTGTGTCTGCAGTCTGTGAGAGTGTTTGAGCGTGACGCTGTTTGTGAGTGTGTGTGTAGAGAGTGTGCGTACGAGTGTGTGTACAGTGCCCATGAGTGTTTTGCGAGTGTGTGATCCTGTTTGTGTGCGAGTTCTGCCGTGAGAGCGTCTGTGAGTGTGTTTGTGTTTGTGCAATGAGTGTCCTGAGCGTGTGTGTGAGGGTGTGTAGCCAGTGTTGAGTGTGTCAGAGGGTGGGAGAGACCCTCGGCAGGCCTGGCTCTCCCCTGACCTGACCCGCCGCCACATCCCGGACCCCCGGGCCCCCAGGCCCCGCTGCTCCAGGGGGAAGAGATGGGGGGAGCGGGGAGGGGCCGGGAGCAGATTCCAGATGCCTCCAAATTGCCCCGAACCCGACCTTCCCTAGGAAGCTCTGAACCCGCCCTGGGGTTTTCAAGAGGTGTCACTGCCAAGGCCGCCCGCCCAGCCCCCTTGGCAGTGTCCAGGCGGCCTGGCCTGCCCCCGGGCGGTCCCTCTGGGCCCGCTAGTGTCTTCCCTCCCCCTCCCCCAGGAGCCACTCCCTCCCTGGCCCACCCTGGCCGGCTGCTCTCCTCCTCGTGGGTGATGGGCCCAGGGGTGCGGGTGCCTGCAGAGCCCCCGTGGGGGTGACTGTGCGTGGGGGGACCCTGGCAGCCTTCACCCCGGCCCCGCCTGCCACCCTGGGTGTTTCCGTCTCCTGCCACACGCGGCGTGGACGCACTGGCCCCTGCACAGGTGACCTTGGCCCCGTGACAGCTCCAGCTCCCCTGCACAGGGGACAGGGGCCCGGCTCTTTCCCCCTTCTCTGGGGTGAGGGGGAGGGGGGCACCTGGCAGGTGCTCTGAGTAGCTGCCATCACAGAAGCCCCGTGTAATCATGCATGTGTACATGCATGTGCGTGTGTACACGTGTGTTGCATGCATGTGTCAGCGTGTGTGCATGCATGCGTGTGTGAACACATGTACACATAGGCACGCACATGTGTGTAGTGAGAGGGGGACCAGGACGGCTCATTGGTGGCTTGGTAAGAACAAACCGAGTTCCTTGCCAGCCATGTTGGCCGGGCCGCCGCGGGCCGTGGACGCTCCCGCAGGCCCTGTCCTCTGCCCAGACCCGCGTCTGACTAACGGGCTCCCAGAGAACAGTCCTTCCTGACCCCACAGCCGTAATTAGAGGCGTCCTGGCCCGGGCGAGAGCCCAGGGCCCCCGCCTGACTCACCGCCTGGCCGGAGTTGGGACGTGGCGTCTGGACCGTGGGCGGGGACTTGGGCCTTCCCCTCCCCCGCCCCAGGGCCTTGTCTGCGGGCGCGTTGGGGTGGGGGGTGGGGGCCGCGGGCATCTGCGGACAGTAAGTAGGCCCTGCAGGCCGAGAGGTGGCCGGTGCCCAGTGGGAGAGTGACCGGCAGCAGCCAGACCCGTGGGCAGAGCCTCGTGCCCCCGCAGGCCTGCATCCCGCTGCTACTCGGGGCGGCCTCGCGGCAGCTGTGACCAGGTGGTGCCCCATTTTGCAGAAAGAGGAAACTGAGGCACAGTAGTTTTCCAGCTTGTGTCCTCACCGCTGAGATGCGGTGGAGCAGACGTCAAACCCAGACGGGGAAGGCGCTGCCCAGCGTTCATCCTGCCCGTCACCGGGGGGGCTTCTGCTGGGGTCTCTGCGCCTCCCGCATCCTGGGGAGCAGCGGTCAGCGCTGCGGGCAGGGGCCCAGCCCCGGGTGCACGAGGGCGACACACCAGCGTCCGGGGGCCAAGACTGCGGGAGGGGGCTGTGGGGTGACTCTGTGCCGGCTGCTGGGGGGCCCCTCTCCAGCCCTCGTGGCGCAGGGCTCTGGGGGCACGAGACCCTCATCCCGCCTTGTGCTCAGTGCCGGGCGGGAACCGACTGCAGGCAGCCCTGGCACCGCTGCTCTTTCCTTTGGTGGCGACAATTCGAACTCAGCACCTCACGCGCAGAGGCTCTGACTCCCGGCCTCGTCTCCAGCCCAGGAAGTGGGGCTTGAACTAAGGCCCGAACTTGGCCCCGGAGAAGCCCAGGGACGCACGGAGTGGGGGGGTTGTGGGCATCAGGGGGGGCTTCCCGGCATGGCCTGCTGCTGCCCCTCGGAGGAGGCAGGTGACCTTGCAGGCAGGTGACCCCGTGCGCAGTGCTCCCTGCTGGGCTCGGGCCGCCCTGCGGGCTGTGTTAGAACTCGGGAGGTGGCAGAGCTGGCCAGCCAGGCTAGGGGTGTCGGAGCAGCGGGGCAGGGCAGGCGGGCAGTGTGTCCCCGTGCCGTGACCGGCCGCACTGGCATGCCCACGGTAGCACCTCCACCACACCTGCGGCCTGGACCTAAGTCTTGTCTCACGACCGTCTCCGTCGTCCAGCCGGGCCCCTGGTGATGGGCAGCCGCGGCCTCCCCATCTCTCCCAGCAGAAACAGTGACCCCGCTGGGCTGGAGTGATAGCACAGCGGGTAGGGCGTTTGCCTTGCACGCGGCCAACCCGGGTTCTAATCCCAGCATCCCATAGGGTCCCCTGAGCACCGCCAGGGGTAATTCCTAAGTGCAGAGCCAGGAGTAACCCCTGTGCATCGCCGGGTGTGACCCCCCCCCCAAAAAAAAAAGAAACAGTGACCCCGGGAAGTGCCGTCTGCTTACAGCGGGCCCCCGTCAGCCTCCCCCGTGGAACCCTGCGGACATGGCAGCGTCCAGCCCGGGGCAGCCGCCTGCCCGCTCCCCGGTTCCACCCACCCCCAGGAGTCGTGGGAGCACGTGTTCCCGGCCTGGGAGCCGAGGGCGGGAGAAGGGGCCACAGGCTCGGGGTGGAGGCCACGTGGGCGGGGCGGGGGTCCGCACTCCACTCAGGTGGCACTGTCAGGAAGGAGGGTCTCGTGTCGCTCAGTGCCTTGGGCAGACGCTGGGTGCCGCTGAGCCCGAGTCAGGAAGCGGAGCACGTCGGAACCCCCGGAGTCCGTGTCGGGAGCTTCTGGAAACATCTGGACGGGCTGGAGACTGCTGCTCCCGGCTCTTGGAAAAATGCAGCAGCCCTGCCCCGAGTGCGAGGGCTCAGCTCCAGACGCGGCTCTCTGCGGCCGGGGGCCGGGCCGGGGGCCAGGGCGCGTGCGCAGCGCACAGCCGACTCGGCCTCCACGCCGGCAGCACACGGTCCCCGGTACCGCAGGGTCCCTGCAGTGCCGTAGCCCCGGGCCCCGGCCCCTGCACACCGCGTGGGAGGGCCAGAGGGGGTTCCCGGCCGGCCAGGAAAGACGTCCCGTGTCTCTCTCTCCAGTGTGGTCTCCCGCCGTGCCCGGCAGTGTCAACTGCACTCAGGGGTCCCTCCTGGCGGGGCTGGGGGGACCTTGGTGGTGCCGGGGACTGAGCCTGGGCTGATTGTGTGCAAGGCAGATGCTCTCTCCCCGGTGCTCTCGCTCCCCCGCCGGTTTCTAATTGGCTCTGGCAGGAAGCGATGCCCTTGGCCAGCCTTCGCTCTCTCCGCTCACCGCCGTGCGGGTGGCAGACGGCCGAGCACCCCTTTCCCTGCACGGACTGTCTGGTTTGGGGTCTGGAAGGGCCGGCCCCCTGCACCGTTCACGGTGGCTCCCAGCAGTTGGTGACGGTGGAATGTGGCGCCAGTATTGACTCAGGGTCTTCCCTGCATGACCCTGGTGATGGGCAAAGGCCTGAGCCGGTCTGAGCTCGTTATCTGGCGGTGGGTGGGCGGGGTGGTGGCACGCAGCAGGCCTGGGGCACCTTCCCACGCCCTGCACGGGTGCTGGGGCAAGAGGGGGCGTCAGGAAGAGAAGCCCACTAACTCGCGGCCCGTCTGGAAGGCGTGGGCGGGGCGGCGGGGAGAGAGCTGGGGGGCTCCCCGTGGGCGGCTGAGCCGGGCCTGCTGGACCTCCCAGTCGGCCGTGCCGGGGCTGTGGGGCGGGGAGGCTCCCTCCGGGCTGGCTTCCAGCCAGCGGCTTTGACGCTAAGGGGACAGTGAGGGGACTGCTGGGCTCAGGCGGTGGCCGGGCCCCACCCTGGTTCCGCAGGGGTGCCCCCGCCAGCAGTCCTGGCCCGGGGCTCCCCACACAGGCCCTCTGTCGCCGGAGACCCCTGCCTGTCCTCGGGCTCAGAGCCAGCCAGGGGTCTTCACGCTGTGAGCTGAGGCCCGACCCTGGCTCTGGGCGGGATCGCGTTCTTGGGGTCCGCCGCCCCGCTCCACACACCTCTCCGGGCCCCTCCCCTGCCCGCACTTGGCGCCCGCACTGTCCTGGAGCCCCCGTCTCCCGAGAGGGAAGGTCTGTCCTGTAGGGAACGGGCTGGGCGGGGACTCGGCCTTCCGCAGCTGGGCGCTCCCCGGAGGCCCCGCCCGCCCTTCTTACTTTTACTTTTACTTTTTTCTTTCTTCAATCATTCATTGAGCATATATTGCACTTACTGTGCGCCAGACAGCAGAGACAGCTGGGCCCGCGCCCTGCCCGGGGCACGCCGGCCACTGGCTCAGGGCGCGAGCGGGAACCCTGGGATTCGCGTGAAGGGGGCGCGGCTGCCCGCGGGAAGTGGCAGCTCTGTGTCCACCGCTCTGGGGGTGCCTCACCTGCAGGCGCAAACCTTTGGGGGGGCCAAGGTGGGCTGTGGGAGCCGGACGGCTCAGGCCTCGCTGCCCAGGGACCTTGGGTCGGTGGCTTCTCCTAGGCCCTGTATAGAAAAGGGGCCCCGAGGGCCGGCCCCCGGGGGTCATGCCCGACCCCCTGTCCTCAGGGAGCCCAGGCCACGCCCAGTCCTGTGGCACTCTTCTTTCAAGGCCCCGTCCCCAGGCACGGCCCCTCTGAGGGTTCCCCACAGGCCGGCATGGGGACCCCACCCCGGGACGCGGTGCCCAGGGCCCTGGCCAGTGGTGGCTGTTCTGAAAGGCTGCAGGCTGCTTGTGTGTCCCAGGGGGCCAGCGCGGGTACCGGGGACCTGGCGCCCACTGGAGTCCAGGCCTTTGGGTGCCAGGCGTGTGCTCCAGCTCCCGGTCCCGGCTGGGAGGTGGGCGCGAGGAAGGGGAGGTGACGGTCCCTGCAGCTCACCCTCGGGGACTCCGGCAGGGCCCAGCCTCTGTCTTCCCTGAGCCGCTGCCCCTGGCGGGGAGGGGGCAGGAGTGACCCCACACCAGGTGGCCAGCAGGGTCACGGCAGGACCCCCGGCAGCCATGAGGGTGGAGCGCAGCTGGGCTGGGGGGGGGCGCCCTTGGCTCAGAGCCAGCTCCCCCGGGCTCACGGAAACCGTCTCTCTCTCTCTCCCCAGCGTTGAGGGCGAGGCCCCCAGCAGTGACACCGGCACGTCCCTGGACAGCCCCTCGGCCTACCACCAGGGCCCGCTCGCGCCCGGCTCCAGCCTGAGCCCCGACCACTACGAGCACGCGGCCGTGGGCGCCTATGGGCTGTACCCGGGGCCGCCGGGCCAGCAGCGCGCGCGGAGGCCGAAGCTGCAGCACTCGACGTCCATCCTGCGCAAGCAGGCCGAGGAGGAGGCCATCAAGCGCTCGCGCTCACTGTCCGAGAGCTATGAGCTCTCCTCCGACCTGCAGGACAAGCAGGTGGGCAGGGCCGGCCCCGCGGGCGGGCGGGTGGGTGGGTGCACCGGGGCCCCGAGTCCACGGCAGGCCTGCCGCCTCCCTCGGGGGCCTCCCCCGTCACTCAGGACCCTCAGCCTCTGCGCCCCAGCACCCCTGGGGCCGAGCCGGGCAGCGGCGGGAGAAGGTCAGGCAGTACTGAAATAGCTCAGGCCCCAGGAGGAAGCGCGCGCCGGCCAGCGCTGAGGCCACGTTGCTTATTATAACCCGGCATGACGGTCCCGCGCCCCCACGGGCATGCGCCCGGCCTCCCTGAGCACCCCCCTCAGGGCCCCCCAGGGCCAGCAGGGGCCAGCTGCCCTGTGAGCTTTCTCAGCCCGAGCCACATCAGCGGTGAGCCTGGGCGAGACCAGGCAGAAGGTTCCGGGCCTCTGGGAGCCCCGGGCCAGCCCGTCTGTGCAGCTTTCTGGCTCCCAGCTGCAGCCTCATGGGGGCACAGCCCCCGAGCAGCTCTGACACCGTCCCTCCGGGGGTCCTAGTCTCTTCATCCCTGACTCCGGGCCGAGGCAGACGGGCACGTGTCCACGGCAGGCCAAGGCGGCCTCGGCCCTAAGGGGATCAGACCCGTGTGGACGGACAGCCTCTGTCTCCGGTCGCAGGGTGGATGGAGTGCGGGCAGGACCGACAGAGCCGGTCCATGGCATCCCGCTCGCAGCTGGGGGCCTGCCCCATGCTGGGTACCTGCGGGGTGCTGGCGCATCTTCGTTGCCCGGGTCGAGGGTAGCCGGGAGGGGAGGATAGATGGATCTGAGAACGACACGCTGCAAGTGGGAGAAGGGCTGAGAGGCCTCCCTGGAGGCCGTGAACCAGAGTGGGGAGACTGAGTAGGACAGTGAAGGAGGGGAGGGGAGTGCAGGGAAGAGTTTATGGCAAGTGCAAAGGCCCTGAGGCAGCAGCAGGGCAGAAAGAATTTAGAGCAGGGCAGGATAGAGGACAGAGGGACAGGGCAGAGGACAGAGCAGGGCAGGAGACAGTCCCCAGGACCCCAGGCCAGCACCACGTCCTCCACTCAGCTTCTTGGCACCCCTGGCCAACGTGGGAGCACAGACCGGGTGAAAGGGTGCCCGTTGCCCAAGGAGTCTTGCCGAGGGGAGTGGGCACTTTCCCGCTGAGCCTACAGGAGGTCCCGGCAGGGAGGGGGCTGAGCAGCTGCCCTCTGGAAGGCAGAAGGGCCCCTTCCCAGCTGACGAGGGCTCAGGGGGAGACGGGGCCACGCCTGGGTGCAGAGCCCGGTGTTAGCGAGGGGTGGGCCTGCGGCGGCAGAGACCCTCCGTCCTGCGCAGGAAGGAGGGAAGGACCTTCCGGAGCACAGCCGGGGCCCCTGCTGGGCCCCCAGGCGCCGCTTGGCGCAACCCGGGGTTGGGGAGGGGACGTGAGCCGCCCGCCTGGACCTGCTCAGTGACCTCGGGGCGAGTGAGCGGGAAAACAGACCTGCCCTGGCGCTCTGGGCAGCCGCACAGCCACCCACACCCTGCTCCCCGCGCCTGCAGGCTGGGGGCCCCGTGGGGCTGACCACACTCGCTTCTCAGAGGGGGGAGCCCCGGCCCCCTGGCCCGCTACTGCACATCCCCCCCACCACCACTCACTCCTGCTCAAGCACACATGCACACACAGTCATGCTCAAGCACACACACGTAGTCATGCACAAGCATACACACACACATGCACAAGCACATGCTCATATATAAGCATACACTCATGCACACACTCATGCTCAAGCACACACACTCACACTCATGCACAAGCATACTCATATACACTCATGCGCAAGCATACTCATGCACACACTCATGCACAAGCACACTCATGCACACACTCATGCACAAGTACACACACTTAAAAAACGCACAAGCACACACTAATGCACACACGCACAAGCACACACTCATGCACACACACGCACACTCATGCACAAGCACACACTCACATGCACTCAGAGTCATGCATAAGCACACACACACTTGTATCCTCTGACATACACTCACAGATACACTTATGCACACACATTCACATACTCATGCACACATACATGCACACACATGCTCTTAGGCACAGTCACATACTCACATCCATGCACATTCACATGCTCACACACTCATGCCTCAACATAGGCACATTCATACACAGTCACGTACACATGCATAAAGATGCACACACATGCTCACACCCATGCACACTTACATACACATAAGACACATTCACTCACACTCATGCAAACACTCAGGCACACACATCCACACGTGCACACACTCACATTCTCCCACTCGTGCACATATACACACATCCATGCGTGCACGCACATCTCAGGCCTGTGTACGGCTGTTCCCCTGCCCCTGACCTCTGCCCCTGCTCTCCACTCCTCCCCCTCCCAGGGTGTCCTTCCCACCAGGGCCACGTGTGTCTGTCCCTCAGGCGCGCGGCTCAGGCAGCAGCCCGGGAGACCCACAGGGGGCTGGAGACATCTGAGGGTTCCCAGCCCCTCCCCGGGTGGGGTTCCGGACTCTCCGGGTGGGCCCACTTCCTCTGGAGGCCTCCAGGTACGAGTTAGGTCTTCCCTGGGCCTCAGTTTCCCTTTCAGTATAGTGGGGGCTTGGGGCCCCAGAGACTATGAAATGCAGTGGGGAGTCTCAGAGCCCCAGGTGACCCGCTCCCCGACTCTGACCTGAGTGATCACTGACCCCCGTCGCCGACCCAGAGCTGCCCGTTGCGCAGGTGGGCAGACGAGGGGGCAGTCACATGGGCGGCAGGTGATGCCAGCCGCTCCATACGGCCAAACTCCGGGGCCTCCCGAAAGGTCAGGGGCATGCCCCAGGCCACCCAGGGAGAACTCGGGGCTCAGCTCCCAGTACCTAGTACTCAGTACCCAGTAACTCAGCACTCTCCTGGCGACGCCCAGCCCAGTTACGCGGGCAGAGAGTCAGCACTCGGCCCAGCTGTGCGCGGGGCCCTCCTGCAGCTCCAGGGGGCACCAGGACTCCGGGTCAGTGCTGACTCCTCGGTGGCAGCAAAATGCAGGGCCCCGTGGGAGACAGGCGGGCTCGCCTTGGGCCCGCTGCTTCTCCTCCCTGGACCCCCAGCCTGCGCTGGGTCCCGCCAGCCTACCCCGGGCAGGGGGGGTTCTGACCTGACCTCGGCGTGCTGAGGCCCTCCGGGAGGCTCCAGCACAGCGCAGGGCCCCGGTGACGCCGGCTGCCGCCCCCGCAGGTGGAGATGCTGGAGCGGAAGTATGGGGGCCGCCTGGTGAGCCGCCATGCCGCCCGCACCATCCAGACGGCCTTCCGCCAGTACCAGATGAACAAGAACTTCGAGCGCCTGCGCAGCTCCATGTCCGAGAACCGCATGTCGCGCCGCATCGTGCTGTCCAACATGAGGATGCAGTTCTCCTTCGAGGGGCCCGAGAAGGTGCACAGCTCCTACTTCGAGGGCAAGCAGCTCTCCGTGACCGACGACGGCGGCGCCCCGCTGGGGGCCCTGGTGCCGCCCGAGTGCGGGGACCTGGGCGAGCCCCCCGCCCTGCCCTCGCCCGCCCCGGCCGGCGGCGACTTCGCCGACGCCATCACCGAGCTGGAGGACGCCTTCTCGCGGCAGGTGAAGTCGCTGGCCGAGTCCATCGACGACGCGCTCAACTGCCGCAGCCTGCACGCTGAGGAGGCGGGGGCGGCCCCCGACGCTGAGCCCCCACCGGCCCTGCACGGCGTGGACCCGCGCCGGCTGGACGAGATGACGGCCTCCTACAGCGACGTCACCCTGTACATCGACGAGGAGGAGCTGTCGCCGCCCCTGCCCCCGGCCCAGGCCGCCCACCGGCCGGGCAGCGCCGAGGCCGACCTGCGCCTGCGGGCCGGGGGCGCCGTCCAGGACTACTGGGCGCTGGCCCGCAAGGACCAGGGGGACGCGGACGCCAGCTGCCGGAGCACGCCGTCCCTGGAGCGGCAGGAGCCGCGGCGCCGGCGGGCCGAGCACCTCCCGCTGCTCACCGTCCAGCCGCCCAGCGACAGCTCCGTGGACCTCAGCGACCGCTCGGACCGCGGCTCGCTCAAGAGGCCGGGCGCCTACGAGCGCGGGCCAGGCGGGCCTCAGGGCAGCCCCAAGCACGGCGCCGCCCCCAAGGGCCTGGCCCGGGAGGAGCCCGAGCTGCGGGCCCGGCCCCCGCGGCCCCTGGACGGCCACCTGGCCATCAACGGCTCGGCCAACCGGCAGAGCAAGTCCGAGTCGGACTACTCGGACGGGGACAACGACAGCATCAACAGCACCTCCAACTCCAACGACACCATCAACTGCAGCTCCGAGTCCTCGTCGCGCGACAGCCTCCGCGAGCAGACGCTGAGCAAGCAGACCTACCACAAGGAGACGCGCAACAGCTGGGACTCGCCCGCCTTCAGCAACGACGTCATCCGCAAGCGCCACTACCGCATCGGCCTCAACCTCTTCAACAAGTGAGTGCCGGGGGGTGGGGGGGAGGAGGGCGCGCCCCAGGGCCTTTGCACCTCCTGCCCGGTGCTCACCTAAGCCCCTCCGTCCCCCTGGTGTTGCAGGGACAGAGGGTTAGAGCCTGGTCCTGCCCTCACAGGCTGGGCCGGGGCAGGATGAGGGGCTCCCCGGGACACAGCAGTGCGTGTGTGTGGTGGGGGGCGGGCGATCAGGTCCCTTCCCCAGTTTCATGTAGAACAGCAGGCAGGGCCAGGGGCCTTAGAGGTGTTTGTGCAGTGCTCAGGCATCAAACCCGGGACTCCGTGGTGTCGCTGAGCCCCTCCCGGACCCCCAGGCATTGTAAGTGAGCCGGGAGGGCCGGCAGATGTGGCCAGAGGCCAAGGGGGAGCCGAGCCCGCGTCAGCCTGGGGCCCGTGTGCGTTCACAGGGCCCCTGGGAGCTGAGTCCGAGAGGGGCTGTCACGGCCCCTCGGGGCTCTGGAAAGGGGCTGGGCGGGGCCTGTCCCGGAGGCTGAGGAGGGCCGGTATTTAAAGCAGTCTATTATTAGCGCGGTGGAAATAGTGCAGGAGGAGGCGCCTGCCAGCCTGCAGGGGGGCAGCGGGGCGGGCTCCTCCTAAACCAAGATTGAGAATCTGGCAGTCCCCGGGATATGGGTTCCCCGGGTACAGACAGGTGCAGGTGTGGCGCCGGGGCCATCCGCCAGCTCAAACCCCCCCTCCCTCCCCACACACACACCCCTCCTGGTGGGGCACTCTCGGGAGGCAGCCCGAGTAGCCGGGAGCCTGGGCTGGGCTGAGGGGGGATGGGGGCTCACTCAGCTCAGGACTAAGAGACTCCGTGGGCCCGTGGGGGACTCACGTCTGCTCCCGGCCCGTCTCAGGCAGGTGGGCACACGGGGGGGGGGGGTCAGCAGGGTTCCCTGGTGCCGGGGTGGCCGCCCACAGAGCCGCTCGTGAAGACCAGAGGACCACGACGAGTGTGGCCCCTGCCCGCCACGGGGACGGAAGCTGCCCCTTGGGGACAGTCCCTGCTGGCGGGCGGCTCCTGGGCCAGGGTCTGCCCCCACAGGGCCCCACAGGCAGCTGCCGCCTGGGCCCCCGCTGCGCCCCTCTCGTTCCTGGGACCCCGCCGACGTTCTGGATGTGCTTGGTGGGGGCGGGGGGTGAGCTCCCAGCCCACTTGCTGCTTCCGGGGGGCCTGGCGCTGGTGGCCACACACCGGGCTCTGTGCCTCCAGGGAAGGTCCCCCCAGCCTCCTTCCTGCTGCAGCTGCCCCAGAGCCCCAGTGTCCACACCCTGGGCAGAGCCTCGTGAATGCTCAGGGGTCAGGCCGGTCCTCTATTTTGGGGGGGTCACACCCACGATGCTCAGGGGTTACTCCTGGCTCTGCACTCAGGAATGACTCCTGACGGTGCTCGGGGGACCCTATGAGATGCTGGGGATCGAACCGGGGTCGGCTGCGTGCAAGGCAAATGCTCTACCCGCTGTGCTGTTGCTCCGGCCCCGGGCAGGTCCTCTTGGCGCTGGGCTCTGTGTGTCCGCCGGCCTCGGTGGCGGTGAGCCCCGACCTGATTCTCGTCTGTCAGAGGCCCGTCACGTTCTCTCACTGGCCCTTGCAGCTCACGCTCCTTCTCTCTATGCTGCCGATGTAGTTGGTGATGACAGAGTGTTTCTTGTTTTGTTCTGTTCTGGGGCCACATCCCTGTGATGCTCGGGTTACTCCTGGTAGCCTCGGGCCCCTGTGGGGTGCTGGGGATCGAACCTGGGTCAGCCACATGCAAGGCAAATGCCCTCCCCGCTGTCCTGTCGCTCCAGCCTCTGATTACAAAGTAATTCTCTGTCTCCTTCCTTCCTTCCCTGCCCTCCCTCCCTCCCTCCTTTCCCATAAAACTCACCAGCAGTGTAGCTCAGTGGTTTCTTCTGCATCTCTCATCCAAGACACGTTTACCTCATCTTTTTTTTTTTGCTTTTTGGGTCACACCCGGCGATGCACAGGAGTTACTCCTGGCTCTGCACTCAGGAATTACTCCTGGCGGTGCTCAGGGACCCTATGGGATGCTGGGAATCGAACCGGGTCGGTCGCGTGCAAGACAAACGCCCTACCTGCTGTTGCTATTGCTCCAGCCCCATGTTTTCCTCATCTTTGTAGTTGGGGGTTGGCCCATCCCCAGCAGTGCTCGGGCCTTACTCCTGGCTCGGTGCTCAGGGATCACCCCTGGGGCTCAGGGGGCCCTGTTTGGTGCCCTGGTCCAACTGGGGTCAGCCGCACGCAAGGCAGAGGCCCCCGCCCTTGTCTGTCTGACTCTCCTTAAATCTTCAGTGTTTGGTTTTTTGTTTTGTTTAATTTTGAATGACCGACTCTTCTCCCTCATTTCAGACGGTTCTGCCCTGAGGCAGGAAGTGACCCCTCAGTCCCGCTGGAGGCCCCGGGCTGGGCCGTGGCTCTGCCAGCCAGGTGGCCGCGTGCCACACGTTAGACCCCGTCCTCCCCAGTGTCCGGAAGTCCTGTCGGTTCCTGCGTGCGTGTGGAGTGTGACTCCTGCTCAGAGATGACTCCCCCCCTCCCTTCTCCCCCCACCACCCCCTCCTGAGCCTGGGCGGCACCGAGCCAGGCTGCCCGGAACCCCCTCACTCAGGGTCCTGCCGGGCCCTCGGGGAGGCTCCAGGGAGACAAAGCTCCGAGGAAGCCCCATGGGGGGGCAGGAAGGGGACACGCCCGAGGCCCGGGCTGGACAGCCGTCCACCTGATAACCAGATGTTCCTCGGACATCTGTCCTTTGAGGCTCGCAGCCCTGAGAGCCAGGAGTGTCCAGTAGACAGAGGCAGGAGGGCGTCCGCCCTGGCTCAGCCCCGCCCCCTCCGCCATCGAGCACTGTGCCCGAGACCTGCCCTGGGAGATGCCCATGGCCGTGGCCAGGGGTGCCGCTGCCCCAGGACGGGGGAGGGGCTCCATAGTCGCAGGCTCCCGGGGTTCCTGGGGGTGGCAGAGAGGGGGGAGGGCGGGAGCCAGGGCTGGTCAGCGTGTGTAGGAGCTGGCCGCCTCTGCCCCCCTCACCCCTGGGCATTCTGCTGCCAGGGACCTGGGTGGCGAGGTCACTCAGCAGGTGCCACCAGCCTCCTGAGACGGGCCACAATGGGAATGGGGTTCACAGCACCCCCCCCAAAGCCTCTCGACCCCGGGCAGAGGCCCTGGGACCCCCACTGCAGAGCCAGTCAGCCCCACACCCTCCTCGCTCGGCCTGTCCATCGCCTGCTTCCCAGGACGGTGCTCACGTGCCCCTGGGCCTCCTGCCCTCACACAGGGGCGCCCGCCCCCCGCCCGCAGCCCTCCCTGGTACAAGGTGCTTCCTGGTCTGCAATGAGTCTAGCGGGGCCGAGGGCCATCCCTCCCCACCCTGCCCTGCTCGAGCAGTCCCTGAGGGCCTGGGCTCTGCGCTGTGGGGCTTCTCCCGTGCTGGGGGCGGCCTGGCCCCCCCCTCCTGTCCCCAGTCCTGGCCACCCTGGCTGGCAGAGGTGCCTCTGGCCAGCAGGGGGCAGGCTGTGGCCAGCGTCCGCACAGAGTGAAGGGCCTGGGCCATCAAGGTCCCGGGTGCCTGCCCTTGGCAGGACCCCATGTCCTGGAGCCCAGACTGAGCCCCCCTGGGGGAGAGCCACCCCACGCTGGTGTGTCCAGGAAGCTCAGGGGGACGCCCTGGCGGGGGTCAGGGTCCGGCCAGCCCAGATGTGTCAGGTGTGTGGTGGCGAGTCCGTCATGGCCAGCCAGGGCCTCCGTGCCCGTGCCAGGCAGCCGAGCTCCTGAGAGGCCGGAGTCGGGGTGCTGGGTGAGCTCCCCCCGTTCAAGTGCCACAGCCAGCTACGAAGGTCCCTCAGTGGGACTGGGGGGTCTGGGCATAGAGAGCCTGTGGGTAGGGCCGGTGGTGGGGAGTGGGGCCCTCCGTGCCCACCCCAGCTCCTGGCCTTGGGGAGCTCCTGCACCACCCCACCTCCCCTCATGGAGTCACTAATGACGGTCGCCCCCAAGTCTGGCCCAGGTGGACACAGCCTTCCAGGCAGCACCCGTGCTCTGCCTCAGTTTCCCCCAGGGACCAAGGACAGTGGTTTCAGGCACCCAGGGGGTGCGGGCAGCAGGACTCCGCCCACCCGCCCTGCCGCCGCCGTCATGGCCTTGGGAACTGCTCAAGGCCCCCAGGCCCTCCCGGGACAGGGTTCGAGCCCTCCGGGCTCGCCGCCCACCTGCGCCAGTGCAGGCGGCGGGTCTGACGCGCCTCTGTGCCCGCAGGAAGCCTGAGAAGGGTGTCCAGTACCTCATCGAGCGCGGCTTCGTGCCCGACACGCCCGTGGGGGTCGCCCACTTCCTGCTGCAACGCAAGGGCCTCAGCCGGCAGATGATCGGGGAGTTCCTGGGCAACCGGCAGAAGCAGTTCAACAGGGACGTGCTCGAGTGAGTGCGGGCGGGCCGACCCCTGCGCCCCCAGCTCTCTCTCCTCCGTCTTGCTGAGAGACAGACGCATACACACACACACACACACACACACACACACACACACACACACACACACACACACACACACACACACACACACACACACACACACACACACACACACACACACACACACCCGGCTGGCCTCACACGACTCCAAGACACCCAGCCCTGTCTGGGCACTTCCCCGGCCCCCTCCTGGCCACCACGCTCTCCCGGGCCCACGGCCATCGTCCCTGCAGCACCACGGAAGAGCAAGCCCCAGGGGTGCTGGCCTGGCCTGGCCGGCCCTCTGCCCGCTGTCCACCCCAGCTGGGCAGGCACAGAGCAGGGCAGGTGCCCCTGGGGTGTGTCCACCCACCTGTGTCCAGCCTGACTCGGGGCTGGAAAACTCTGGGTGTGGCACAGACCCGCGGGGCAAGGCCTCTCTGCGGCTGGTGGTGGCGGGCCCGCGCCCACACGAGTGCCCGTCTGTCCCCCGAGTCCACACGCGTGCCTATCTGCCCCCCACGCCGCGCCACGGTGCCCTTTGGGGCTGGGGCCAGAGCCCACCACGGCCCTGGCTGCCGGGGGGGCCGGAAGTGGTGCGGGGACAACGGGCAGCTCCGGATGAGCGGGAGGCTGCCGGGCTTCGGGATTCCTGCGCCCCCCCACCCCCCGCCCCCAGCGGAGGAAATCCGGGCTTTGTCCTCCTTGATGAGAAAATAGCAGTGGCCTCCAGAGGAGCCAGCCCTGCCTCCACGCACACCACCGGCCGGGGACCCCCGTGTCCCAAACCCACCTCTCCCCACCCCGGGCAGCTGCCCCAGAGACCAAATGCCCCCCACCCACTGGGCCTCAGGAGTGGCCCTAGCCGTGTTGTGCACCCTGTCCACTCAGGTACCTGCCACACACACACACATGCACACTCATGTGCGCGCACACACATGCATGCACACGCACACGTGTGCGTGCACACATGCATGCACATGCACACACACATGTGTGCGTACATGCACACGCACACACACGTGTGCATGCATACACGCGCACACACCGGAACCAAAGCAGAAACCTCTCCAGCGGGGGGCTCGGGGCGCCCGAAGGCCTAGGCGTCTCCCGGGGTCCCTGCTGACGCCCACCGGCCGCGTGCCTTGCAGCTGCGTGGTGGACGAGATGGACTTCTCCGCCATGGAGCTGGACGAGGCGCTGCGCAAGTTCCAGGCACACATCCGCGTCCAGGGGGAGGCGCAGAAGGTGGAGCGGCTGATCGAGGCCTTCAGGTGGGCCGGGCCCTGGGGAGGGGGGTTGCACCCCTGGGCGCAGGCAGTTGTGGTCAGTGCCGGAGCCACGGCCCCCCCACACCCCCGTTCCCTGCAGTCCCTGAGCTTCCCGGCTCCCCGGGCCCCGCCACGCCCTACGCTCCCCCACTCGGGGCCCGTTACCAGACGTGTTGGGGTAACCAGCAGCCCCCGTGCCTGGGGAGCAGGGGAGTCAGAGGGCCGCGCCTGTCCCGGCCTCCCCTGGCCCGCGAGCAGGTGGCCTGGGGCTCCACGCGGAGCGGGGTGGGAAACAGCCCACCCGGGGAGTGCCAGGCCTGAGCCCGGAAGGGGCTGCCGTCAGCTGTGCAGCCGTGCGCCCATCTGTGTGGGCGCTGGGCCCTGTGACTCCGGGGCGGGACGCAGCGGGATGGCCCCACTCTCGGCAGGGCCCCGCCTTGAGGGAGGCGCAGTGCCCTGGGCCGGGGCGGAGTGGGTGACAGTGCTCAGCCCCGAGGGGGCCGGGAGTGGGGACCGGAGGTGACGGGGCGTCTGGGCCCCACGTGTGCCCGAGGAGAGACCACGGCCCAGAGGGCAGAGAGCCGGGGGGCAGGTGCCGTCCACCCCGCCCTGACCCCCGACCCCGTCCGCGCCCCTAGCCAGCGCTACTGCATCTGCAACCCCGGGGTGGTGCGGCAGTTCCGGAACCCGGACACCATCTTCATCCTGGCCTTCGCCGTCATCCTGCTCAACACGGACATGTACAGCCCCAACGTCAAGCCCGAGCGCAAGATGAAGCTGGAGGATTTCGTCAAGAACCTGCGAGGTGCGGGGCGGGCGGGGGTCTGGAGCCCCGAGGGCGGGAGGCGCCAGGAAGCCCTCCCAGTGCCCGCCCCGCCGGGTCCCGGGGTGCCGAGCTGGTCAGGGCTGGGCTGCAGGGTCCCAGGACGCCGCTGACCCCAGCCCGGGCCCCTGGGGACCGCACTGCCGCCACCTCGGCTGCTGGGCACTGGCGGGTCTGTGATGCCGGGTCATGCCCAGTACCAGAGGAGTGACCCCAGGTGCCCAGACAAAAAGGCAGTTGTGCTTTTCAGCTGTCCCTCCCTGCCGGCTCTCCATGCCCGCGTGACTGCCCCGCGCTGTCCCCTCCCTGGGTCCAAACAGGCTGCTGCGCCCCCTGCTGGCGGGAGCCCTCGTAGCAGGACGCCTAAGGAAACGCCCCCAGTGAGGGAGCCCCTCCCCTCGCTGGCCCTGAGACTCAGGGACTCAGGGCCCGGGGCTGGGGTGAGGCCAGAGGCACCTGCATCATTGAGTTCCTAGGACCCTCTGCTCAGCGTGGGCGCCACGGGCCCCAGAACTCCAGCCCCTCCCCCCTCAGATCTGATTCACTCTTGGTGGACAGAGACACACCCAACACACACACAGGCACACACAGACAGATACACAGACACACCCAACACGTAGACACACACATAGGCACACACTCACAGACACATATAGATATGCATAAATAGACACAGAAACAGACATGCACACCCAGCATATACAGACACACACATAAACACACAGATACACACACACATAAACACAGACACAGACACGCGCACACATGCACATGCTCACACATGCATACATACTCATGTTCACACACATGCACACGCACACAAAGGCACACAGACACACACATAAACATACAGATACACACACATAAACACAGACACACAGACATGTGCACACACACACATGCTCGCATACTTACGTGCTGATGCACACACGCGCACACACAGCAAGGAAGGACTCGGGGAAGCAGGGGCACCGCGTCCCCGTCTGCCCCAGCCATCGCCCTGTGGTGGCTCTATGGTCAGTCCTCCGCTCCTCCCCACAGTCTGGGGGACAGAGTGGACAGAGCTCACTGCTCCTCCCAAACCCCCGTTCAAGGCAGAACGTGGAGGGTCTGTGCAGCCAGCTCAGAGAGGGAAGGAAATGTACCCAGGGTCACACAGCACCTGAACAGCAGAGGTGACGTCACCAGCACCCCAGCCAGAGGAAACGTACACACAGCACTTACACACACTCAGACTCAACACAGTCATACACCACACACACCACACAGACACACCACACAGACATACCACATATACATACACACACCCCACACAGACAGACCACATACACATACACCACACACAACATACACATACACTGCACACTCTCAGACCCAGCATAAACATACACCACACATACATACCACATATACACGTCACACCACGCTCATACACACGTGCACCCCACTCACTCAGATATAACATACAGGTACACACACAGACACACCTGCACACACCGGACACCACACACAGCACACATTTCACGCCTCACTCTGCATACACAGACCACACACACACTCACAGCACATGCTCACACCACCACACCACACAGCACACGCGGGCCCAGCGCGCCTGTTCCCGGGTTCCTCCCTGCCTCCGAGGCCAGCAAAGTAACGGTCAGGCTGCTGGACTGGGGTAGGGGGGCCTGGACAGCAGTGTCCCCCACACCCATCTAACCCCGGCCCCCGGCACGTCCCCGTGCAAGCCAAGGTTCAGCCCAGACACGCAGGCGCGCATGGCGGCCCCTCCCTCCCCTTCTGCTACTGGGGGTCACCCCGGCACTGCTGGTGGTCTCCGCGGGTCCCCGCAGCTCCACAGGCATCTTGCGGGGGTACACGGCTGCTGGCCAGCCCCTGTCGGCAGCCCCTGCCCTCAGCCAGGCGGGTCAGTTCCGTGTTGGCACCCAGCAGCGGCTGGGACAGGCAGGGCGGCCAGCGGGCCTCGGGCTGCGTGTCCCCGTCTCATCTCAGCAGGACGGACGCCTGCCCGCTGGCAGACCCCGGGCTGCAGCCCCTGGGCCTCGGGCCTGTTACACAGGACCCGTCTGAGGGGGCGAAGCCAGGGGAGGGCAAACCCCAGCTCGGCCCTGACCTCAGGCCCACATCTGGAATGGGGAGGTTGGGGCTGGGGACCCCCGGCCAGGGCTGGACAGCAGTTCGTCAACGACCTTGCAAGGCACAGGGGGCTGGTCAGGTGCCGGGGGCTGCCCGGGGCGCAGGGGCTGGTCAGGTGCCGGGGGCTGACATGGGCTGGTCAGGTGCGGGGGGCTGGCTGGGGCACAGGGGCTGGTCAGGTGCTGGGGGGCTGGCCGGGGCCCAGGGGCTGGTCAGGTGTGGGGGGTTTGCCGGGGCACAGGGGCTGGTCAGGTGCGGGGGGCCGGCCAGGGCAGCCGACGCGGCAGCCCCAAGAGCCTTAGGAGCTGGTGCCTCGGGGGCCCGTGCGGAGCCGCTGACACCCAGTGCTGCCCTGCCCAGGAGTGGACGATGGCGAGGACATTCCCCGGGAGATGCTGGTCGGAATCTACGAGCGGATTCGCAAGCGGGAGCTGAAGACCAACGAGGACCACGTGTCCCAGGTGCAGAAGGTCGAGAAGCTCATCGTGGGCAAGAAGCCGGTAGGTGCCCCTGCCCGGCCCCTTGGCCTCTCCCCGCCCCCCACTCTCCTGTGGGGGGGGACGCGGGCTCCCGGGTGCCGGCGGCTGGCCGCAGCCCTGCACCTGCTCACCGTGTCTCCCTTCCTGTCCACAGATCGGATCCCTGCACCACGGCCTGGGCTGTGTGAGTGTCCGACCCCCTGCAGCTGCCTGGCACTCCCCGAGCCCCCACCCCACCCCGCTGGCTCCCACACCCCCACTTCTGGCCACTGGAGCCCATTTCTGGATGTGGAGAAATGGGACTTTCCGAGTCGTCGGCCTTGAACCGCAGCCGCCCAGAGAAACGGCCACTGGGGGGAGGCAGGACACCCTCCGCCTCAGGGCTGCCCTGGAGTCCCGCGCCCCGGAGCTGCCCTGCAGGAACCCCCACCCCACCCTGTGCAGCCCCCGGCCCCTCCCCCATGGTCCACTCACACAGTCCCTGCCCTACCCCCGAGGCCCCCCTGCACCGACCCCCCAGCCTCCCTGGGGCCCTGGCACTCCGCCCACCCCGTGCCTCTGTCTCAGGCCTCCTCCGCGCCCCACCTGCCCCCAGAGCTTCGTGTCCTGCCCGGCACCCCGCCCCTCACTTTCACACTTGGGTCTCAACCTCCCTCCCCGCACCGTCCCTGGTCCCGGGCCCTCCAGGCCCCGCCCACCCCGCACACACTCAGCGCTCAGCGGCCAGGCTGTGCCCAGTGCCAGCCTCGGGGCAGCTGTGGGGGCAGCGAGGAGGCTGCAGCAGGCCTGCTGGACCTCTGGAACCTCGTCCGCTGCCGCGTGGCCACCCCCTCTCAGCAGGAGCCCGCGAGGGCTGTGGGCACTCGGCCAGTCAGTGCTGGCCTGTGGTGGGGGCCCCGAGCCTGCCTGGATGGGAGGGGCCCCTGGATCCGTGCACGGGGGCTGGAGGACAGACCGGGCCTCCCCTCCTGCGGCTGACCCCCCGCCCCCCGCCCGCAGGTGCTGTCGCTCCCCCACCGGCGCCTGGTCTGCTACTGCCGGCTCTTCGAGGTCCCCGACCCCAGCAAGCCCCAGAAGCTGGGGCTGCACCAGCGCGAGATCTTCCTGTTCAACGACCTCCTGGTGGTGCGTGGGGCTGGGGGGTGGGCGGGGGGCGGCCCAGACTGTCACCTCTGGGCAGACATCCCGCCCCACCCACGGGGACAGGGGCCCCAGCACACCCATTTCACCCTGTCCCTCGCCTCCTGACCCGAGCACAGTCCCAGTCCTGTCCTGGCCCCTCTCGGGCCGGGCAGTAGAGGGCCAGACCAGGTCGCAGCCCTGCCCCGGGGCGAGCAGACAGAAGGAGGGAAGAGGGCTCCCCCAAGAGGAATTGCGGCTCCGGCCTGGAGTGGCCGCTGTCCCAGCAGGCCATGGACTTCCTGTCGCGGCCCCATCTACACCTGCTGGCCCTGGGTGCAGGTCCCCCACCCCCGCCCTGAGCCAGTCCCCTCGGGTCTGCCCCCAGGGCACCTGTCTCCTCCCTGCTGCAGCAGACAGCAGTGGGAATTGAGCTGGCGTCCCATCACATATGTGTGTGCACATGTGTGTGTGTGCATGTGTGCCCACGCGCATGCATGTATGTTTATGCATGTGTGCACTGTGCATTTATGTGTGTGCTTGTGTGGTCACATGTGTATGTGTGCATGTTTGCATATGTTGCATATGTGTACGTGTGCCTGTATGTTTGCATTTGCCCGTGTGCAAATGTGTGTTTATGCACGTGTGCACTGTACATGTATGTGTGCATGTGTGTGTTTATGTGTGCACCTGTGTGCAGTGTATGTGTGTGTGCACGTGTGTGGTATGTGTACATGTGTGTGTGTGCGTGCAGCTTCCTCCTGTGGGCTCCCAGGGCCCATGCAGAGCCCCGCAGCATGCAGACCCTGTGGCTCAGCTCCTGTCCCCGCGCCCTCAGGTCACCAAGATCTTCCAGAAGAAGAAGAACTCGGTGACGTACAGCTTCCGGCAGTCCTTCTCGCTGTACGGCATGCAGGTCCTGCTCTTCGAGAACCAGTGTACGTGCTCCGGCACCCCTTCCCGGCAGCAGCCCCCGCGTGGGGAGTGGGGAGTGGGCTGGTGCGGGGGTCCCTGTGCTTGTCTGAGTTCACAGCACACCGCACCGACTCCTGGCACGGGCGCCAGGCGTGGGGCCCCGAGAGGCCAGTGCCGGGGCGGTGGGGCCGTGGGTGCTCTGCCGAGCGGGCGGCTGAGCCTGAGCTTCCGCCCTGCATCCCCCCCCCCCCCGCACCCTCCTCCTTCCTTCACACCCTCCTCCCAAGCACCCCTCGTCCCACACACCCTCCTCCCATGCACAACTTCCCCCCTCTGCTGCGCCCTCCCCCACCCTCCGGAGCCCACAGTGTGGCCAGTAGCCAGGAAATCTGCCTCTTTCTCTCGGGGCCACCCCCAGCGGTAGTCAGAGCTCACTCCTGGCTCTGCCCGCGGGGGTCACTCCTGCCGGCCTCAGGGGCCACAGGGGGTGCCAGGGCCGGAACCGGGTCAGGCATGTGCAAGGCCAGCGCCCTCCCCACTGTCCCATCACTCAGTCCCCAGCCCACCTCTTCATCAGGCCGCCCCACGCATCCTCCCGTCTGCGGGGGGGTGAGACGCGGGCACCTGTGGCCCGACAGGGCTGCTGTCCATGCTGTCCTCTGTCCCCCCGGGCGGGCACCCTCTCTGTGCTGACAAGGACATGCCAGCCCCTCTGCCTCCCCAGGCACTTGCAGGAAGGCCGGGGGTCCCAGCACCCACAGCCCCTCTCTGTCCCTTTGCAGACTACCCCAATGGCATCCGACTCACCTCCGCCATCCCCGGGGCAGACATCAAAGTGCTGATAAACTTCAACGCACCCAACCCTCAGGACCGCAAGAAGTTCACGGACGACCTGCGCGAGTCCATCGCCGAAGTGCAGGAGATGGAGAAGCACAGGATAGAGTGTGAGTGGCTGGCCTACGGACACACACAGACACACAAACACACTCAGACACACACGGACACACACAGGAGATGGAGAAGCACAGGATAGAGTGTGAGTGGCGACCTACGGACACACACGGACACACACAGACACACACAGACACAAACACACTCAGACACACACGGACACACACAGGAGATGGAGAAGCACAGGATAGTGTGTGAGTGGCGACCTACGGACACACACGGACACACACAGACACACACAGACACAAACACACTCAGACACACACGGACACACACACAGGAGATGGAGAAGCACAGGATAGAGTGTGAGTGGCGGCCTACAGACACACACGGACACATACACAGACACACACAGACACAAACACACTCAGACATACACAGGAGATGGAGAAGCACAGTGTGAGTGGCAGGCCTACGGACACACGGACACATACAGAGACACACACAGACACACACACACGGACACACACAGGAGATGGAGAAGCACAGAGTACAGTGTGAGTGGCCAGCCTATGGACACACACACACACAAACACACTCGGACACACACACAGGAGATGGAGAAGCACAGGATAGAGTGTGAGTGGCCGGCCTGCACACGCACAGACACAGACATGGACACACTCACGGAGACACACATACACACTTACAGGAGATGGAGAAGTACAGAGAGTGTGACTGGCTGGCCTGCACACGCAAAGACACACACATACACCACACACACAGCAGACAGACACACACCAGGGCAGGTACACACACACCACACACAGAACACCATTGTGTGCACGGGCTCACACACATACACGCTCTGGCTTTCATGGGCTGCAGTGACCGTGAGCCCCGAGATGGAGGTGCCCAGTGTTTGTGGCTTCCCTGGCGCCCGCGTGGGGCAGCCCCAATGCCCAGAGGGAGGCGGGGAGCCCTGGGGGGGGGGCCCAGTCCCATTCCCGAGGACCCGTGTCCCTCCCAGCGGTATTGAACCGTTTGCCATCCCAGGGCTGCGCCGACAGACGGGTCTCCCCGGCCAGCCTTTGGGCCCCATGGGGGTGTTTTGGTCCCCCCGAGTCCCCCCGACACGGGGTCCACCTTGCCCATCTCCAGAGCCCCGCCCGGCCCTCCCGTCACCGCCCCAGCCCCGGGCCGCTCTGGCCTCTGTGCCGCCCAGTCCCCCCAAGCCCCACCCCGCACCCCGGCCCTCACTGCCGCCTCCCGTGTTTCAGCCGAGCTGGAGAAGCAGAAGGGCGTGGTGCGGCCGGGCACGGCGCAGTGCTCCAGCCTGCGGAAGGAGCCGGGCAGCGGCGCGCTGGGCCGGGCCTGCCTGGACGACAGCTACGCCAGCAGCGAGGGCCTGAAGCGCAGCGCCCTCAGCAGCTCCCTGCGCGACCTCTCGGAAGCGGGTAAGGGCCGGCCGGGAGCGCCCCCGCGCGCCCGCTGCATGCAGGTCCCGGGCTGGGCACAGCGGTGGCCGCGGTCGGGCTGAGTGTCGCGGCCGGGGCAGGGCTCAGACGGGGCCCTCCCGCGCCTCCCCGGCAGACCCCAAGCCACAGCCACCTCCGACCAGGTAGGAAGGGTACCCCCCAAGCCCACAGGGACAGCACAGACAGACCCCCGGGAGCCCGGACAGAAGCCCCCCGCCCTGCCCTGGGCCTTCCTCCAGCCCAGAGCCTGTCACGCCATGCTGCCGCGTGCCCGTGTCTGGGGACGCCCCTCTCCTCCCGGGGCTCACTCCTGTTCCCCAGAGGTCCCCCCACGTCCCAGGAGAGCCAGGCCGCGGCCCTCTCGGCCACGCTGCCCAGGGCTGTCGGCAAACCCGCAGAGCCGTGTCCTTGTCGCTGCTGCTGCTGTTTCTCCGTCTCTGTGCGCGCTTGGTCTGCTGCCAGCCTCCTAACCCAGCAAGCAGCACCCGCCTCCGCCCTCCGCCTCCCAGCCCGGGGAAGGAGCCGGCGCAGGGGCGCTCCCGCCCTGGGCCTGCGCGGGGGACGGGGCACACCCGGGGTCCCTGGCAGACGTGGTCGGGCCCACCCGGGCACGAGGCTCTGTCTAAGGCGGCTCCCGCGCCCCGCCTGCCCCCCCCACGCCCTAGCTGCCCAACCCAGGACGCTGGGCACCCTCAGGCCTGTCCTGCCCCGGCCGCCCTCCCCGCCACTCGGCCAGCTCTGAGCCCCCCCCCACAAGAGCCCGCCGTGGCCCCGCCCGTCCTGCTGCGTCACCCGGTCACTCACCTCCCAGGAACTGGTTTCCTTTCTCAGGTTTTGGTTTGTTTGGTTTTTGGTTTTGTTTTGTTTTTTGTGTTTCTAGGGTTTTTATTTTTGGTTTCCTGTGTTTTATTTTCCTTTCCAGCCGTATTTTTATTTTCCTTTGCTCTTGTTTTCTCATCGCCTTTTTCCGACTCCATTGCCAGCACGTGGGGCCCGTTCTCACCGCCCCCCACACACACAGTGGCCCTTGCCAGGGTGCCCTGCAACCATTGCTCCCCCGGTCAGGCCAGTGAGGGCTTCTCTGCCCGGCAGACCAGGGGCGGGGGGGGGGGGGCTGGCACGGCCTGGCTGGAGCAGCTCTGGTGGTCCCCAAGGCCACGGAAGCCCCAGCAAGCACGATGCGGGGGCCAGGCCCTCCGTTTGCTTTGTGCAGTGAAGCCCCTCAGAGGCGGCAGGCGCTCGGCGGGGCCCGGTGGGCCTGTGGCCGGCCACACACTCCCCAGCCCCGTGTGGCCTGAAACCCAGGTTTCGGTGGCCGCCTGTGGCTTGTCATCCAGCCCCTGTTGTCACCTGGGGATTCGGAGCCGAGGAGGACACGGGGAGGGGCTCCGGAACCCGAGTCTGCACTGAAGAGGGTCCCTGAGACGCCCCCCCCCAGCCCAGCCCGCGAGAGTGCACGGGGACCTGCGTGTGGCCAGAAGTGGCGGCCTTCCCAGAAGGGGCTGGACTCTGCGCAGGACCCCCAGAACCGGGTACTTGGGGCCCGTCGGAGGCTGCAGCACCAACCCCTGAGTCAGGACCCCCACGGATGAGCTGAGGGCGAGGCCTCGGGCAGCCCCTCCTCAAGGAGAAGGCGGACGCTGCCCGGCTGGCGAGTCACAGCCCTCAGGGACATGGGCCACTCGGCGCTCCTGGGAGGCCATCACGGGCCCTGGCTGCCAGTGACCTGCCCCAGGGAGGACCCAGCCACTTGAGGACCTGTGCGCCCCCACACACCACGTCACACCTTGGCACGTCACCTCACAGAACCCCATCCTGGGAGCCTAAGCTCAGCCCGGGGCTGAGCTGCTGTGTTCAGTGGAGGGTGGCCCCTGGCGGCCAGTGTCCAGGCAGCACCCCATCTTATACGGGAGTCTGCACAGGAAGTGGGGAGCCCACCTGACAATGTTGTGTTCCCCTCCCCCGTCTGCCTGTGGCATTCACTTGACAGCCCGCCTCAGTTTCCCCCCACTGCAAGGCGGAGTCAGGCCCAGCCAGGAGAGCTGGGGGCAGCGTCCACCGCGTGTCAGCAGAGCCCAGACCCCGCCTGCATCTCTCAGGAGCAGCACCCCGACCCAGATGGGCAGAGCCCGGGGAGGCGCCCCACGAGTGCCCTGTCCTGCTGCAGGGCCTGCTGGGACACCCCTGCCGAGTCCAGTTGGGACCCTCCCCAGCCCCGGGTGGGATTCAGAGAAGGGGCCAGTGTCTGAAGACGGGACAAGGGGACATGTGCTCACAGGCTCTGCCTGGCTGCCCCCCAGGAGGGTGTGACCCCCGAACCCCACCCATCACCCACTGGCTGTGGGCAGGAGTCCTAGAGGCTGTACCAAGTGTGGGGGGCAGGGCGGGGACACCTCCTGTCCCACGGTCCTCAGCCCTGTGAAGCTGGAGTCCCAGGGAGGGGGACCTGGCCCTGGCCCTCAGGGTCCTCTCTTTGCCCCCAGCCCTGCGGAGGCTGCGCTCAGCCTGTCCCCCTGTGTCCAGCTCCCCGATGGTCACGTGCCTATGGCCGCACTAGGAGGGGGAGGGGCACCCAGCCGTGTCACCCACGTAGAAACAGGGGTAGAGGGGGGACCACTGGCCCACCCATCCCTCCTTCACGGAGACTGCGGGCTCCCGTCAGCCAAGGGCTCCCTGAAAAGCTTCCCTCCCCCAGTCCCATCCCAAGTGGGAGTGGGCTCCGAGGCGTCACACTGGCGACCCACCTGCTCTACACGGGGACTCGGCTCTGGGTCAGCGGGTAGGGGGTGCACTTCCCCGGGCCTGTGATCGCTTGGAGCTGGGGCTCCGTCCTTGCCGGACCCTGGGAGCTCAGAGACGCCCTGTCCCACAAAAGTGTGGCTGCAGCCCAGCGCCCCTGCCCCGCCCCCTGCGCCTGAGCCCCCGGGGAGCGGGCCCAACGCGCGCGGCGGGAGGCAGCGCCCTGTGGCCCAGGCACCTCGGGGCCCGACAGGAGCGACCGGGAGTCAGGCCAGGGGGAGCCCGGCCGCCACGCGCAGCGGACACGCCACCTGGCACGGGGGGCGGCCCCCGGCAGCCCCGCCCAGACACTGCACAAAGCAAACGCGCCGACGGGCGCCCACCCGGCCCGGGCTCCGTCTCCCCGCCCCCAGGACGGGCCCCGCGCTGTGGGAACGTATGTCTCCGGGAACATACGTGTATGAAATCCACCAGTCGTCAAGGCCGTGTTTGGTTCCGCTTTCTCGAGCCGTGGGGGCAGCCGCCCGCGCCCACCTCGCGCCCACCTGGCCCGGACCCGGAGCCACGGGGGCGCGTCGCGGCGGGGGGCGGTCGAGCCCGGACTTTCGGTTTTTTACGCCCCCCGCGGGCGTCTTTTTGGCTCGGCCCCCGCCCCCCCCAACTCCGTGTTCGCTTTCGGACCCGCCCCGTCCTCACTGGGTGCCCCCGCCCCGCTGCCCGCTTCCCGCCAGCCCCCGCCTCGAGCCTGGCGCGGCGGCCGCGCTCCGTGTCTAACCTCTGGTATTGCATGTTCTGGGCAGGGAAGCGTGGGCGCCGCAGCAGTGCGGGATCGCTAGAGAGCACTGTGGAAGTAAGTAGGGGCCCCGCGCCCCCCGGCTCCTCCTCGCCCGCCCCCGCGCTGCCCGCCCGGCCGCCCGCCCCCCGCCCGCCTGCGCAGCCCGTGCATGCCCGCCCCGGCCGCCCCCCGCTTGTCTGGGCTGGGTCGGGGGGTGTCTGTCTTGAGTTGCTGTTTCCGTTTCTGCTTCTCCCCGCCCCGGGCGCCCCTCCTCCCCGGACCCCCCCACTCCCACCCCTGGCATGGTTAACGCCCCCACCCCCAGCCTCCCGGGGTCCCAGGGGCGTGGCTGAGCGCGGCCTCCCCCGGCCTCCCCGGACCCGGCGCCGCCGCCGCGTGTGCGCGCGCGCGGGGGAGGGGGAGAGCGTGAGCGACTCGAGTGGATTTCATGAGCCCATCCATGCCGCCATCCCCTCCCGTTCTCATCGCCGCTTGCCGAGCTTCCGTCTCCTCCTCCGCCTCCTCCTCCTCTTCCTCCGCCTCCTCCACCTCTGCCTCCTCTTCCTCGTTTGGTTCGCAGCAGGTGGCCGCAGTGTCCGCAGCGCGCGGGCGGCCCCGCCCCCGCCCCGCCCCCGGCCCCGCCCCGGCCCGCCCCTCGGGGGGCCGCCCCACCCCCCCAGCCTAGCCCAGGACCCAGGACAGCGCAGGGGGCACACGCAGCCGACCCGTGCCCGGCCCGCAGGGTGCCCGCTGGTGGGCCGCGGAGAGCGGAGGGGCGCCCCCTCCCCGCCGCACACACAGCCGCCCGGCCACTGAGCACCAGGGTGGGGGGACCCGAGCCGGACGCAGGCCTAGCCCACGCCAGGGGGTCCGTGCGGGGGCCCCCCGAAGAAGAAGGAGGAGTCAGTCGTTCGAGGTCTCTTAATTGTGCTCTCTGTGAATTTCCTTTTTAGGGGTCCATCATTAGCAGTCCTCACACGCGCCGGAGAGCCGCGTCCACCCGCGAGTGTCCGGCCCGCCCACACCCGGCCCCGCCCAACTCCTCCTCCTCCTCCCTCCTGGGCTCCCTATTCGGGAGTAGGAGAGGGAAGCTGCCCCCGCAGGCCCACGCGGCCGCAGCGCCCCCGCCCCCGCACCCCGCCGAGGGCCCGCCCCCCGGCCCAGGGCACGGCCACCACTGCGCCCAGTACTGCCCCCTGCAGAGCCCGCCCCCCTACCACCACCACCACCACTACCACCCGCCCCAGCACGCCCCGCACCCACACCAGTACCACCACGGCCCCCACGCCGGGCACCCCCCCTACGGGGCCTACGCGCACAGCGCCCACGCCGGCCACGGGGGCCACGCGGCCCACCACCACGGGCAGCCCCCCGCCCCGCCGCCCCCCTCCAGCAGCAAGGCCAGGCCCAGTGGCATCAGCACAATCGTGTAGGCAGCCTGGGCGGGGTCCCTGACTCCGCGAGCACCGGCACACCGCGGGGGGGGGGGAGGGGGCCCGTCCCGGGGCCAGACCCAGGGCACACTCGTCTCCAGTGCTCCCCCGAGCTCCCCCGGCCCGAACGGGGCTCACCCCACCCCGCTGGCGCCTGCCGCAACCCCCCCCCCACCCCCGGGCTCGGGCGAGGGAACAATGTTCCCCCCGCACCCTGGCGCCGTCCACTTCCGCCCACGGGCCGGGCCACGGGCCCCCAGCCGGCCGAGGAGTGTGAGCCGGGCCCCGGCAGCCCCCTGCAGCCCGCAGCGCTCTGCCGCCCGGCCGTACACGCATGTGAGAACTCAGACAAAGAAGAAGCGAGACACACAACCAGAAACTTAAAACCAAACGACCCCCCAAATGCGCTGCGTTATTGCTCTTTTATTGACAACGGGCAAAAATAATAATAATAATAATAATAGTGACTAAGTAGACCTGATATGGTTGATGAAAATCCGTAAGTAAACTTTATATAATATAAATATATAAATATATAAATAGAGATTATAAATATGAATATATATATATATATACTGTATAGGAACGGTGGCGTGGGAACCGAGGGCCCGTGCAGCCCCGGTCAGCAATGCAGAGGTGACCAGGCGTTCCTCAGCCCGCCAGAAAGACAGGACCGTAGCCGAATGTGTGGGAGACTAGTCCAGAAAGCCAGCCGCTAGGAACATGCCGGACCTGTCCGTGTTTCTCTACGAGAGCCTCGTCTCGCGGGGGCTGGTACTCCACCACCACTGACTGTGCCAAGTAACGCCATAGCACCCACCCGTCTAAAGAGAACCCGGTAGCGCTTTGTAGAGACCCTTATTTTATTAACAGAATACGCTCCTAAGTACTCAGTATTATAACTGCTCTTTCAGGTAAGCCACTAGATAACAATGCAGTAAAAACAAAAACAAACAAACCAACAAAAAAAAACCTTACAGTAGCAACCCCCGGGGCCGGCCAGGGCCCCAGGACGCGCCAGGACCTGAGCGCCAGGTCCTTAGGCACTTTAACGGCTGTGATAACTGTGAAGCCCCATGCTCCATGTTCCCCCTCTCCGCCCGCCCATCCAGGGCCCGTCCGGGCCCGGCGCAGTCATCCTCATCCCCGCAGGAGGGGCGCCCAGGGCGGTGTGTGTGTCCCCCCTCCCCCCCTCCCCCCATGCTGTGTTTTCCGAGTGGTCGCCGTGGTCATCGTACCTCCATGTCGCCATGTGCGAGCCCACGCCACCCCCATCCCCCCTCCTCCCCGTGTCATCCCCCTCCCCCGCCAGCCCCGGCCGGCCGAGAGCCGGGCTCTCCTGGGTGTGTGTGTGGGGGGAGAAACCCACCCGTGCCCGCCCTCCTGCTGGGCCTCACCCGACGCTCAGCTCTGCTCTTGTCGCTTCCGTGTCGTGCCACCCTTCGCTCCCCCCACCCCCACCCCGGGGCCCGTCGCTGCTCGGGGAGGGGGCCTGCATCACCCACGGGCCCTGCTTTATAGTTTCAGCCTTTCGAGTCACTGCAGCCGCCAGTGCTCTGCTCCTAAGCCAGGACCGAGGACTGCCCCGGGCGCTCGAGGGCCCTTTCAGAAAGGGCGAAGCTCACGCGAGACGGCGGGGCCAGACGGCAGGCGGACCGAGGGGCCCCCTTCCCTCCCCACCCGTCCCCTTGTCGTGTCTTTGAGGTCACCATACCAGCAAGTCTGCAAAACCGAGCACTTTGTTAATCTCCACAGAGAACAAATCCAGCAAATCCTAAGCGTTTTCACCTGTTTGAAACGTGTGGCTCCGGCAAAGCGCCCACAGGCCTGTCGCCCCCCTCGAGGGCGGGTGGGCAGGCGGGCGCCTGCGCAGGAAGGGAGATAGGGAAGAGAATTTAAAAAACTTTAAAAAAAAAAAAGAAAGAAAAGCAGGTCTGGTTCGTGGAGGCCAGGCTGGAGGGAGGCGCCCTGGTTCCGTGGACCCCGGGACGCACACGTCTCCCTCCCCAGCCAGGCAGCGGGGAAGCAGAACTGCACGCTCGCCCCCTCGCACCGGGCTGCCGGCCACACTTCCGTGTTGTACATTTGCAAACCTCTCAGTGTTCCTGTCGACAGATAGTTGAAGTAAAGTGATCACACTCAACCCGTCAGCTCTCCTTCCCTCTGTACCAGCGCTAGGGCGACTGTGAGGTTGTTCCAGAAAAGGCGGGGGCCGTTGGGTACCACGTTTCCCCTTTCTGAGGGGCATCGGGTCACGAGTGAGAGACAAACCCGAAATCTGACGGGGGTGGGGTGGAGGGGTGCTCTGTCCCTGACTGTCCCCTCCAGGACCTGTCACCCGGAGGGCTGGATCCGGTGGGTGAGCGGCTGGGACTGGTTCCATTTCTGCCCTGTGCCCAGCTCGGCCCAGAGCGCCGGGTGGGGCATGATGAGACGGTGCCACCCGGTGTGTCTGGCCTACAAACCAGTCCCGGGAACGTGTCCAGAAAGCACAGTAGGGGGGCTGCCATCGGGACCTCCCATCACCCCCTCCGAACGAGAGACAGGCGGCTGAGCACCCCTGAACACCCACCCCCCCAAGTCCACATCAGCCTCCCTTACTGTCAGGACACTCGGGAGATTTTCCTCAAGTTGCACAATTCCTCCAGTTCTGGAACGATCTCCGTCCAGAGCAGGAGACACTCGGAGGCAGCGGCTGGTAGCATACCCCTCCCCCAACAACCTCCCCCCCCAAAAAAAAAACAACTTTTCTGGGACAACAATAAAATCATGTATTTGTATTTTTTTAAGTTTACGAATGACTTGTACAACAATGTAAAAAAAAAAAATAAAGTTCATCCTAATATGAGGTGCACATTTTACTTTAAAATAAAAAGTGTCTGCAGCAAGCCAGTGTAGACCGATTCTCCCACCACGTACCGCACCGCATGCCGTGGCTGCCTCTTGTTGTTCTTAAAACAAAGCTGAGGCAGCCAACATTTAAACAGAGACCTGGGGCAGCGCCGCCTTCCCTGGAAGCGGCGACTCCCCCAGGCCAGCATGCACCTTCGCAGTCTCCTTGTAAAATACCATCCCCTCCCTGCCTGAGTCATTCCGTAAGTATTTGCCATCCCAACAGCAGTAATTCAGGAAACAGATTGCAAAGTGAATCTGCGGGCCGGGCGGGGTGGGGAGGGGTGGGGGGTGCCGGGGCGAGCAGGAGGGGCCCCGTGACGGTTGTGTCCCAGCGCACCCGCGCGCCCAGCTCCTCCGGGGAGCACCTCGGAGACGTCTGGAACCGTCAGCGCCGTGTCTTGAACACAGACGGTTCAAGGACTTGCGGGGTTCCCTGGCACCCACGGTGTGTGTGACTTTGGGGAGGAAAGGGCCGCTTCTGTCTCGATCCGCGTTCTGTGACTAGTGACCGACTCTTGCTGTGAACCATAGCTGTGATCATGTGGAGAACTCAAATAAAACCTTGCAAACACTCCGAGCCTGCCTCCTTTTCTGAACAGCCCTCTGCAGCGGGCAGAGCCAGCAGCTGCAGCCGACCGGGTGGGCTGGCCCCGGCCTCCACGGACCTCCGCTTTCCTGGGGGACGGCAGGCTGCCTGCATGCAGGGTCTGGCGAGAGGCTGGGTCCATGTCAGGGTAAATGTCCGTGTCAGCACCAGCCAGCTTCCGAGGCATCGGCCGCGGCGGCTGGCCACCTTCAGGGGTCTTGGAAGCTGTCTGTCCTAGAGGTGGGCTTGGTGACAGTGCGTGACACGGCCCACCGTCCCCGTGCATGATGAGAGGTGATCTTGTTGCAGTCAGAGCTGCCAGGTTGGTTTTTTATTTTTCCCATATTGGCTAACACCACATGGAGCAGCGGTGCGGTGAGTCTGTTTGGGGGTTTGTTGTGGGGGCTCACAGCAAGTGCTCAGGGACCGTTCCCGGTAGTCTTTGAGGCCGGGGCCTTGTCTTCTCCGTACAATCTCTCTATCACATCAGTGGGCACAGCCCCCAGCCGCCCTACCCGCCCCGCTGTCCTGAAGATGCTTTGCCGACAGAGGGCGCTGGAGAGACGTCGCCCAGCCCCCGGGACTTGCCATCGCTCTGCCACCAGCTTTGCCCACTTGGCAGGCAGAGAAGCCAGGCCTGGCCCACCTGCATCCTGACGAGAAGTTTTCCGCTGGCCCATCTCGGCCCAGGGTCCACTGTCCACTGCCCTTGAGGTTCTGCAGCCCGGGGGAGCGGGGGGCACTTTCCTACCGCCTCTCGCAGCCCAGGGGTCCCCACAGGCTGCCTCCCCTGGGGGTGAATGCCTTGGGCCGGGACAGGTGGGGTGCTGGGGACCCCAGAGTGCAAGGGAGGGGCTTCCTGAAACAGCTCTCGCCCTGCTGGTTCCTCCGGGCTGTGTCTGTACCTAGGTATTACGAATATCTTTTCTTGGGGCTGGAGCAATAGCACAGCGGGTAGGGCGTTTGCCTTGCATGCGGCCAACCTGGGTTCAAATCCCAGCATCCCATACAGTCCCCTGAGCACCGCCAGGAGTAATTCCTGAGTGAAGAGCCAGGAGTAACCCCTGAGCATCATCGGGTGTGACCCAAAAATCAAAAAAAAGATCTTTTCTTTTCCTTCTTTGTATTTCAACCCCTCTACTAATGAAAAATCCTTTACCTACACCGGGCAACTACAGTTTCTGGACCTGGCGGGTGGACCTGGTCTGTGGGTGGGCACGGTCCATGCTGGGCATGGTCTGTGGGTGGGCACGGCCCGTGGGCCTCCCACAGTGCTCCATGGTGAAGCTAGCGGCAGTGACAGCTGTGACCAAGTATCAGGACGCGAAGGCCCCAGACCCCTGATGCCGCCGCCCCCGTGCCTGCGGAGAGCCAGGGACGGGCCTGGACCCTCGATGTGCAGCCCAGGCTTTGGGGACTCAAGAGCTTTGATGGGCCGCTCTGGGCCTTGAGCCTGACCTGCAGGCCCAGCAATGCAAACCAAGAGCCCCCGGGATGGCCCCCTGGGATCCTGAGCACTGCTGGGGAGGTGGCTCGGAGTTGGAGATTCCCCAATACAGAGGAAGCCTGCAGAGATCTTAGACCTCCCGCCTTCAGCCCCGGGCCCGCCCCTCCACGCACACAGGTGTGCTGTCTAATCCCCAGGGTCCGTGAGGAAGAAACCTTTATCTTCTCCACCTGTTGTTTGACGCCGACTGGTCAAGGTCAGACTCCGTCCACGCTGCTCCAGTCCTCCCAGCTGGGCGCTGAGAGCTGCCCCCGGGGCTCATTGGTGGGGGGAAGGCTGGACCATGCGCTCTGCTGGCAGCAAGAAGGCTCCATCTTCGCACCGCAGGCTTCCTGAGCGTGGCTCGGAGAGCCCCCCCCCAATCACCACCCCCAAATAGGACATCTGTCTGGGAACATCTGCATGTACCAAAGGATACAGAGTTGTGAAGCCCCAAGTTACCGTGAGCTGCCATGGAAGCAGCTCCCCAGCCCTCCCCCCCTTTGCCTGAACTTGTGGCGTCTCCCCTGGGGGGAGGGAGGGCTCCAGGGACCCTCCGGGATCCAGTGCGGATAGCTCCTGGTGACAGGTGCAGAGAGAGTGTGTGGGGCGGCGGGGGGGGGCGGAGGGGAGGCGCCAGGCAGACTGGCCGGCCACTTCCGCTCGCCAGCAGAGGTGCTTGTGGGGGTGCGGCGAGCATGTTCATGCAGATGTTTGTGCCTGGTGTGTGTAATGCCCTGGGTTTGATCACTTGAAGCACAAACAATACATTTTAAAGGGTCTAGGGAGATAGTGCAGTGGGTAGGGCGTTGCCTTGCAGGCAGCTGACCCCGGTTAGATGCCTGGCATCCCATATGGTCCCTGGAGATCTCCCAGGATCCTAAGTCCTGAAAACAGTTTGATGTGGCTCGAAAATAAAATAAATTTTAAAAAGAAAAGGGGGGAAAGCTTTCTGTCCCCATTATCATATATTAGAAACACATTAGAGGGGGGAGGGGAAAATAAAAGAAGCACATTAGAAGCACACGCATAGTTCTTCTCTCCAAGAGTTAAACTTTAGGGACTATAGAGATAATAGAGTGGGAAGGCATTTGCCTTGCATGTGGCTGAAACAGGTTCAATCCCTGGCATCACATATAGTCCCTCGAGCCTGCCGGGGTAATACCTGAGCACAGTGTAGGAGTAAGCCCTGAGTGCTGCTGGGTGTGGCCCCGTAAATCGTAGAATGTGCTAAGAAAGCACCAACTTACCATTGTGAAGAGAAACACATTACAGCTCAGGGCATAAGAGACTTTTCAGCGTATTTGTATTTCTTGCGTTTCATAACCCCACTGAGCACCCTCTACTTAGTGGTTTAAAATATTTTCCTAGGGGGCTGGAGCGATAGCACAGCGGGTAGGGCGTTTGCCTTGCACGCGGCCGACCCGGGTTCGATCCCCGGCATCCCATATGGTCCCCCAAGCACCGCCAGGAGTAATTCCTGAGTGTAAAGCCAGGAGTAACCCCTGAGCATCGCTGGGTTGTGACCCAAAAAAGCAAAAAAAATATATATATATATTTTCCTAGATCCTGTAAGGGAAAAGGCATTAAAGGAAATATTGGCTGGAACGCCAGCCTTTACTCTAGCTCTTAAAATCCACTATCTGGAACCCAAGCTAAGCCATTATTGCCGGCATTATCACTGTCACGGAGCACATTTTGTCATGAGCTATAGTGTATGTTTACAAGTTTTTATTCCCTTGAAAGCCTGTTAGGAGTCAGGGAGCTGCCCATTTTGTGTTCCATTTGCAGAAATCCTTCTTCATTCCCTTCTGACAGACACTAAGAAACATCCTAGGGCCAGAGTGATAGCTCAGCGGGGAGGGCGCTTTCTTTGCACGCAGCCAACCTGGATTTGATCCCCGGCATCCCGTATGGCCCCCCAAGCATGACCAGGAGTGATCCCTGAATGCAGAGCTAGGAATAAGCCCTGGGCACCGCTGGGTATATGGAAAGAGAAAGAGAGAGAGAGAGAGAGAGAGAGAGAGAGAGAGAGAGAGAGAGAGAGAGAGAGAGAGAGAGAGAGAGAGAGAGAGAGAGAGAGAGAGAGAGAGAGAGAGAGAGAGAGAGAGAGAGAGAGAGAGAGAGAGAGAGAGAGAGAGAGAGAGAGAGAGAGAGAGAGAGAGAGAAAGAAAGAAAGAAAGAAAGAAAGAAAGAAAGAAAGAAAGAAAGAAAGAGGGAGGGAGGGGGAAGGGAAGGGAAGGGAAGGGAAAAGGAAAAAGGAACCATCCTGAGAGGCAGTTCAGCAGAGAAGCCGTTTGCCTTGCATGTATCTGACCATCTGACCCAGGTTCAATCCCTGCACCCCATTTGGTCTCTGAGTGATTCCTGAGAGTAGAGTCAGGAGTCAGCCTGGGGACAGCGGAGTATAGACCAAAAGCAAACCAAAAAGAGCCTTCCGGCTAGTAAGCCTTCCTCCATAGATGGTGCCTCAGTGGCTCTCTCCCAGGGACCCCGAGTCCAAACCCAAATTCGGAGCATCCGGCCGCCTGCCCAGACAACGCACTGTTGGGTGACCGTTGTGGGAAACAGCTAAGGTGGGAGTTGGTTTTTGATTTAGGGACCACACCTGGCTGTGTTCAGGGATCACTCCTGGCTCAGTGCTCAGGTGGCACGCCTGGCCATGCTTAGGGGACCATATGGGATCCTGGGGATCGAACCTGGGTCAGCATCATGCAAGGCAAGTGCTCTCCCTCCCTATCACTCTAGCCCCAAGGTAGGAGTTGTTCGTTCAGCCGTGCTGGGCAATTAGAATTAGCCTCTTGCAGTCTCCTGGCCCGGGGTAGTGGCTCTTCCAGGGAGAAAGGAAGAAGCCTATTAATTACAGTGGATTGGAGGGAAAGTATCACTTCATTATCTCTCCTAGAAATACATCTGGAAAATAAAAGTCAAGTAAATGCCATGTTGCTTGAAGTGATTAAGAGGAGTTATTTGCTTGTAAAGGGACCAGGCACAGCAATTAGCGGCACTTTTTGACTTTGTGCCAAATGCCCACAGAACCGGCTTCTCTGGCGCATCCCTGTCTCCAGCAGACAGGCTGGGGGCCCTGTGCTTCGTCTTCTTTTTTTTTTTTTTAATGTAGGAGTTGTGCTTTTTATTAAGTCGTTGATTAAGCTGATTGAATTGAGTGTGTACCCTACATTACTTTTTTTTTAATTGAATCACCGTGAGATCCAGTTACAAAGCTGTCATGTTCGAGCGAGATTCAGCCATACGATGATCGAACACTCATCCCTCCACCAGTGCACATTCTCCACCACCAATGTCCCCAGTATCCTCCCCACCCCACCCCCCACCATCCCAGTCCTCACCCTGCCTCCCTGGCAGGCAATTTCCCCCATACTTTCTACTTTTGGGCATTATGGGTTTTTGGGGGGAGTTGTTTGTTTTTGCTTTTTGGGTCACACCTGGCTGTGCACAGGGGTTACTCCTGGCTCTGCACTCAGGAATTACTCCTGGTGGTGCTCAGAGGACCATATGGGATGCTGGGAATCAAACCCGAGTCAGTGAGGACAAGGCAAATGCCCTACCCGCTGTGCTATCACTCCAGCCCCTGGGCATTATGTTTTGCTTAAAATTTCCCACCACCATTCAAGCCTGCCTGCCAGAACCAGATGCTAGATCATTTATTGTCCATTGCACAGTTTGAATATCTTGGGTGATGTGGCCGCGTGCTTCTGGAATCCTAGATTGTAGATGGTTGGGTTCCAGAGACATCTCCGTAGGGCACTAATCCATTTTGGGATTCAATTGGGCGTCTCTGGACCAGGGCTGTCGGTGCTCTAAGATGGCGCCTGGAGGCACATCATGAAGGTGACAGCCAGGACGACGAGTGAGTGGGGAGCTGGGGAGGGACAGCCGGGTGCCTCTGCTGCCATGCGGCATGGAGATCTAGTCCTGGAACCCGCATCCCTGGGCCTTGCTTGTGGAAGCTCTTGGTCGCCAGGATTCCATCTGGAGTAGGCAGAGAGATTGCACCTGCTCCATCTGGGTGCCCCGGTGAAACTGGCTTGGTATGGGGCCCGGAGAGATCTCCGGCTCTGTGGTGTCTTCTGGGATTCGCTGCTGTGTCTCTGGCTTTTGATCTCTTTCGAGATTTATTTATGGGTCTCTGAAGCAAGGCCAGTAATAGAGTTTACAGGTGGCACTGGAGTTGGTTCGTGGGGGTGACTGCCAGTGCTTCCATGTGTATTGGGAAGTGGGGGGAGGTAGCCCACCCCAACTCCGTGAAAGCCTGGAGATTTCAGTCACAAAACCCGCATCCCTGAATTTTCAGCAGATTATATCTTGGTGAGGTCCATCCTGAGACGGTGGAGTCAGGCCGGGGGTATGGCAACGATTTTGGATTGTGGAAGCAAGCGGCTGCCGGGGACTCTGCCTGGGCAGGCACAGGTCAACCTGCCCTATCCGATCTACCCCAGTCTGTTCAGCCATGCGTGGGTTTGAGACTAACTGTGGCTTTTGGTCTCCTTTGAGATTCATCTATGGTTCTCTGAGATAAGGCCAATACATGAGCTTGTACAGCTGAGCCGAAGGTGGTTTGTGGGTGTGACTCCCATATACCTAACTTTTGGCCATTTAATTTCTTGTTAAACTTGATCCCAAGTTGCTGGGGTCCGGCCAAAGGCACAGCAGTAATTTTGGGCTGTCAGGAAGCCTGAAAACACCATCAGGCTGCTGATGCACTCGCCCCACAGGTACAGGTTGACGTGTTGGCGGCATCATATCCCCGGGCCCTACGCTTCTTGGGTCACTAGCAAATGGACACTCCAGGCAGGTGGAGGGGCTGCTCATTGGTCTGGCCACTCTGCTTCTGGTGACTGTTCCTAGTGGGTTTTATAATTTATTAATTATTTATTATTTAATTTTTTTATTTTTGTGGGGGTCACACCCAGCAGTGCTCAGGGGTTAGGCCTGGTTCTGTACTCAAGAATCACTCCTGGCAGTGCTCGGGGGACCACATGGGATGCCGGAATCAAACCCGGGTTGGCCATATGCAAGGCAAACACCCTCCCTGCTGTACTATCGCCCCAGCCCCCACCTAGTGAGTTTTAATAGGGAGTGAACCTGATCCTCCGTCATTTTGCTGCGCGGACCCCTGAGAGCCTTCTGGAATGAGGGCCTGGTGTGCATGCCCACAGACTCTCATGCCCTGGGTGCTCAGCAGGGGCACTGGGCACTGACGCCCACCACCCCTCCCCCTCTGCTCTGCCCTCCTGTTACTGCAAAGTGGGTTTACTCCTGAGCCTGCGGGCTCTGGAGGGTTGTACAGAAGGTTTGCAGACAAAACTCAGAAGTTTTTCGTGACATTTGAGTAGAGGGGCCCAGCTCCCTCCCCTCTGTCCACGCCGCTCACCCATCTACGACATCACTTGTCTGGTCCAGATGACCTGCTGGGCCTGTCTCTATGCTGTCCACCTCCCTCCAGTGTCCAGTGGCCTGGCCTTGTCCTTGTCCCATTCTCTGTCCAGCGTGTGTGTTTCTGACCGGAAATCTGCAGCTGTGTCCACCTGTGTCCCCTTGCTGAGCTGGCGGTTCTGTCATGTCGTGAGGCCCCTCCTGCGTTGTATCCCAGCAGCTCCCTGACCCTGACCTCTGGCCGCAGCCATGTGCATATGGGGAGACCCGCTGCTGTCCTGCCATCCGTCTGGGCATAGGTGAGGGGACAAGGAGACATCACCTCGCTGGGACTCCCTCTGTCTCCTACTGTCCCACTCAGCCACTCCATCACCTGTCTTGACTGGAGATCTTCCCTGATAGTTATTTGACTTTTATTTTTTGGCTTTTTGGGTCACACCCGGAAATGCACAGAGGTTACTCCTGGCTCTGCACTCAGGAATTACTCCTGGCATTGCTCAGGGGACCATATGGGATGCTGGGACTTGAACCTGAGTTGGCCACATGCAAGGCAAATGCCCTACCTATCGCTATCGCTCCAGCCCCTAGTTATTTGATTTTACTTTATTGTTGTTGTTTTTATTGGGCCACACCCCGCAGTACTCAGGGCTTACTCCTGGCTCTGTGCTCAGGGGTTCGGGGGCCCATATGGGGTGCCAGGGATCAAACCCAGCTTGGCCACGTGCAAACAAGCCCCCTCCCTGCTGTACTCTAAATCCGCCCTTTTGGAGGCATGACCGATTCAATGAACTGGTTTCCGTGGCAGGGGACCCTCTCCTGACTCCCCGATCAGGTCTGCGGCCCGCCAGCTGGGCAGATGAGAAAATATATTGTCACTGGTGTCAAAGAAATGGCCGCTTGGGATGGGCTTTGCTGCTGAGAGGTCAGTACAGGTCACACAGCGGGAGGAGGACCAGGCCAGCTCCAGGATGGCACCTGCCGCCTCAAGAGCAGGATGTGGCACCCCAGAGAGGGGGGGTTTCCTGCTCGTTCCTTGTCCGAGCTGGAGCGGAGGTGTCCACAGTGAATCCTGGTAGCAGGACGGGCCCTGCTGTGTCTCTGTGCAACTGTCTCCAGGAGGCCAAACCTGGCAGTAAGCTTGTGGGCCTCACTGGCTCTCACGCGAACAGGAAAGCCAAGACAGGGGTCCCTGGCCCCTCCCACAGAGCCACTGAGAGTGGGTCCCCAGCACAAAGTGTTTCACACATCCTTGTACCGGATGGCTGGCTCGGGGCTGGGACCCTACCAGGGAAATCCCATGTCATCCTGTTCCTCTCATTTTTTGTTTTGTTTTGTTTTGTTTTGTTCTGTTTTCAGTTTGGGGGCCACACCTTTGTTTTGTTTTGTTCTGTTTTCAGTTTGGTGATGCTCAGGGCTTACTCCTGGTTCTGTGCTCAGGGATCACGCCTGGCCACGCTCAGGAAACCATACGGGATCCTGTGTGGGGTCCCGTTCTGTCCCGCAGGGAGGACCCCTCGTGGGGCTAAGGAGGGGATGTAACCGAATGAACAGACGCAGAGCCAGAAGGAGGAGGAGAGAGAGAGAGTTTATTCACAGCAGTTACAATACTTATACCTCTTGGTGGGAGGGGGCGGTTTGCATGCTTGGACCCCCATAGGAACAATAGTAAAATGCAGATCAGGCATGGGCGTTGGGCAGATCAGGCATGGGCGTTAGTTAGTGAGAGAGGAATGGCGAACTGATAAGATCAGTAAGGTCAGCAGTGGTGACCTTGTTACAGGAATCCCAAGTAAGCCTCCACTTGACTAGAGGATAAGAGCCGGGCTTGTAAAATGGCTCCCTACAATCCTGGAGATCAAACCTGGGTCGGCCACGAGGCAAATGCTCTGCCCACATGTACCATCCACTGGGCTCCCCGAAACCCCTGTTTTTAAGCTTTTCTTCTGGACAACTAGATATGCGAGACTTGAAATCTAGGCTGGGAGGGGTGGGAGAGTTTACCCACAACCCACTTTATCAAGGGCCGGAGCAACAGTATAGCAGGGAGGATGTTTTCCTTGCACGCAGACGACCTGGGTTTGATTCCTGGCATCCCATAGGGTCCCCTGAGCAGAGCCAGGAGTAATTCCTGAGTGCAGAGCGAGGAGTGACCCCTGTGGATCGCCAGGTGTGACCCAAAAAGCCAAAAAAAATCTACTTAATCAAGACCCATGGTGTGTGTTTGTGTGTGTGTGTGAGAGATTGTGTTCTGAGTGTGTTGTCGGGGGTCACAGGGATAGGAAATGGTCTGGCAGGACGGTGGAGCCGGAAGAACAGATTAGGAGTCTTTCTTAGTAAAAGACAGTTAGACAGAGTCCCAAATATTCACGTAGTGCTGGGTTCTTAGTATCAGCGTCACCTTGGGGGAGGAGAGGCATTCATCCAATGGGTGCATCGGAGAGCGAGAGTGAAGGGGTGTGTGTGTGTGTGTGTGTGTGTGTGTGTGTGTGTGTGTGATATTATCTATTTGGTTTTGGTTTCCAGTTTGGGGGCCACACCCAGCAGTGCTCAGGGCTTTCTCCCGGCTCTGTGCTCAGGGATCACTCCTGGTAGTGCTCAGGGGACCCTCAGGGATGCTCACTCCGGGAGTGAACCTGAGCTGGCCACGTGCAAGGCAAGAGTTCTACCCACTGTATGATCTCTTCGGCCCCGATCTATTGTTTGGCCCTGTTCAGAGAGAGGACAGAGAGGACCCCTCCTCCGACCCCCAAGGGAATGAGCAGGAGGGAATCTCCATCTGCCACCAAGCCCGCCCCTGCTTCCAGGAGCCCAGGAGAGCTGGGCCCAGGGCCAAGGACCCGGACCTTGGAGTTGCGCAGAAACTGCAAGTGGACTCTGACAAGGACTCCTCATTTCACAGGACATGCAACTGGCCAGGGGAATCCCTAAAGCTCCCTCGGTACACACTTCTGGGGCTCTGGGACATTGGGTCCCAAGTGTTTTTCTGGGTATTATCGGTGCCAACTATGTACGGAGGCTCTGGGCACCCCAAGGGAAGTGCGCCTTGCTGAGTTCCGGGCCAAACGTGGCTGCCTTAGGCAAGAGCACAAGCTCAAAGTTGCAACCCAGCTTTTGCAATTACTGTTGTTTTATGAAAATAAACAGAAACCTTATTTCAAAGAGCTGGAAGCTAAAAGAGGGCATGAGTGGTGAGTACATGACAAAGGCCAACAGACCTGCCCACCCCTGGCAAGAGGTGTAGCTGCCTGACCCAGAAATCTCCCAGGAGACTGCAGCTCCCAAGAGACTGCGCTTTGTAAATTGCCTTGTCTGTGTAGATCACCCTTTTTTTTTTTTTTTGCATCACACCCGGCGATGCACAGGGGTTACTCCTGGCTCATGCACTCAGGAATTACTCCTGGCGGTGCTTGGGGGACCATATGGGATGCTGGGAATCGAACTCAGGTCGGCCACGTGCAAGGCAAACGCCCTCCCCGCTGTGCTATCGCTCCAGCCCCCCACTTTTTTTTTTGAGGGGGCCGGGAATGGGGCCTGCCTGGCAGTGCTCAGGGCCTATTCCTAGCTCCCTACTCAAGGTCATTCCTGGTGGTGCTGGGGATCAAACCTGGGCCACGTGCAGGACGAGCCTTAAACCCTAGGATCTCTCCAATCCTCCATAAACCCATTTGGTTGATGAAAGAACTGATTCTCTGGGTGCTGGATGCTTTGTTGCCACCATGGCCTGCACTTGCAGAAGCTACTGTTTCCCAGTGCTGCTGCTGGCGGCTGAATGCTGCAACAGGCTGAAGTGATCACAGAGGGAGAGATCAGGCAGGACCGGGAGATAGCATGGGTTTAGGACACACACCTTCCCTCACACAGGACCCACCCAGCTCAATCCCTGGTACTAGTGGCTCTTGGAGCATCACCAGGTACGGCACTTCCTGGGTGACTCCAGGGGTCCCTGGCACAACAAGGCTCAAGAAGCTCCACTGCTACGCCCACAGCTGTGACACCTGTGTAGCTGTAGCAAAATGCTGCTACGCTGGAGGTCTGCAGATGAGAGGTTGAGGTGGGAGCTCCCCGGAGCGGGGCCTCAGGCAGTTCCCCTACAATCTGTGGTCATCACGTGACCTGATGACACCAGAAACTGCTGGAGCACAAGACAACCTTGGTTTTGCCTTAGCTTAACTATCTGTGCCTTTCTTCTGTGCATTTCTTATCTGTGCATTCGTATTGGAACAGTATGAGCGTTTCCTGGTCAGGATGTTGCCAACACCACAGGCCGGCCAGAATTAGATGACTTAATATCTAAAGCCCCCCTTTTCCTTTTGTTCAAGCACCTGTCTCAGAAGCATAGTAGAATGCTGGAGACGCCTCATTGGGTTTTTTCTAAACAAGGTTGAGGATAAAAAGAGTTGTTCTTGGAAATCAAGGCAACAGACGAAATGAAAGTAAAAACAAAGGTGTTGCAGAAATCACAGCATAGTGAGACAAAAACATTTCCAAAAAGAAGAGTTGGCTAAGATTCCCCGCAGGGACACAATATTTTGTGGGAGAGCGATGGCGGGCTTTGCCGCCACGTTGCTCCCCCCTGCAGTAAAAGATTACCTAGATCCACCCCCTTTTTTTTACAGGAACTAACGACAACATTGGGAATAGATGGGTAAACTATGAAGGGAAACGACGGTTGTTTTCAGAGCTCCCATTTATGGCTAGATTAGCTAGATGAAGAAAACCCTGATGTTTATTATTTAAACCTTTTGCAATATATTATAACAAATTTCTGACGGGAGAAAGGGCTTTAAACACTTAATGCTAAACTGACACGGATGTGATCATTGGCGCGAAACAGACATTTCAAAGAACCTTAGCTTTACCCTAGCCTTACAGGAAAACCACAAGAGGTCACAGCAGCGATATGCGGAATTAGCTCATACTGTATTGTACTTCGTTAATAATTTTTCTGCTGAATTATAATCATCAAAGTAGTGTTCTAATGATGTATTGTAATCATCAAAGCAGTGGTCTAATGGTGTAACCTGATGTTGTAACCCCCTGCTTATTGCTATTTCCTTGGAGAAACAATATATAAGCACAGCTTTGCAGAATAAAGTTGCAGCAGTTCACCAGCTTATAGTGTGGCTGTCTGTCATTTCCCCGCCGATTCCTGACTTCTCCTGATTCCTTCGACCCTGGTTCCCCGTGGTCGGTGGTCTCCACTGGGTGGTTTGCGGCACTCCACATCCTCGGGCTCCTTCTGCACGGCCTGGTCGGCTGGTTGGGCCCGAGAATCGCAGGGAGTGACCGGGAAGACCCGCTCCAAAATGAATAAGGCAAGACAAGACAGCAAGCAGACTACAGGAGACCCCTGTGAGGATTATGATTATTATTTTTAATTGAACCACCGTGAGATACAGTCACAAAGATTTCATGTTTTTTATTCATTTATTTATTTTGGTCACACCTGGCGATGCATAGGGGTTACTCCTGGCTACGCACTCAGGTATTACCCCTAGCGGTGCTCAGGGGTCCATATGGGATGCTGGGAATCAAACCCGGGTCGGCTGCGTGCAAGGCAAACGCTCTACCCGCTGTGCTATCGCTCCAGCCTCCCACAAAGATTTCATGTTTGAGTTTCAGTCATACAGTGATTGAACACCCATCCCTCCACCAGTGCACATTTTCAGCCACCAATATCCCCAGTATCCCTACCCCTGTGTGTGTGACCCAAAAAGCAAAAAAACAAGAACCTAAAATATACTGATCTATGGCAAAATGTTCCTTTTTTTTTTTTCCTCTTTCAAAAATTTTGCCTCATAGATAAGCTAAGATGGGCCCTGATAGCCTTGGAGCTGTTTGTGTGTTTTTTTAATTATTTTGCTTTTTGGGTCACACCCAGCGATGCACAGGGGTTAACCCCTGGCTTTGCACTCAGGAATTACTCCTGGATGTTCTAGGGAACCATATGGGATGCTGGAAATCAAACCCGGGTTGGCCAAGTGCAAGGCAAACGCCCTACCCGCTGTGCTATTGCTCCAGCTGAATTTCTCCACCCCTCTCGGAGAGCCCGGCAAGCTACCAAGAGTATCCCACCTGCCCAGCAGAGCCTGGCAAGCTCCCTGTGGCATATTCGAAATGCCAAAGACAATAACAACAAGTCCCACAATGGAGATGTTACTGGTGCCCACTCGAGCAAATCGATGAGCAACGGATGACAGTGAAGGTAAGATAAGATAAGAACTTACTACTGAGGTGGACTGAAGCTGCCAACAAGGAGCAAACGTTTATAGGTCAGTCCCAGAAATGTTGCTTAAGCTGCAGTGGGAAATTTCCCCTGAGGAGCCAGCCGAAATCCAAGCACCCACGCTGAGAGTTGGGAGAACTCAGGTTTATGTCCCTGCTGGGCCCAGCAGAGCACGTACTCCAAAGACTGGGCCCTGAACAAACGGGAGAGATTCTGTCCTACAGAGTAGCTGGTGGGGGATGGGCATTTGCAGGTAGCTGGTGGAAGAATACAGACGCTGAATTTCTTTCTCTTTTCCTCTTTTTGCTTTTTGGATCAAACCCAGTGTTGCTCAGGGGTTACTCCTGGCTCTGCACTCAGGAATTACTCCTGGCAGTGCTCGGGGAACCCTACAGGATGCCGGGGATTGAGACCAGGTGGGCTGCATGCAAGGTAAACACCGTACCTGCTGTACTATCGCTCCGGGCCCCAGAAACAGAAATTCTCAAGCATATCATCTAAAAGCAAAGGAGAGAGCACTGAAACAAAAGGAGCACATCAAAGGGATATTTCCAGGTTACCAAGGTTACAAAGCAAGACGATGACAGTTTTGAGAACATTTTGAGTGTATTCCACATGTACATCATGTAGCAAAGACTCAGGTATCCCCTTGACAGCTCCAGTTCTCTGATATTAGCCTGTTGTGGGCAGGGGCCTTGAGCAAGATAATAGTAGAACTGCAAGCAGCTGACCCAGGTTCAATTCCCAATACCCCATATGGTCCCCCAAAGCCCTAAAATGATCCCTGAGCACAGGAGTAATCCTGAAGCACAGCCAGGTATAGTCCAAAAACACCAACATAAATCTTGGAGGGGCCGAAGTGATAGTACAGTGGGTAGTGGGTAGAGTGTTTGCCTTGCATACAGCCAGCCTAGGTTTGATCCCCGGCATCCCATATCGTTCCCTGAGGAATAATTCCTGAGTAACAGGCTCAGGACTAATCCCTGCCCATTGCGGGATCTGGCCCAATAACAACAATAACAAATATCCTGAAGACTAAGCTAATATCTGTATATAATCATTATTATTTTTTAAAACTATGTGGTCAGGGACATAAGAGGTACAGCACGTGCCTCTCTGGGGCAAGGCCCAAGCTCTAGCCTCAGCTCCACTGGGTACAACCTTTATCTAAAAAGTGAAACAAAGTATGTATCCTACTAAACCCCAGCTACGTGTAACTTTGTAGATCTCTTGCTTTCTACGTGTAACTTTGTAGATCTCTTGCTTTCTTGCCGGGGGTGGGGGGCGGGGGTGCACACCCGGCTTCGCTCGGGGCCAATTCCTGGCTCTGCGCTCAGGGGTCACTCCTGGCGTTGTTCAGGGTGCTAGGGGATGCCTGGGCCCCAGCCCGGGCCACCTCGTGCCCGGCCAACGCCTTACGCGTTGCCCATCTCTCTGGTACCTCCCTATCACGGTGCTTTAATAAAAACAACACTGGGGACGAAATAATCACGTACCCTAAAGCTTCGACACCCCTCCAGCCACATCCAAAGCAGATCCTCACTCCCGACCGCGTCTAGAACCCTCCCCGCCCTTTCCTCGCTTCGAGTCGCGGGTGGGCCGGGCCGTCCGGGCGCCCTTCTCGCGCCGGGCAGGACGCCCGGGTGGAGGGCGCGGGGCGGGGCTGCGCAGGCGCCGTGGCGCCCGTGGGCGGGGCGGCGCGCGCCGATGGCGTTATCACGCGGCGCGGCCGGCGCGGCGGCTACCTAGCGGGCAAGGCGGGCATGGCGGGCTCCGCGCTCCTGCTGCGCTCGGCGTTGCGCTCCTGCCGGTCCCTGGGCGCCTTCGCCGCGGGCCGCAGGCCCCTGCGCACCAGCCCCTCCAGCGCAGCCTTCGCCAAGGAGCTCTTTCTGGGCAAGATCGAGACGGTAACGGCGCCCCCCCCCTCCCCGCTTCGCCCCCCTGCAGGGCCGGAGTCCAGCTCTGGGCCGAGTGCCCGCACCTGGCCGGCACGGCCGGACACCTAGTCCCGCGAGCACCCTGCCGAGCCCCGCGAGCACCCTGCCGGGGCGCTGGGCGGGCGGGGGGCACCCGAGCGGCCTCTCTGGGCTGGGCGGGGGGCACCAGGGCTTCCTCGCAGGCCGTGCCACTCCCCCTCGGCATCCTCCAGCGCCTCGTCCTGCCCTTCAGACCTCCACGCCCCGACCAGGCCACGGGGCGCCCTCCCGGGGTGGTCAGCCTGCGGGCGCGGCGCTCTCGGAAAGTTTCGATGATCCCGAAACTCCCGCCCGAGGCTGGGAATTGGGGAGTGGCCTTAAACCGTCCTGCGATTGAGCTGGTGCCCGCTGCCCACCCTCCCGCCGGGGGTGCTCAAGGTCCCGTCTGCGGAGACCGCTGGCACGCACCCGAAGGTTTCAGCCGCAGTGCTGCTGCTTGCTGGCTTTCCCGTTCACGACCCTTGCTAGTGGCTTGGCCTCTGCGTGCCTCAGTCTCCCAGGTTGCAGAAGCAGAACTTGGCCCTCCTAAAGGCCAGCCCAAGAGGCAGTTGAGGGAAGGCGCCCTGATGGCAGCTTGGCTGAAGTGTGGGCCCCTCGGGACGGATCCTGTGTTCCTGGGTTCCCTACTGCAGTCTCCTGAGGGGGTGAGGTGTTGCCCGATGCGGCCGGGGTGCCCTGCTCGGAAGTGCAAAGCTGGTCTCTGTAAGGAGACCATCCCCCCCTTCCCCTAAGCCCTCGCCTGTGCATTCTTTCCGGGTCACATGTGAACAGAAGGAACCCCAGTCTCTGATGTTTCTTGTTGTTCCGCCTTTGCATCCCCTTCTTCTCCCCTCTCCAGGGCTGCCCTCACCTCACAGCCTTCTTGAAAGGGAGAAACAGGGGGGACTCTGGCTCCACTTTCTCAGTCCAGACACCTGCAGCCACCTTTGTTCTGTTTGATTTGGGGGCCACTCCTGGCAATGCTCACGAATGACTCATGGTTCTGTGCTCAGGAGTTATTCCTGGTGGCGTGTAGGGGACCATTTGTGGTGCTTGGGCTCAAACCTGGGTCGGCTGCATGCCAAGGAAGCGCCTTACTCTTCCACCCCTCTGGCCAGCCGCTGCCTTTGATGCCTCAGTCTCATCATCCACATCTAATCCAACAGCAAATCCCATTTTCTCTCCCTGCACGTGATTTTGAGTCTCTAAAGTGTATAAGCACCTTGTTCCGGCCGCGGCCTGTCTCGTGGCATTTGGGGGTGGAGCAGGGATGTGCACCCAGAAGTCTGGACTCACTGGCGAGAGGCCCCGCTCAGTGTGCGTCAGCCACCAGTCCTCAGCGTGTCTGGAAGGAAAAGACGCCCAGACTCTCGGGACTGGGCCTCAGCTGGAGACCTGGAGGCCGAGCCCAGGGACGTGGGCAGAGGGGCAGCACGGGGCTGTGAGCGCCAGGTTATTCCAGGAGAGAGACGCCTCTGAGTGGGCAGGGCAGAGCCCAGCGGTGAGGTGTCCGGACAGTAGGCAGGGTGCGGGCAGGTGCGTGTCAGCCGAGCCCTGGGAGGGTGTGGACCAGCGCTCAGCGCTAGACTTAGCTCTCGAGTTTCTCTCAGAGCTGTGGAACCTGTTTCTCAAAGAAAACTAAAGCAACGGGAGAACCCAGCTGCCGGTGTGGGGGGCGGCTCCGGGGCTGGACCGCACGCGCTGTGCATCACAGGGACTCCAGGGATGGGTGTTCCTGTAAGTCTGCGGACACGTTTGCAGAGGAAGGGGCAGAAGCCTGTGTCCAGTCAGCTGACCCAGGGGTTTATTGCACACGTGGATGAGCTTTGGTGGCTGCAAGCTGTCCGGGTCCAAAGGGAAGAGGGTCTGGGGCTGGAGCGATAGTGCAGGGGGCAGGGCATTGACCTGGCACACGTCCGACCCAGGTTCAATCCTGGTACTCACCCCACATGGTCCCCCAGCACCATCAGGAGTAATTTCTGAGCACAGAGCCATGAGTAACCCCAGAGCGTTACTGGGTGTGACCCCAAAATAACAACGGGAAGATGGGTTGGGCCAGGTGGAGGGGTCGGGCTGACTGTGGGACGCGATGGTTTTCAACAGTGCGCGGGTGACCCAGTAGTCCTGTCGTGTTGGCAGCTAAACTTACGCACAGAGCCCACAAAGCCAGTGAGGACACAAGAGGGTGATTTCAAGCAGGTTGTGATGGCCCGGTGGGGTTTGGGGTACAGCGATGGCCGGGATCAGACACCTGAGCCACTCCCCCGGGTGACGCCTGCTTGAAGCAGTTGCACCCGGGCCAGAACCATGTGGCCTCCCGGGGGAGGCTTTGCAGTGGACTCGGGTGACTCCACGGGGAAGGCCCTGCGTAGCCCGGGGTGGGATCTGGCCTGGAAGACTCTGTATGTTCCCAGCAAGGCCGAGGCTTTGAGCCCAGGAGGTAACGAGTATATTGAATTGCACTTTCTTTGTGGGGCGGGGATGTTTGGACACACCCAGTGGTGCTCAGGGTTTCCTGCTGGCTCTGTGCTCTGAGTCATCCCTGAGGCTGGAGTGATAGGACAGCAGGTAGGGCGTTTGCCTTGCACACAGCCAACCCGGGTTTGATCCCTGGCGCTCCATATGGTCCCCCAAGCAAGGGCAGGAGTGATTCCTAAGTGCAGAGTGAGGAAGAACCAAAAATAAATAAAAATTAAAAAAAAAAAAAAAGTCATTCCTAGCAGGGCTCAGAGGACACTGTGGATTGCTGGGGATGAACCCAGTGGCGTGCGAGGCAAATACCTTGGCTGCTGTACTCATGCCCCCAGCCCACATTTTACGTTTAATTTTTTAAAAAGCTTCTAGCACCAGGGATCCAACCCAGGGCCTCCTGCCTCTGAGTCATGCCCTTGACCACCAAGCGACAGGCCGGGTGACCATCACCACCTGTTCATTTTATTATGGTGCTCGAGGGCTTACTCCGGACTCTGCTCAGGGAACGATGTGGGATGCTGGGGATTGAATCCTGTGCAGGTAAATCCCTTGCCCGAGGTACTGTCGCTCTGGTCCATGCCTCCCACCCCCCATCCTCCTTTTTTTTTTTTCTTGGATTTTGGGCCACACCTGGCGCTGCTCAGGGCTGACTCCTGGCTCTGCACTTAGGAGTCACTCCTGGTGGGCTCGGGGCACCTTTTGTGGTGCTGGAGATACTGGAGATAGGGCCTGAATTGACTGTGTGCCAGGCAGGCGCCCTCCCCGCTGCACTGTTGTTCTAGACCTGCTCTGTTCTTTTTATCTTTTTTCATTTTTGCAACGCCTGGTGGTGTCCAGGGTCACTCCTGGCCCTACACTCAGGGATCACTTCTGGAAGGATGGACTCGGTGCCACGAGGCAGTGTGGGCAAGTGTCTGTGGGCCCTCTGTCTGCAGCTCCGCCCACCATGTCTCTTGACAAAGGAACATGGCCAGAACGAAACGCCAGCTGGTGGTGGCAGGCTCGGGGGGGTCACGGCACCTTCCCCGCACGGAGCTCGGGCCCTGACTGGGTTTCTCCTTGCCACCCCTGGGGGGTCCCCCAAGTCAGTTGGTTTCCAAGGGGAGGTGATTCAGCTTCTATTTTTTTTTTTTTTTTTGGTTTTTGGGTCACACCCAGCAATGCACAGGGGTCACTCCTGGCTCATGCACTCAAGAATCACCCCTGGCGGTGCTCAGGGGACCATATGGGATGCTGTGATTTGAACCCGGGTCGACCGCGTGCAAGGCAAACGCCCTCCCCGCTGTGCTATCGCTCCAGCCCCTCAGCTTTTATTTTTGTTGCTCATTTTCAGAAAGAAGTTTTCCCGTTCCCAGAAGTCAGTCAGGAAGAACTGAATGAGATCAACCAGTTTGTGGGACCCGTGGAAAAATTTTTCAATGAAGAAGGTGCGCTGGGTTTCCTTTGTCCTTGCCCAGGCCTGCATGGGGGGGGGGGGATCTTGCTTCGGGGTTAGAACTGGACACGGAGGGTCTCGTGCTAGCCACACGTGTCGAAAGTGCCCGTGCTGTTTTGTGGGGAGGATATCCCCTAAGGACGGCCAGAAGACATCAGCGTCAGTACCGCCCAGCGGCATCGTGGCGTCTGGGCACGTGTAAGGAGGACAGCACGAGTGAGCGGCTAGGAAAAGGAATCGTAAAACCACTATTCTGCCCGATAGCCCAGATGATCAGAGTAATCCGGCTATTTCCTCTTGGCAGTGGACTCGCGACGCATTGACCGGGAGGGGAAGATCCCGCAGGAAACTTTGGCGACCCTGAAGAACCTGGGGCTCTTCGGGCAGCAGGTCCCAGAAGAATACGGTGAGGCCCTGTTCTCTGGGTCCGGCTTGTGGCCGTGGTGAGGGAGGGCGGGGCCAGCCCAGGCCTGAGCTGGCGCAGCCCCGCGTCAGGTCCCTTCACTCCCTCAGGCACCTGTGTCAGAGGGGCTTTGACAGGTGGGGGCCTGCCAGCAGGACCCTGACTCTGACTCAGCTTTGATGGGAGTGGCCCTGGCTGCCGGGGATGCTTGAGGGCCCGGGTTCGATCCCTGGCACCGCAAGGTACAGCTCAGGCCTTTCCCTTGCATCTGTCCCTGCTGCCCTCTGAGTCCACTCCCTGGGCCTTCGCTGCTGCCGGCTGGGATCAGCGGGGAGCAAGGGGTGGTAGTGCAGGGTGGGGAACGGCCCAGGGCGAAGCTGGCCATCGGGGGTTTGATACTTGGGGCGTTTTCCCCAGCCAGGGCCCGCGGGATCCTGCACAAGGGGTTACGGGATCGGGCCCTTTTCTTCTCACTCCGTATCCAGGGCTAGAGCTGAGCTAGGGCTGGGGGGGGGGGGGGGCGGCGACCATTCTAGAAGCGCCCCGAGAGTGAGTTCTGACCCGCAGCCAGCCCGGAGCTTGCTGAGCCAAATGGGGAGGTTCAGGACGGGCGAGATCAGGAGGCACGTTTGAATTAGGTTGAATCGTCACTTAAACATGTGTTTAGTCAGTGTTTTAGTGTGTTAGGCACTGTGTCCATTTTGTTAGGGGTAACACCTAGTGGTGGGGTTTTCGCCTCTACTTCTATTTTTTGTTTTATTTTTTGTTTTTTGGGGCCACACCTGGTGATGCTCGGGGGTCACTCCTGGCTCTGCACTCAGGAGCCTCTTCTGGCGGTGCTCTGGGGACCCTATGGGGTGCCAGGAATTGAGCCCAGGTTGGCCGCATGCAAGGCAAATGCCTCATTGCTGTACAGTTATTTCAGCCCCAGCCCCTATTTAAAAAAATTTTTGGGGGGTGGGGAGGGGTGAAGCAGGAAGTTTATATTGAAACTTATTTAGAAAGATGTGAGGGGGAGAGAGGAAGTACATGTTTGAGAGAACTCGGGATTCACCACTGTGGGAATAGGTGGGCACAGAGACTGAGGGGCTGGAGTGACAGCACCGAGGGGAGGGCACTCGCCTTCACAAGGCCGACCTGGGTTTGATTCCGGGCACCCCATAGGGTCCCCTGAGCACCACCAGGAATTATTCCTGACTGCAGAGCCAGGAGTGACTCCAGAGCACCACAAAAATAATTAATTTTTAAATTAAAAACAAATTCCGGGGCTGGAGTGATAGCACAGTGGGTAGGGCCTTTGCCTTGCACGAGGCCGACCCGGGTTCAAATCCCAGCATCCCATATGGTCCCCTGAGCACCGCCAGGGGTGATTCCTGAGTGCATGAGCCAGGAGTGACCCCTGTGCATTGCTGGGTGTGACCCAAAAAGCAAAAAAGGAAAAAAAAAAAACCACAAATTCACTGTATCACTGTCATCCCGTTCTTCATCAGTGTGCTCGAGTGGGCACCAGTGATGTCTCCATTCATCCCAGTCCTGAATTTTAGCAGCCTCTCCTTACTCGTCTTTCCCAATGGTTGGAGGCTCTTTCAGGGTCAAGGGAATGAGACGTGTTATTGTTTTGTTACTGTTTTTGGCATATCGGATACGCCATGGGGAGCTTGCCGGGCTCTCTGAGAGGGACGGAGATTATATATCAGAGAATACAAGCAAGTATTTTAAAACCAAACACGTGTGTGCTGCTTTAGGTACATCAAAAATATCCCATATAAAATGTCCCATTTTAAAATATGATCAAAATTAAAGATAGAGGGTCTTTTGTCTGTTACTTTATTGCAGGCGGGGGGGAGGGGGGCGTGGTCACAGCTGGCTCTGAACCTAGTATAACATGAAAATCTCCCAGTTTCTCTGCAGAATTCTCAGTGTATTAGGGAAGGAAATCCCCTCCCAGGCCCCGCCTCTGTCGCAGTTGAGGCTGGAGAGATGCAGGAGCAGGCAGGGCGCCTGCCTTGCTCTCAGCCAGTCTGGGCCCGTCTCCATATGGCACACCATATGGTCCCCTGAGCTACTCCAGAGTGATCCCGGAGCACAGAACCGGGAGGAATAAGTCCTGAGTACTGCCAGGTGTTGGTCCCCAAACCGGAAAAAAAAAAAAATTCCATTCTGATTATTCTCATATAATTAGCCAATACAGCACCATTTCCAATTATTTGTGGTATTCATCAAACTTACTATTTTAGTTAGTCCAAGGTCAGCCTAAAGTCAGCCTGCAGCAAAAAAAAGAACAAAGAAAAGCACAAGACGAGACAGGCCAGCGAGTCCCGGGGTCAAGGGAGCACATGGGCTGAAGGCACCTCTTTACGTTTGTTTGACGTATTTACTTATTTATTTATTTTGGTTTTGGACGGCATCCTGCCCCCTGTACTCCCTGCCCTCCTCCTCTTTGCTCGTCCTTTCCTGGGAAGTCAGGCTGCAGCTTGTGCTCAGAATAACTGTAGCCAGTGTGCCAGCCTGCAGCGTGCCTGCAGCCTGCCCCAGGCTCCCCCCTGCAGCCCCTCCCCCGCCTGCAGCCCCCGCCCCCTTTTCTCATCGGACCCTCTGACTGCCGACCCCTAGCATTTTAGTGATGTCTTCTTGGACAAAAGCACTCGATTGTTTGGGTTTTTTAAATTGGGTTTTGGGCCACACCAGGCAGTGTTCAGCGATTACTCCTGGGTCTGTATTCAGGAATTACTCTTGACAGTGCTCGGGGCCCATATGGGTTACTGGGGATGGAACCTGGGTTGGCTGTGTGCAAGGCTAACGCCTCCCCGCTACACTATCACCCTGACCCCCAATTTTTATTTATTTATTTTTTTGCTTTTTGGGTCACACCCGGTGATGCACAGGGGTTACTCCTGGCTCTGCGCTCAGGAATTACTCCTGGTGGTGCTTGGGGGATCATATGAGATGCTGGGAATCGAACCCGGGTTGGCCGCGTGCAAGGCAAATGCCCTCCCCGACGTGCTATCGCTCCAGCCCCCTGGTTCTTTGTTTTTAAGTGAGTCGGTGGGTGCGGAATCTGAGACGCGTCAGTCAAGTGTTTGGGTTGAGGGTGGTGAAAGAGGCAGGGGGCGCAGTGCCATCACAGAACCAGAGACCCGGATTCCCTGCCTGGGTGTGTGAGCACTGTCTGCGGGAGCCTGAGGCCAGTATCCCCCTCGCCAGCCGCCGGCCTCTGAGACTCCAGCCCTGCCACTCTCGGCCCCAGTCTCTGCCTCGCTGTCGGTGTGAGGCGCACCAGGACCCTGGCCTGCTCTCGAGGTGCCATGGGGGGAGGACAGCAGAGTGGTCTGGGCTGGGTTCCGGCTCCTCGCCCCGTCCCCAGTTGGGCAGAGTCTACAGAGTGTGTCCACGTGTCAGCGCCACGTGCCCAGCTGACCGCAGTGGCCGAGGGGAGACAGGAAGGGAGACCGGGGAGGGCCGGGTGCCGGGACCCTGAATGGAACCCGGGCGAGAGTGCAGCGGGCACGGTGTGCCCGAGATGGGGCTGACCCGAGGCGGCTGTGTCCCCGCAGGCGGCCTGGGCCTCTCCAACACCATGTACGCGCGCCTCGGCGAGATCACCAGCCTGGACGCCTCCATCGCCGTCACCCTGGCCGCGCACCAGGCCATTGGCCTCAAGGTCAGCCGCAGGCGCTGGGACAGCGGGGAGGGCGCCCACCTTGCACACGGCCCAACCGGGGTCCCTCACGGGCACTGCGTAGGGTCCCCCCGAGTCCTGCCAGGAGAGACGCCCAGGGCAGAGCCAGGAGAAAGCCCTGAGCAAAAACAAGACAGAGCAGATGGGGCGGTCTTGAGCCGCCCCCCCGCCCCGCTGCCTCAGGTCACACGCCCTGTGCCCACACAGACGGTTGCCTTGGTGTCCCCGTCCTTCCCCTGACTCCTGGCCCATCCTCTTAGGCCTCGGCGCAGACCCCACTGCCTCCCTCCAGAGGCCCCGTCCCTGGGGCTGGCTAAGCCCGAGGGTGTCCTCCCTGTGGGGGCATCACCTGGGTGGTCTCGGCTCCCCCCGCCCCGCCCAGCACAGCCTCTGCAGCGAGGAAGCAGCTCGGCCTCCCCCAGCTCCCAGCCCGGGGCCCAGGACGGGGCATCTATTTCTGCGGCTGGATCGGTCCCTTCCTGCCCTCACACCCCCCCGGGCACAGGGAGGGGGTGTGGGCCCACAGGGACAGCTCCTCCTGAGCCCACCCAGCCAGGAAGTAGGGGCGCCGTGACACGGACCCCAGGTCTGACCCAGAGCTCTGCGGCCTCCACGGACATAACCTCGAGGGGGTGACCTGGCCCCCAGGCCCCCCGGCTGCTCCTATCCCGTGGCCCAGGACTGCCCCTGAGAGAAGCTGTTTGCTCGCCACGAGTGTCGTTAAGCCGGTCTGTGCCTGGCAGGCCCTTTCCACTCTCTGGACAGCAGCCTGTGTCCACTTTCCCGACAGTGGCCTGTGTCCACTCCCCCGACAGCAGCCTGTGTCCACTCCCCCGACAGGAGGCTGTGTCCACTCCCCCGACAGCAGCCTGTGTCCACTCCCCCGACAGGAGGCTGTGTCCACTCCCCGACAGCAGCCTGTGTCCACTCCCCCGACAGCAGCCTGTGTCCACTCCCCCGACAGCAGCCTGTGTCCACTCCCCCGACAGGAGGCTGTGTCCACTCCCCCTGACAGCAGCCTGTGTCCACTCCCCCGACAGCAGGCTGTGTCCACTCGGCCAGCAGGCTGTATGTGCTCTCTTTAGGGGATCATCTTGGTGGGCACCGAGGAGCAGAAGGCCAAGTACCTGCCCAAGCTGGCCTCTGGGGAGCACGTGGCCGCCTTCTGCCTGACGGAGCCGGCCAGGTGGGTGTGAGGGGCTAGGCCTGCTGGGGTGGCCCGAGGCCCTCTTCCCTGGACTTCACCGAGTCACTCACCTTTGCCCTACTCCCGAGCCCTCACTGAGGCCACAGCGCCTGCCCGCGTCCCTTCCGAGCTTCGCCACCGGCTTACGTGTGACCGTGTGCCCACATGGTGGGGGGAGGGGAGGGCGGTGTCCTGAGGCGCCTGTCGGGACTGAGAGTCAGTGTGGCAGTGCCATCAGCCTCGGTCACTGTGTGGGGACCTCATGGTGCTGGCGTGGGGCTTGGGACCGCGAGGTGGGGTCGGACACCCCCCGCCCCCATCCTGCTGCCCGCATGCAGGCCTGTGTCTGAGCCGCTTCGCTCCCTGGGGCCCAGGGGGGGCCCTTCACGGGCGCCTCTTCGCATTGGGCCGGCCAGCTGCCTCAGTTCCTGTGATGACTTTTAACCAGACACACTCGGTCCCAGCAGGGCCACTTCCTCCCGCCTTGGTGGCCGTGGCCTGTGGCCGTAGCGTCCCCTCCACTGGGAGGCCCCCTCCCCCCTCACCTGCGCCTTCCTGTCTGCAGTGGGAGCGACGCGGCCTCCATCCAGACCAGGGCCACATTAAGTGACGATAAGAAGCACTACATCCTCAACGGCTCCAAGGTACCGCGCCCCTCGGGGCGGGCGCTGCTGCTGCTGCTGTCCCCCTTCCAGGGAACAGGAAACTGTCTCGGGGGCCAGAGGCTGGCCAGAGGCCCCTCTGCTTCGCTGCTGAGTCGGGTGCTTGCGCCCGGTTGTCCCTGCACCTCTCCTGTTCCTGTTTCCACGTGCCAAATTCAGGCACTCAGGAGCTGCATAGAACAAATCGCCACGTGCCCAGCACCCAACTCCCGTGGCTCGGAGCCGAGTGCCGCTGCCTCGGGCTGCTTTCCAAACCGTTCCGTGGGCTCCACAGAGCAGTTACTGTTTGAAACCACAGTGTGACGCAAAACTGCTTTTCCGTAAATTTAACACGAGAGATGAGGGCTGAAGAGGTCGGACGGGGGGAAGGGCGCTTGCCTGTTTGATCCCTGGCACCACGTAGGGCTCCCCAAGCCCACCAGGAGTGACCTCTGAGTGTGGAGCCAAGAGTAGAGCATCGTTGGGTGTGGCCCAAGCCCCCGGTGCTGTGCTGGGGGGTGGGGGTGGCCCATGGTACTGGGGATGAAACTCGGGGCTCCGCCATTAACTGCTGCCCCCACCCTGGGCTCCCCGGAAACGCGGCTCATTTCTCAGTCAGCTTCAACTTTGATTTCCCTGATTGTTTCCTACTTTTAAAATCTTTCTGACAATTGGCTTGAATCAGGAGCCAGGAAGAGGGGGCAGAGCGGTAGGAGAGCAGGGAGTGCCCTACTTGCACACAGCTGACCTGGGTTCAAGCCCACCCCTCAGCGCCACATACAGTCGCCTGAGCCCGACCAGGGGCGCCAGAAGCGAGCCCTGAGTACCGCCAGGGGTGACTCCAAGACCAACAGAAATGCTTGGATTCCAGGGGAATTTGTTTTGTTCTTGAGCCTCTGTGTTGGGTTGGCACTCCTGCTCGCACTCGGGGTCACTCCTGGCAGGCTCGGGGGGCCATATGGGTGCCGGTGATGCGTGCGGAGCAAGCGCCCCCACCTGCTGTACTGTTGCTCCAGCCCCCTCTGGGGGAACTAAAAAAATCACCAAGATCCAAGCAAGGGGCTGGAGACTGGCCGGGCGTGAGGCGCTGGCCTGAACCAGGCGCAGCTGTCCTGGTTCAGTCCCCGACACAGCTCGGTCCCCAGCACTGCTCAGGGCCAGGGTAGCAGGTGTGCCCCGAGGGGGTGCCCAGACACCCTGCGCTCTGCTTGGGAGCCCCCCAGGCCCCAGGGCACATGTTGAGACTCTCGCCCTCTTGCCCCTCTGCTGTCCTTGGTCCATCCCGCCCCACCCAAGGGCTTGGGTTGGGGGCGGGAGCTGGAAGTGTCACTGGCCCACGTGGAGCTGTGGGCTGGTGCTGGCACTCGCTCAGCGTGTGGCCCTGATGGCGGTGGGGGGGGCACTCACGCGCCTGGGTGTGCCCCCAGGTCTGGATCACCAACGGGGGGATCGCCAACGTGTTCACGGTGTTCGCGAAGACCAAGGTGGAGGCTGCCGACGGCTCCGTGAAGGACAGGATGACGGCCTTCATCGTTGAGAGGGACTTCGGGGGCATCACGAGCGGGAAGCCCGAGGAGAAGCTGGGCATCCGGGGCTCCAACAGTGAGTGTCGCTGTCGGGTCGCGCCCGGCCCTGCCTGGGTGCCATGGTTGCCTTCTGTAAAATGAGGCTGATGCCACCTCGAGGGCCAGGAGATGGCACGATGGTCACGTGCGCCCCTGCTTGGCGTGGTCAGGCCTGGGCACCATCCCGGGCACCGCTAGGTGAGACCGAAAAAGCAAAATAAAGCAAAAGACAGTGAAACAACAGAAACCAACCTTAGAGAAGGCCACGGCACGGCTCCGTGGCTGTGCTGTGGTCCCCGACCTCGGGGAGGCAGGACGGGCGGGGACGGATGGTGTGGCCCCCTCCCCACCCACCCACCTGGACCCCCACAGCCCCTGCGGGACTGATTTCCCCTGGGGCTGGTCTCCTGGGAGTGACCCACCTACTGGGCCTCGGGGACCCTCCCAGACCCCCACTAACCCCCTAGTCCAGAGCACGGCGCTCGCAGGCGTCCTGGACACCCCTGCGGCCTTTCTCTGTCCCGCCTGTCTTTGGGGACCCGGGGTCCTGCCTCCCCACTGGTAGCCTGATGGGAGAGGCAGGTGTCGGGGGCCCTGGAGTTGCCATTTAGAAACCGTGTGACATGCTCTGAGGCAGCTCATTGGCCCTTTCTGTGCCTCAGTTTCCTTGCCAAAAGGGAGGAGAGACACAGGCGCCCAAGAGGTGACGAGAAAGGGGGGGTCACCATCCGCACCAGCTGATGGCCCCTGGGCTGGAGGAAGGAGGGAAGGAAGTCTGGGCTTTGGAGCACTGAGGCAGGGGGAGCACAGGGCAGGTGCCCATGTACAGGGGGGGTGCAGGACGTGAACAGAACAGCCCAGGTACCCCGGGCTCCCACCGCCTCCCCCTGCTGCCCGTTCTCCCTGCCTGCAGGCCCGTTTCCAGCTGCTCCGCAGGCCGCTGCAGGGGGTAGGGGCACCGGGCAGGGCTGTGCCAGGCCCCTGCTGAGCCCCAGGCAGGGGTGCGGCTGCTCCCGAGCAGAAGGTGGGCTCAGAGCCCGGCTGAGGGCTGCCTGGGGTCCCATCCCGGCCTCCGGCCCAGCTCTCGCCCAGCTGCCCTGGGGGAGACGTCGTGGTGCCCCTGCCCAGGCGCCGAGCATGAGGCGGGAGGGCGGGCGCGTGGGCCCCTGGGCTGGGGCCGGCAGGCAGGGTGCCGGCTGCCAGCCCCGTCTCTACTCTGCCCTGCAGCTTGCGAAGTCCACTTCGAGAACACCCCAGTGCCCGTGGAGAATGTCCTGGGAGAGGTCGGAGGCGGCTTTAAGGTGAGTGCGTGCCGGGCCGTGTCGGGCCGTGCTGGGCCGTGTCGGCCTCCATGCTGGTCCCCAGCGTTCTGGTGCCTGCCCGGAGACATGGCTCCTGGGGTCCGCGTTTTCTCCAAGTCACCGTGACTGCGGAGACTGTCACGTTGGGGTTTCGTGCAGACGCTGTCCCGGCACCACCCCTTCCTCCACAGCTGACTCGGGGTCCCTCCCCGAGCCCCCCTACCAGCCCCACAGGGTGAGCTCAGCTCTCCAGGCCAGTGCCCAGGGGCTGTCTGTCACCCTTGGCCATTTGCTCCTTTGTGTCCCAGGTGAGGGAGGGCTGCCTGTCCCTCTCCTGGCTGACCTCACTCAGCGTCACCCCCGCTATTCTCCAGTCTGTCCATGCATACGTACATGTAACTCACGTATGTGTCGCACACACATGCAGCTTATGGGCGTACAGCAGTCCACGCCATGTACTGCATATGTGTCTGTTGTAGTTCTGCAGCGGGGACTCGCGTGGCTTCGTCTTTTCTTCCGTTTGTTTCTCGCCCTCTGTTCCGGGCACTGGGCGTGTTTCCAGGGTCCGGCCGCTGGGAATGGCCTGCAGTGGACACGGGTGCGGGCGGCTTTTCTGAAGTTCTGGGGCCCTGGGGTAGATGCTGAGGAGTGGAGTTGCCGGGCCGTGTGGACGCTCAGTTCTTAGTGTTTGAGGGAAGAGTCTGTGTTGCTTACAAAGGGGTTGAAGTGGGCGACACTCCCCAGGGGCAGGTGAGGCCCCTCCCCAGGCTGGTCTCGAGGATTTCCCCGCGGTCCGTTGCGTGGCTCTTGGCCACGGGCCTGGGCACCGGCTCTGGGAGCCTCTGTGTGAGGCCGGGAGGAAGCGTGCAGGGGCCAGCGGTCGCTCTCTGCACACGTGGGGCTCCGCCCTCCCGGCCCTGGGTCTGAAGCGAAAAGCTCAGGGAGGGATCTGCACGGCCCTGCCCAGTGCTGGGGGCCGGGCCGGCCTGCAGTGACAGGCCACGTCCGTCCAGCCGTGCAGTTACCTAACACACGACTCAAGTCGGTTCCCGGCTCAGGGACCGGGTCGGCCAGAGGCGAGAGACCGGGAGTTGGGTCCCGGCACCACCCACGGGCCAAGGGCATTGGGCAGACAGCCAAGTGTGGGACCCCCGTCATTACAGCGCAAAGGGGGAGGGGCCTCCCTCCCTCCGTGGTTTTATTAATCCAGGTGACCCAGGGGCTGCTGTGAGTCAGGCGGGTCAGAGGTGGCGCCTGGGAAGAAAGAGCCACACGTGCGGCTGCTTCCTCCCCGCCCTGTGGCCTGGCGCCTCTGCCAGGTCTCAGGCTGGCACTGCTGCACCCAGGGGGCTCCTCGGCCCCTCCCCACCCAGCATATAGCCCCGCCCCCCTGCACTTGGGTCCCCTTCAGTCCTCTGCCCCCGGGCTCTGTGCAGGGTCCCGTGGCACCGGGAAGGGCATCTCGAGGGGACGGGGATGTTGAGGCGTGAGGGGGGCAGAGTATCTGAGCTGCCTCTTTGGAAAGGAGGGGACACGTCTGAACCCCAGATCAGTGGTCTGGTGGGAGGGCAGGGGAGCCCCTCCCGCATCACGGAACCTCGGACAGGCCCCGCCCGCACTCAGACAGGCCCTCAGGAAGGCCAGCAGGGACAAGCAAGCGACTCTGGGTCTCTCGTCCAGAACCCGGCTCCTGGGGGGCCCGTGGTGAGCCCACATTCTCCCGCAGGTGGCCATGAACATCCTCAACAGCGGGCGCTTCAGCATGGGCACCTCCGCGGCCGGCATGCTCAAGAAGCTGATCGGTAGGTAAGTGGGGGCAGAAGCGCTGCCCTGGCCACCTGCCCCGGCCGCCAGTCCAGTCCCACGTCCAGCTGGGCTGCCCCGGCAAGGGGGCAGGGGGCGTGCGGGCCTGAGCGTCAGCCCCTGGGCTGGGTGTGCGACCTGGCCAAGGCGTGCGCTAGGCCTGAACGCGGCCCTGGGGACTCTCCCTCTGCCGGGGTCCCTCAGGCCACGGGGAACGCGGCTCCTGGGTCAGACCGGCCCCAAGGGCCACGAAGGTCCAGTGTGTGCAGCCTTGTCCCTGCTCGGCACTGGGCCAGCAACTGGGACCAGCAGTGACGTGAAGGGCTGAGGGGGGTGTGAGGCAGGGGGCGTGGGGGCCGAGACGCCAGGCCTCAGAACTGGCCCCCTGGGCACTGGGTTGTGCCCGCTGCCAGCCTCGTGCTGGGCTCCCACGCCCCCTCTTGCATCATCTCGAGCCATTTTGGGGGCTGGCAGGCGTGGGGGGGTCCTGCCTGCCGGACTGCTGCTCCCGCTGCCCGTGTGAGGTGGGGGGGACACTGGTGATCCCAGCGGACCCCTCACCGCCCTGCCCCCCGCAGAGATGACGGCCGAGTACGCCTGCACCCGGAAGCAGTTCAACAAGCCCCTCAGTGAGTTCGGGCTGATCCAGGTACTGAGTCACGCCCGCGTCGCCGGGCACTCAGGGCTGTCGGCTGCTCAGGGGTCTCTGACGGCCCTCGTCCCGCCACACCTGGCTGGCACCTGCGGATGGCCGGGTCTCTGGGGGGGGGCACTGTGTGTGTGTGTGTGTGTGTGTGTGTGTGTGTGTGTGTGTGTATGCTGTCAGGTCCCTGCGTTTGTGGACTGTCCGTGTCAGTGTGTCAGAGAGAGAGAAACTGTTGGTCCGTGTGTGTGGACAGTCGAGTTCCCGTGATTGTGGACTGTTGGGCTATTGTGTGTGTGTATTGACTGTTGGTCCCTGTGTGTATGTGCATTTGTGTATGTGTCTGTTGGTTCCTGTGATTGTTGACTGTTGGTCCCTGTTAGTGACACTCCGTGTATGTGTGTGTGTGTGTATTGTCTGTGATTCTCTGTTTGTGGACAGTTTGAGTCCCTGTGTTTGAGGACTGTTGTGTGTGTGGACTGTCGTTGCCTCTGTGTGTGTGTGTGTGTGTGTGTGGTGTGTGTGTGTGTGTGTGTGTGTGTGTGTGTGTGTGGGCGCGCGGAGTGCTGACTGACTGGCTTTCCGCCCCCCAGGAGAAGTTCGCCCTGATGGCGCAGAGGGCGTACGTCATGGAGAGCATGGCCTACCTCACAGCGGGGATGCTGGACCAGCCGGGCTTCCCCGACTGCTCTGTGGAGGCCGCCATGGTGAAGGTGAGACGCTCAGCCGGGTGCCAGGGGGCACGGGCTGCCCCACCCGAGGCCTGCTCTGCCTGTCCTCCGAGTCAGGACTGCAAGGGGGGCACTGGCGACCCGCTCCCCAGGGAAGGAGGAAACTGCCTGTGTGACTTCCTGTCAGATGAGCAGCAGGGCTCTCCGAAGGGACGGGAAGCGTCTCCGTCATCTGCCCCCTCACAGCCCTGCCTGCCCCCTCCCCTCCCCTCACAGCCCTGCCTGCCCCCTCCCCTCCCCTCCCAGCCCTGCCTGCCCCATCCCCCATTGTAGCCTCGGTGGGTGTCGGGCCGGGCGGCATCTCCGCGGGGCCGGGAAGGCTGAGCCCGGCGTGCCGGTGTCGTGGCAGGTGTTCAGCTCGGAGGGCGCCTGGCAGTGCGTGAGCGAGGCGCTGCAGGTGCTGGGGGGCTCGGGCTACATGCAGGACTACCCCTACGAGCGCATGCTGCGGGACACCCGCATCCTGCTCATCTTCGAGGTGACGCCCGAAGGGCAGGGGCTGGGGGCGGGGGGGCCCCATGCCAGCCCCTTGGGGTGGGCGGGCTCCTGGGTAGGGGTGGGTGAGGGGCGCGGTGCCTTGTCAGGGGCCCAGACAGCGCCCTGTAAGCAGACACTCGGGGGGCCCCGGGGGCCCCGGCAGGCCTGGCAGCGGTGTCGGCGCAGAGAGGGTCTGACACTGAGCCCCTCGCGTCCCCTGTGCTGGGGCTGAGGGCGGCGCCCTGCTCCCGGCATCCTGGGGTCCCACTGTGCGGCCACCTGCCTCCGTGGGGCCCAGGACTTCCCGGATGGGCGGCCCCCTTCCCTCCTGGGGTCCCTGCCCCCAAAGACAGTGGTGTGCCATGACCTTTGACCCCAGCTGTGTTGGCCACAGGGAACCAATGAGATTCTCCGGATGTACATCGCACTCACGGGCCTGCAGCACGCGGGCCGCATCCTGACCGCCCGGGTCAAGTAGGTCCAGTCCCCCGGACCCGAGCTGGGTTCCCCCCTACACCGCGGGCAGCTGCCCATCCAGAGCCGGGGGAGGGCGGGGGTCCACTGCGACCCCCAGGAGGCCACGTGGGTCCCGAGTTGACCCTTGTGCTTTGGGGTGGGGCTGGGGGCTGGGGGCCGTCTCAGCGCCGCGCTCCCCGCAGGGAGCTCAAACGGGGCAACCCGACCACCGTGCTGGAGACCGTCGGCCGGAGGCTCCGGGACAGCCTGGGCCGGAAGGTGGACCTGGGGCTGACGGGGAAGCTCGGACTGGTGCACCCCAGCGTGGCGGTAGGTGGCTGGGTGCCCCTCTGCTCTCCCTCAGGGTCCCGGGGGTCCGGGCTGGGGGCAGCGCTGAGCCTGTCTTCACCCCAGGACAGCGCCAACAAGCTGGAGGAGAATGTGTACTACTTCGGCCGCACCGTGGAGACGCTGCTGCTCCGCTTTGGCAAGGTACCCGCTCTGCCCATCGGGGTACCGGCTCTGTGCCCGTCCTGGCTCTGTGCCTGGCCTGGCTCTGTGCCCATGGGCAGTACCGGCTCTATGCCCGTCGGGGTACCAGCTCTGTGCCCGGCCCAGCTCTATGCCCATCCTGGCTCTGTGCCCATCAGGGTACCGGCTCTCTGCCAGTTGGGCCAAGTGGGGCTGCCCCTCGGGCTGCCAGGTGTCTGCCTTCGGGAGCTGGGCCCGGAAGGGAAGGGGCAGTGCAGGGTTCTGCAGCTTCTGGGTGGGGCCTTCTGGGAGGCTCTGGGGCCTGAGTGCGGACCGCAGCCTGGGCTGGCGGCTGCAGGGACCGCGAGGCGAGGCCTCTGGGCACCGTGCTTGAGGCCGGGCCCTGCCCGTGAGCCGCCTCCATGCCGGCCCCTGTTGCAGACCATCGTGGAGGAGCAGATGGTCCTGAAGCGGGTGGCCAACATCCTCATCAACCTGTACGGCATGACGGCCGTGCTGTCGCGGGCGAGCCGCTCCGTCCGCGCGGGGCTGCGCAACCATGACCACGAGGTGAGCCACCCCGCGCACACGCACACACACACATAGGGACACACACGCGCAGTGCCGGGGCCGGGCCCTTTAATGGAGCCACAAGCAGCTGCGGGGTCCGGGATCGCCACGTGGGGGAATGCTGTCGGCTCCGTGGGCTCAGCTGCTCCCTCTCAGCTTCCTGCCTGGAGAGAGGGGGCGCAGGGGGTGGGCCTCACTCAGGGGCACCCCCGCGGGAGTGTCCCGGCGGCCATTCCCGCTGACCTCGCCTCTGGTAGGTCCTGCTGACCAACACCTTCTGCACGGAAGCTTACTACCAGAACCTCTTCGCCCTGTCCCAGCTGGACAAGTGTGAGTAGGGGCGCAGGGCGGGCCGGGGGTGCCCCCCAGGGCCAGGGACGGCTGTGTGGCCGCCACGTTCCCCCGGCCCACCAGCAGGCGAGGGTGTGGCTAGTCCTGGTGCTGCCCGGTGGGGCTTGAGGGGAGGGTTCTCCAGGGCCCCCCAGCCCTGCCACAGCCCCGCTGACCCTGGCCCCGGTGTCACTCCGCACTGCCCCCCACTGTTCCCGCTGGCCCTCTGTGGCCAGCTCGTGCCGTGCAGGGAGATGTCCCCCGTCCTCCCATCGGCCTGATCTTGTCGGCCAGTGGCCGTCCACCATCGTCCGTGGCTGTCCGATGGTTGGACCATGAGTCTGCCTGGTTCGGGCTGGTCCAGGCCCCCCCGCGTGGCCCTAGCGTGGCCCCTCCCCCACCCCCGAGCTCAGCAGGGGCCTGGAGACGCCTCCTGGGGACCGGGCTGCTTCCGGCTGACCGCCCCGCCCGCCCTCCTGCCCGCCCAGATTCTCCAGAGAACCTCGACGAGCAGATCAAGAGGGTGTCGCAGCAGGTGCTGGAGAAGCGCGCCTACGTCTGCGCCCACCCCCTGGAGAGGGCGCCCTGACCGCCCGCGTCCTGCCACTGTTCCCGACAGCCTGGCCCTGGCCCTCGCTGCCCTCCTGCGGCCAGGAGTGTCCGTCCCGCCGGGCGTGCTCAGGCTGGCCGTGGTGGGGCCCACGGGAGCCCCCTGACAAGGTGGTGCCACCAGGGCACAGGCCCCTCTGCAGCTCTCTGTGCCCCCCGCTTGTGTGTCACCTGTGCTGGGGATTGGTCTGTGAGGTTGGTGGGCGTGGCTGTGACCACGCTGTCCCGCAGGCCTGGAGACTCAGGAAAGGGGGCGCTAGCCCCCACCTCTCTGCTCTCTTGGGGTCTCGGGTTCTGTTTCTGGCTCATGGGTGTGCTGGGAGTGGGGAGCCTGTGAGCGTGTCGCTGAATAAACTCCTGGGACCGAGGGTCGGCTCCGGACAGACCGTGTGGTTCATCCCCCAGCCGGGGGGCAGGGGGCATGGCAGGTGCCACCGTCTCTCGCCGAGACCCCTGGATGCGAGCGGTCCCACAGCGGCTGCCTTGCCACGCCCAGAAAGTTCTGGAACCGATGCCAAGCAGCTCCCCCGAGGAGGCAGAGGGGCTCACCTGGCACGGGCTTGCGCTTCGGCACCGGGGGCAGCTGGAAGTACGGAGGGGGCTTCTTGTACAGCTCGAAGTCCAGGTGGCGTTGGTCCCAGGGCCACCTGTCTCGGTCCAGCACGTTCTCCAGCACGTTCCGGAACAGCGCCCCTTCCTGCCACTCCTGTCCAGGGGCACGAAGTCAGGACCCCCCCTCCCCCCAGATACACACACACACACACACACACACACACACGCCCGCCCCCCGGCCCCCGCCTGACCTCGGTGAACGCGGTGCCCAGCTGCAGCGGGAAGAGGTAGTCGGTGTTCTGCAGGCCCGTCACTTGGAAGCCCTTGGCTGGGAGCCAGGCCCGCAGGGGCGCCCGCCTCGCCGCCCCCTCCTCCTCGGGGTCACGGCAGTCCACCATGGCCGAGAGGTACTTCTGGGAGTAGGTGAATCTCTTCCGGGGCACCTGGGGAGGGGTCAGGTGGGCATGACGGGGTCCCTGAAGAAACCCCCACCGAGGGGCAGAACCCGGGACTGGACTCACGTGGCCGCAGCCCTGCGCCCCCACCCCTGCCCTCCCCCGGAGGGCCCCGGCCTCACCCTGGCCATCTCCTGCTGCAGCTCCTTCCTGGCCAGCACTGCAGGGTTGAGGGCCTGCGAGCTGTAGTTGAAGACGGAGGCAGCCGGGGCGGAGATGTGCAGGGCCTTCCCCACGGGCGGCGCGGGCCTCCTGCCGGCCTGGTAGGCGCTCAGGATGTTGCTCTGGGGAAACCCGCAGGGCCCTTCAGCGGCCACGGGCCTCGGCCTGTTCCCCTGGAAGGGGCATCGCCCTCCCCAAAGCCCCCCCGGGAGCTGGCTCTCAGCCCAAGGAAGGAGGCTGCAGAGCCAGGAGTGACCCCTGGGCATCGCCAGGTGTCCCCACACCCCCCACCCATTAAAAAAAATACAGAGAATCTTGTGGGCTGGTGGGCCCCAGTCAGGACGCCCTGGAGCCCAGAGTAAGCTCTCGAGTTAATAGTCCGTTGGATTTTTTAAAATAAGGAACAATCCAGGGGGCTGGAGTGATAGCACAGCGGGGAGGGCGTTTGCCTTGCACGCGGCCGACCTGGGTTCCGTTCCCAGCATCCCATAGGGTCCCCTGAGCACCACCAGGAGTGATTCCTGAGTGTAGAGCCAGGAGTAACCCCTGGGCATTGCCGGGTGTGACCCAAAAAGCAAAAAAAAAAAAAAAAAAAAAAAAAAAAGACCAATCCGGGGAGTCTGGTGGGGTGGGGACACACTGGGTCCTGCCCAGCCCTACCGGGGCCAGTGGTTGAAGTCCCCAGCATCACATCTGGTCCCCTGAGCAGAGCCGTCCACGGCCCCGAGCACCACCAGCTGTGCCCCCGCCCCCTCCAGGAAACAGCTCAGCCTGCTGGCCCGGGGCTTCAGGCACACATGGGGCCCTGGGCACTGCTGGGGCCCGAAGGGCAGGAAGGAAGCCCAGGAGGGGAGGCACCCGCCCTGCCGCTGGATCTCAGCCCCTCGCCCAAGGGAAAAAAACAACTAAGACAAGACCTGCCCAGAGATCACTCCGGGGGGGCTCAGGGGGCCACCTGGGGTGCTGGGGATTGGACCCGGGTTGGCCACATGCAAGGCAAGAGCCCCAGTGCCCTGCCCACTGTACCCCCTCCAGTCCCTGAACACTGGCCTTTTAAACAGGGCAAAGACGGGCGCAGACCCCCCCCCCCCCACACACACAGGCTGGCAGAGCTGCCACCCTCAGGCCATGCAGACGGGGCCCTGGGGGCACTGCTCCGCCACCGGAGGGAAAAAGACGGGCCAGGGTGATGCACACGAGACACTCGGGCTTCCCCCAGGAGAAACGCGAACAGTCCGCGTCACACTCTCGCCCAGGCTGACGCCAGCCTCGACCAAGCCCCAAGCCCGGACCCGAGCCCACCCTCAGGCGGCCAGGGACCGGCACGGGCACGGGCCACGGCCGCCCTGGAGGACAGGAACGTGGCAGAGGTCTGCGGCCCAGGTCCCGGGACCCCCCGAGTCCCTTTCGGAGGACGGGCCAGCAGCGCAGGAGGCCTCGGGCGAGCGGGCGGGAGCTGGCGGGCGGGCGCCCACCTGGATGAAGCTGCGGCCGCGCTCCTGGCCCTGCAGCGCGATGCTCTCCCGCCACTGCAGGTACCGCGCCTGGTGCTCCTCGATGTCCTGGAACAGGCTGACGCGCGGCTTCGGGGCCGGCCCCGGGCGCGGGGAGCAGGGCAGGATGAAGGTGGCCAGCCCCTCCTCCTCCAGGAACTCCTCCTGCGCGACGGGCAGCCCCAGCTGCTGGCTCAGGAGCCGGACCATGGCCGCGGACGGCAGCAGGCCCCTGGCGACCACCTCCCTGAGCCGCGTGTTCTGGAGGCAGATGTCGTAGATCCTGCGGCAGGCGGGGCCGCCCGCCGTGAGGGTCGGGTGGGAGGTGCCCGAGTCCCCGATGGGAGAACAATGAGGCGGCTGCCCCTGGGGTCTGCCTTGGCCCACGCAGCACCCCAGCCCAGACCCCGCCGGAACAGCCCCACAGGCTGACCCCGAGCGGGGGCTGCGCATCAGAGCCCCCCACCCCAGCCGAGAGCTACCCACGAAGCAAAGCACTGCAGCCCGGGACCCCTCCCTCCACTTGCCCAGAGCTGCACTGGGGAGCCCACCCCTGCCTGCACCTGGTCTCCCTGCCCTCCCCCACTGCAAGGAGGCCTGCCTGGAGGAAGCCACTCCGCGGCACTGTCCTCCCTCTGCCTCTCCCGGCTCCACAGTGTACACATGTGACATGCGGATACTGGGCACACGCGCGCATGCGTCTCCCCGCTGGTTCTGGAACTGCCCGCGGCAGGGGGAGCGCCATTGCCCTACCAGGCACACCCCTCCCCTGCGCCCCCTCGGCTGAGACACGCGGCCGGACTGAAGCAGTAGCGGCCTGTCCGGTAGTGGCTGCTCTCAGGCCGCTGGCCCCCCAGTCACCCGCACTCAGGCCTCTCAGCCCCACTGACGCTTGGGGCCAGTGCAAGAACTCAGGGAGGAGTACAAGCCTGCCCGGAGGCCCCGGGTTCGATCCCCAGCACCCCTGGGTCCCCCGAACAGCCCAGTGCCCCCCTCCCCAGCCCCCACACGGCCTGAGCACTGAACGGACCCACCACGCGCTGCAGGGAAAGGCGCCCGGACACTGTTTGCTATTTAAAGGTGCGACTCGGCCTCCAGCAGGCAGCAGGGGACGGGCCGGGGAGTGACCAACCGAGCACCCGCTGGGGCAGCAGGGTCTGTCCCCTGAGCCCCAGGCCCCAGCCCTGGATCAGGACATGCATTTCTTGGAGAGAGGCTCGAGGAGCGGGAGGGAGGCGTGTGGCTGGCAGACGGGGGGCACCACCCCCGGGACCCCCCTGCTGTATCTGGCAATGCCCCCCCCAGCTGTGGGGCTACCCTAGAATATGTCCCTGAGAACATAGGCGGGTCCCAGTGATGCGGCTGGTGTGACGGAGCCGTCACGTGGCCTTTCAGAAAAGCCTCGGTGGGGGGCCGGAGCAATAGCACAGCGGGGAGGGCGTTTGCCTTGCACGCGGCCAACCTGGGTTCGATCCCTGGCATCCCATATGGCCCCCCAAGCACTGCGAGGAGTAATTCCTGAGTGCAAAGCCAGGAGTAACCCCTGAACATCGCTGGGTGTGACCCAAAAAGCAAAAAAAAAAAAAAAGAAAAGAAAAGAAAAGCCTCGGTGGGCCCGGGCCAGGGACCCTCAGAGCTGAGCCCCAGGCATGGCTCAACGTCCTCGAGCAGATAAAGTCACCCCAGCAGCACCCCCGAGAGGTGAGTGGAAAGAAAGGGGTCACAGGGGCCTGAGGCCACGAGAGTGCAGGGCCCCGGCACGTGTCCACCCCGCCGTGGGGGGCCAGAGGCCATGAGGGCGCGGAGCTTCTGCACGGGTCCACCCCGACGGGGGGGGGGGGGGTCAAAGGCCACCAAGGCGCGGGGCTCCTGCATGTGTCCACCCCGCCGTGGGCCCGCACTCAGCAGCCGCGCCCCGAGGGCCGGAGAGGGCGGGACCACGCGAACTCCTCCCCTTGCCTCCCCCGGCAGCCCGCCCTGTGCCTGGACATGCGCGGACGGGACCCGTTCCATATGGGCGCCACGAGCCCAGATCACCGGGGCTCCCCGCCCCCGCTAGCCGCCTCGCGCACCTGGTCAGGGCCTGGAAGACGGGCTTCGGCACCGTGTCCCGCAGGTAGAGCTTTGGGCGCCGCATCAGCTCTTCCAGGGGCTGGCAGAGGCGCACGTGGTACACGACGCTGTCCAGGTCCCCGTACAGGCGGCGGCGGAAGAGCAGCTGTGAGTTGTACAGCGCCTTGAAGGGCGCGCACGGCCTGCGCTCCGCCACGGCGATCCTGCAACGCGGCCGGGGCGCCGGGCACGGCTCGCACACTCGGCGCGAGCAACGGGCCCGGGGCCTCCCACCCTGTCTGGACGGGACCCTCTGCTGGGTGCAAATAGGCTCCGGGTTCACGGACCCTCAATCCCATTTGACAGCTGTCTCTGGGTAGCACAGCTGCGGGACCCGGAACCAGGCTAGTGGCAGCCGGAGACCTGGGATGATTTTTTTTTTCTTTTTGGGTCACGCCCAGAGATGCTCAGGGGTTGCTCCTGGCTCTGCACTCAGGAATTACTCCTGGCGGTGCTCGGGGGACCCTATGGGATGCCGAGGCTTGAACCTGGGTCGGCCGCATGTAAGGCAGACGCCCTCCCCGCTGTGCTATTGCTCCAGTCTGGGATGAATTAATGAGGGCAGGAGCGAAGATAGACGAGATCAACTTTCTTTTCTTTTTTCTTTTTGGGTCACACCTGGCGATGCACAGGGGTTACTCCTGGCTTTGCACTCAGGAATTACTCCTGGCAGTGCTCAGGGGACCATATGGGATGCTGAGCACCCGGGTCGGCCGCGTGCAAGGCAAACGCCCTACCCGCTGTGCTATCGCTCCAGCCCCCTAACTTTCTTTTCTTTTTTCTTTTTTTTTTCTTTTTGGGTCACACCCAGCGATGCACAGGGGTTACCTCCTGGCTTTGCACTCAGGAATTACTCCTGGTGGTGCTCAGGGGACCATATGGGATGCTGGGAATCGAACCCGGGTTGGCCGCGTGCAAGGCAAACGCCCTACCCACTGTGCTATTGCTCCAGCCCCTCTTTTCTTTTTTCTATGTTTGGTTTTGGTGTCGTACCTGGTGGTCAGGGGGAGCTTACTCCTAGCAGACTAGGGGGCCACATGGTGTGCCGGGGACTGACCCCCGGTCTGCCGTATGCGGGGCAGGTGCCCTCCCTGCTGTGCTCCAGCCCTTGATGGGATCGTTCCGTCACAGGGCCGGGAGAGTCTGTATGTGGCTGCAGTGTCACCCACTTACCCTGCACTAAGACGGCACACACGGGCCTGGCTCAGAGCTAACCTCAGCCACGGCGGGCGGGAGAAGGGTGCTGGAGCCTGCTGAATCTCTGACGTGCAAGTCGGACGGCACCCTGAGTTACGACTGGGCCACTCACAGCTAGAGCAGCAAGCGGTGGCACAGCACAGTACCTACACAGCGCTCAGTCCTCACATAGCAATAAGTACTTACACAGTGTTCAGTACACCGAGCTCAGTACTTGCACATCACTCAGTACTTGCACAGTGCTTGGTAATTTTTACAGTGCTCAGCTGAGTAGCACCCCATCCTTGAGCCCTCACAGGAGCAGCCAGCACAATATATATACAGGTATATATACGTACATATACATATATATGGGACTGGAGCGACAACACAGCGTGTAGGGCGTTTGCCTTGCACATGGCTGACCCGGGTTCGATTCCTTTGTCCCTCTCGAAGAGCCTGGCAAGCTACCTCCCGCCCGCACGGCAGAGCCTGGCAAGCTACCCATGGCATATTTGATATGCCAAAAACAGTAACAAGTCTCACAATGGAGACGTTACTGGTGCCCACTTGAGCAAATCGATGAACAATGGGACGACAATGCTACAGTGACAGTGCTATATATCACGATCACGATATCCCATTAAACACCGATTTCTTGGGCGGGCCCAGTAACATCTCATTTCGTCCTTTCCCTGAGATCTTAGAAGTCCATCTGGACTTGGCCCTTTCAACGATATTGCACTGGGGGCTCTTTAGGGTCACAGGAATGAGATCCAGCTGGATCTCAAGATATATATATATATATATATATATATATATATATATATATATATATAGTATGCAGAAGTTCAATTGATATTTGCATCAGTTTTTGTATCTTAAAGCTTCATTAAACAATCTAATCTGTCCCTTCCCCCCAAGTGCCAGGAATAAAATTCAGGCATGCCAGACACGTGCTTATCACTGTGCCACATTCCCAACCTGAAATTAAAAAATAGTTTTAAATGATCTTACTAGCTTACAAATTGCTTAATTACTGACATGACCTGAACACTTGTTGCAGTCTCTAAAGCTATTTCCTCAAAATCATGTTCTAGCTTTACCCCACAAATTAAGGTATCATGTTACTGTCATTAATTATTCTGTCATTATTGTTCTTGTTCAAAATTAATTTCCAGGATCTAGAGAGATAGTCGAGTGGGCAAGGAGCTTGCCTCAGCCACAGCTGGCCCCCAAGCTGGGCTTAATTCCTGACCCCCTCAGCCCTGTCAGGAGTGAGCCCTGAGCACAGAGCCGGGAGTAAAGGCCCTGATAACCATCAGGTGTGGCCCAAACGACCCCCTCAAAATTCTCCCTAAACTCCATTAGACTCATTTACAGTACTCCTTCATTTCATCTAAACTGTGGAGAGGAGGAAGCCAGTGGCCTTGCATTAACTCACCGGCGGATCAACATTTTACTGAGTTACGATTCACTTTCCCTATGCCCAAGGTCGCCACACTGGGGCAGCCCCCGAGTTCCCAACCCCTCAGGCCCTGAGGACCATCGGCCTGCTGGGATAACTCCTGGGACAGCCCTGGGCGAGTCAGGGCTGGGGCGCGGGGCAGGTGCAGGACAGGAAGTGCCTTCCTCCGGGAAGGCCTCCAGGCTTGGACGCAGCTCCCCGTCCCAGGCCTCCCCCTGCCCCGGCGCCGAGCGGGCCCCTACCGGCTCTGGTAGTTCTCCCACAGGCGCTTCAGGCCCTGGCAGGGCAGGCCCTCCAGGACGAGCAGGTGGCGCTGCCCGTCCAGCAGGTGGAAGCCGGTGATCACGTCCAGGTCCTGCCGGTCCTTGACGTTCATGCGCACCCTGATGGCCGGCAGGACCTGCGAGACGTTGCCCAGCGGGTAGGTGTCCACGTGGAGGGCCCTGGCATTGATGACCGTGATGTCGTGGAGCAGTGGCCGCAGGAGCAGGTGCTGCCTGGACCCGAACACGAAGATGACGCGGCCAAACGGGGGGCCCGTGGGGTCGGGCTCGGGGGTCTCGGGCCCGGCCTGCGGCAGGGGGACCTCGACGTCCACCCGCAGCTTGATCTGGGAGTGGGCCTCCAGGTAGTCGCCCGCGGGCAGGGGCTGGACGCTGTCCAGGGCCCGCGGCCGCCTCTTGTGCAGGCTGGGGTTGGTGGGCGGCGGCTCGCAGCGGTGGATGGGGACAGACAGGTTCAGGGACTTGTGGCCCAGGAGGAGGTCCGCGAAGCTGACTCGGGCCACCCCGTACGGGTCCCACGTCTTATGCTGTGACTCAGAGGGGTGGGACTCGGGGTCTCGGGGGGAGACGAAGGCGTGGAGGTTGGGGTAGGTGTCCAGGGGCTCCTCGCCGAACAGAGCGGGCCTCTGGCTGCTGTTCTCGGTCTTGAGGTCCCGGTCGTGCACCTCGACCAGCAGGGGTGGGCCTTCCAGGAGCTCCCGCACGTCCCCGGGGTGCATGTCCCCCAGGAAGATGACGTTGACGTCCTGGAGGTAGATGCGGCTGCTGTGGGGATACCCGTCGGTCACGTGTGCCGGCATGCCGGGAAACTGGTACTTGCAGTAGACGGGCGTGCACTGGCTCTAGGTTCCAACAAGGAGGCGGCAAGTCAGGACCCCAAGCGTGTGGCCCCCGCAGACCCCACGGCTCGACCTCCCACCACTCCCCCAGAACACCCCTGGGAGCACCCAGATCCTCCTCCCAGACTTTGTGACTGCCCCCAGACCCTCCTCCCAAGCAGGGTGTGCCCTGGACATGGGTCAGGTGCCCTACGCACACCTGTCGGTCTGGTTCCGAGCTGACCCATACACGCCCCGGGAGGAGCAGCCGAGATGCTCGAACACCCAAAGTCCGAGCCAAGGCAAAGGGCAATACAGTCACTGTCACTGTCACTGTCATCCCGTTGCTCATCGATTTATTCGATCGGGCACCAGTAACATCTCTCATTGAGAGACTTATTGTTACTGTTTTTGGCATATCCAATACGCACGGGGAGCTTGCCAGGCTCTGCCACGCGGGCTTGATACTCTTGGTAGCTTGCCAGGCTCTCCAAGAGGGGCGGAGGAATCGAACTCGAGTCGGGCTGCGTGAAAGGTGAACGCCCAACTGCTGTGCTATCGCTCCGGGGAAATTTGAGAAGCAACAACCACAGCGACGGAAATTGGACCATTCGCTGGTGAAAGGGGCCAGAGGGATGGGAACGAGTGAAGGTGGTGGCCTTGCCTGATGCCCACCCACCCCAGTTCCGTCCCTGGGCACCGCCTTGTCCACTGGGCACCTCCTGGTACAGCCCTGGACACTGCAGGCCCGGGCAGCGGAAGGTGGTCAGCATCAGGCCCGGCAGGAAAGCTGCCCCCGGCTGTGTCCCGGGGAACCTGTGCCAGCTGACGGGCTGTGGGGTCTCCACGCACAGACCCTCCTGGGGCCCTGAGCCACCCCCAGAAGCCGGCTTCCTTCCTAGTCATCTTCCTCACATGCGCCAGCTCCTCCTCTCAGACTGCGGGAAACAGAATCCCTGTCTGCCGGGCTCGGGGACAAAGCGAGCCCGCGTGCAGCGGTCTGCAAGGAGGCGCTCGCTCCCACGTGGCGGCTGCAGCGTGTCCGGCCGTAGCCGTTGTGTCCCCGGCCCCGGGAACCACAGGGCACCCGTGGGCTCTCGGCCAAAGCCCACTGTGCCTTCCCCTGTGCCAGAAGACAACTGGCAAATCCTCAACCAGGCGTTTTTCGTGTTGGGGCATGGGAGGGAGAGAGTTTGGGGACCACATTCCCCATGCTCAGGGCTGACTCCCGGCTCTGTGCTCAGGGCTCACTCCTGCCTAGGTGCTCACTCCCAACTCTGTGCTCAGGGCTGACTCCTGGCTCTGTGCTCAGGGTTAACTCCCAACTCTGTGCTCAGGGCTGACTCCCGGCTCTGTGCTCAGGGTTAACTCCCGACTCTGTGCTCAGGGCTCACTCCCGGCTCCATGCTCAGGGCTGACTCCCGGCTCTGTGCTCAGGGTTAACTCCTGGCTCTGTGCTCAGGGTTAACTCCCAACTCTGTGCTCAGGGCTGACTCCTGGCTCTGTGCTCAGGGCTGACTCCCGGCTCTGTGCTCAGGGTTAACTCCTGACTCTGTGCTCAGGGCTCACTCCCAGCTCCATGCTCAGGGCTGACTCCCGGCTCTGTGCTCAGGGCTCACTCCACACTCCGTGTCAGGGTCACTCCTGACAGGGCTTGGAGGAGCTTATATGAGACACGGGGAATCAGAGTGGGCCCAGCCTTGTGTGCTGGGAGGACTCAGCAGAGGGAGACGGGGACCTGAGCCTCCAGGATGGGGTCATAGGTGTTGAGGCAGCAACTCCCTAGGTTGAAAATCAGTGCTCAGCCTGGGGGCTCGCAAAGAAGTCACTTCGGGGGGGTTGCTACCGCTGTAATGAGGAATTCCAGGGGCTCCGTGGGAAGGGAGACTCAGCCCCCTGCCCTGGAGAGACCCTGGGGGTCCTGAACCCGGAGACCTCAGCTCCCCTGGCCGGCAGGGCTAGACCCGGGGTGCCGGAACAGGGGTGCAGACGCACTCTGGCCAGGGCGAGAAGCTGGAGACAGCCCGTGACCAGCCCCCGCTGGCGACAGGCAGGGCCCGGGGCAGCGGCGTGGCCGGGCGCACCTCCAGCTTCCAGAGCGGCACCGGGGACGAGGGCAGGCGGCTCAGGCGGTTGATCTTGATGGTCATCGGGTTCAGCTCCTGCCGCTGCTGCTCGGTCATGAGGGGCTCCTCGGTCTTCAAGGTCAGGAAGCAGTCTAGGATGTTGGGGGAGCGCCCGTGGCCCCGGCTCAGCACCATCTTCCATCCTGGGGGGGGGAGGAGACAGGCACCGCCTCAGCCCCAGGGCGGGCGGAGGCCGAGAGGGCCCGGCCCGAACCCGACTACTGGGGGAGACATTGCGAGTCACCCGCCCTTTCGCCAGCAAAGTCCCACAACAACTGTCCACTACTTTTTTTTTTTTTTTTTGCTTTTTGGGTCACACCCAGCGATGCTCAGGGGTTACTCCTGGCTCTGCACTCAGGAATTGCTCCTGGTAGTGCTTGGGGGACCATATGGGATGCCGGGGATTGAACCCAGGTCGGCCGCGTGCAAGGCAAACGCCCTACCCGCTGTGCTATTGCTCCGGCCTAACACTACTTTTTTTTTTCTTTGCTTTTTGGGTCACACCTGGCAAGGCTCAGGCTTACTCCTGGCTCTGCACTCAGGAATTACTCCTGGCGGTGCTCAGGGGACCCTATGGGATGCCGGAGATCGAACCCGGGTCAGCCACATGCAAGGCAAACGCCCTCCCCGCTGCACTGTTGCTCCAGCCCAACTTAGATCTTGGGATCACCTCGCCGCAGAGGCCCTTCTGGGCCACCCGTGGGTTCGGGGACGCTCAGTCTGGGTTCCAGGGCTGCGGGAACACGCCCCCGAGGGGTTTGGGTGGCTGTTGTTGGGCCACAGCCAGCAATGCTCAGGGATGACTCCTGGCTCCGCGCTCCTGGCGGTGCTCAGGGGGGTCCTATGGGATACCGGGGATCTAACTAGGGTTGGCCGGGTACAAGGGAAGCGCCCCCCTATTGCTCCGACCCCCCCACGGGGGTGTGAAAGCTGTCCCAGTGCTGCGAGCATGGTGGCCCCAGCCATTCTTTAAGGATCCTCGGAGGGTCCTTAGAGTCCAACCGAAGGACACAGCTGCAGACGCTGCCCTCTGCGTCCCGTCCAGGAGCAGCTGAGCCGCCGGCCGGCACCGCGCAGACCACGAACCTTCTGCTGAAAAGCCTCTGGCGCAGGTGGCGACAGGCCCTGGCCCGGAGCAGGCAGCGCCCGCGTCTGCCCCCGTGCCGTGGCGGTGATGCCGGCTCCGGCGTGGGCACGGGCTGCTGTGGAGCTTTCGCAACAGCCGCCCCGGGATAGGGCCAACTGACCCCCCGCCCGGACACCAGGAGCCGTGAGGACACTGGGCCAGGGGCTGGAGCGACAGCACAGCGGGGAGGGCGCTTGCCTTGCACACGGCCTGACCCAGGTTTGATCCCCAGCATCCCACAGGGTCCCCCGAGCACCACCAGGAGTAATTCCTGAGTGCAGAGCCAGGAGTGACCCCTGAGCATCACTGGTCACCGGGTGTGGCCAAAAAAGCAAAAGAAAAAACAAAACAAAACAAGACACTTGGTCCAGCGAGGTCCACCCATTTCCCCAGGTGTGGACGTACTGGGCAGCACCCCTCCCCCACAGTAAAAGTACTAGTTTGCTTTGTCTTTTGTTTGGGGGGCCACAACGGGTGGTGCTCAAGGGGTGCTCCCAGCCCTGCACTCAGGAATCTCTCCCGGCAGCCTGCGGAGACCATACGGGACGCCGGGGACCGAACCAGGGTCAGCAGCTGCGAGCGAGGCCAACACCCTCCCCACTGTCCTGTCTCTCCGGCCCCTCTAGTTTGCTTTTGTGGGGGCTCCCCGGCAGTGCTAGGGCCCTGGGGTCACTCTCAGCGACCCTCTGCCCAGTGGACGTGGCCCTGCTGTGCGGGCTCAGGCCTGGCAGGGTTTGGGACTCCCAGGGGCTCCCGTCAGAGCCGCCCTGGGGGTGCTGGGCGGCCAGGCCCCCCGGGGACCAGACTCAGAGCCTCGGGGCATGCAGTCCCGCCCCCGGCCTTGAAGTGCAAGGACGGGGTTCAAATCCTCAGCCTGACTCTGGGTCGTCGCGTGGCCCAGGATGAGTCCGTGGCTCCCTGACGCTGTTTGCTCAGAAGATGAACCCAGGTACCCCCTGGTGCAGGCCAGCAGGGACAGCAGGGACTCGAGGGGGAGGGGGCCGGGCAGCCTCTCGCATGAGGTGTGAGCCGAGAGAGACCCAAGTGCACTTCTCAGGCACCTCTAAGCCAGCGCTCACCCTCGGGGAGGGGTCACTGACGACGGGACAGGGGACACGGCGGGGACTGGGCCTGTCCCGGGCAGTCCTCAGGGCTCCCTCTGTCTCCTCAGGCCCACACAGAAAGACCCCGCGTAGCTGCCCCCCTGGTGGGGAACGCGGGGCCGGGCGAGGGCAGCGATCACCTCAGGGGGGGCCAAGACCCCAGGCCTGCCCTCAGGCGATGCTTTTTTTTTTTTTTTGCTTTTTGGGTCACACCTGGCGATGCACAGGGGTCACTCCTGGCTCTGCACTCAGGAATTACCCCTGGCGGTGCTCAGGGGACCATATGGGATGCTGGGAACCGAACCCGGGTCGGCCGCGTGCAAGGCAAACGCCCTCCCCGCTGTGCTATCGCTCCAGCCCCCTCAGGCGATGCTTTTGAGGGAGAGGTACATGGTGAGCCCAGGAACTTTCTAGAATCCTACTGGGTTACTGGCCAACCAAGGCGCCCCACCAGAGTAAACCAAGTCTGTGGCCCAGTTTGAAATTGAAGATGAAGATCAAAGCTGCCGGCTGGCTTGGGGGCGTCTTCATCTCTTCTGTTGTTTCTACTGTTGGGGGTGGGGGCGCTTTGGGCCTCACCCAGTGGTGCTCAGGGCTGGCTCCTGGCTCTGTGCTTAGGCAGAGACACTGGCAGTCCTCAGGGACTGAGCAGGGCCTGTGCCAGGCAGGCACCCTGACCCCTGTACGCTCTCTGGTCATCGTCTTTTTCTCTCTTTCATCTTTATTTTTTTGGTGGGGAGAGGGTGTTCTGGAAGGTTCTGTGGGATTGAACCCAGGTCACCTGCCTGCGAGCCAGGCGCGGCAATGCACTGAGCTGTCTCCCTGGTCCCGGGATCGATCTTCCTGCGTTATGGCCCTACAGCAAAGACAGACCCACGCTCAGCCAGTCGCCGTGAACCGTAGCACTGGTCTAAGGGACGAGGCCTGCTGCCGCTCCCTGCTGGCGTCCTGTGGTCGCCTTCCAGGCCACGTACATGCCACGGCAGACACAGCTGTACATGCCTGTACAAGGCTCCACAGTAGCTCAGGTGGGCGCCAGCCCTGCCCTCTGGCTGGGAACAGCCTTTTTTGGGGGGGTCACATCCAGCAATGCTCAGGGGTTACTCCTGGCTCATGCACTCAGGAATTGCTCCTGGCGGTGCTTGGGGGACCATATGGGATGCCGGGGATCGAACCTGGGTCGGCCGTGTGCAAGGCAAACACCCTCCCCGCTGTGCTATCGCTCCGGCCCCCAGCCTCCCCCCTTTGACTGGATTCAGCCTTCAGCTCAGAGCTGGCATAGGGCCGGGGCAGGCCCCCAAGGACAGCTCAGTCAGGGGTTGCCCCCCCGTCTTGGCTTCCCCCCACTGGAGTCCGTCATGCCAGGTAGGACCAGACTTTGGGCTTCTCCCCTCGTGGCGAAATGAAGGTGCAAAAGCACCTCTAGCCCCCAGTGAGGCGGCTGACGGGGCGGCAGCGCAGAGGGGCCCTGGCTCCTGCGGGGGGCCCCCCCCCCGGGCTCAGGGCCACGGCAGCACTTCGCAGAGACAGTGGCCCTGGAAAACTCACAGGACCACAGAAGGACCCACCTTGAAGGGAAGCTGGTTTTCAAAAAGCACTTAAAGTGCAAGCTAAAGCGTGAACAGTATTTCCTGACAACCTATCAACAGCAACCAAGTGCGGGCCCAGGCTATGGATCTCGTCTGCAGAATTCAACAGCGGCTGTCCTCCCCCTGCCCCCCGCCCCACCACACACACACACACACACACACACACACACACACTCACACACACACACCCCTTTCACATCTGTTTCTGCTCCCAATATAAGCCTGCGAGTCTGCACGCTTGCCACTAGAGGGCGCGTATTCAGGCTAATGGCCCTCCCAAATTCAGGAAAGGTTAGAAGTTATTTTCTCTAAAAAAAAGAACTTTTTCTCTCCATATAACCCTTTTTAAAACCAAAAAAATGTTTGTTTGTTTTTTTGTTTGTTTTTTTTTTTTACCAAAACATGTTCTGAGGTCTCTATTTCCAAATACATGGACATAAACATTTATCTCTGATCAAACTCTAGAAACACAAGTTTATATATTAAAAAAAGAAAGAAAAAAACGGTGGGTTTTACAAAGAAAATAATCAAACCCTTGTCGCTGAGCTTTGTGACCTTGAGTAAGTTACTTGGCTTCTCTGAACTTTGGCTCCTCCGTGGAAGACAACAAAATAGTGACAATCACTCACCAGCCCTAACACGGTTGCCAGTTTGTGGGGCGGCCTGGAGCATATCACAGAAAGTACACGACAGGGGCTGGGGCCAGAGAGATAGCACAGCAGGGAGGGCGTTTGCCTTGCACGCGGCCGACCCGGGTTCGGTTCCCAGCATCCCATAGGGTCCCCAGAGCACTGTCAGGGGTAATTCCTGAGTGCAGAGCCAGGAGTCACCCCTGAGCATTGCCGGGTGTGACCCAAAAAGCAAAAAAGTACACAACAGGACAGAAATAACCTTTCCCTTCCCTCAGTCCCTTCGTGGGACGAGTCTGTAAAAGCCTTCAGGAGCGTGCGGGTGGAGACAGCCTCTCATTCTGCAATCAATAGGGCGACACTCAGGCTGGGGCGCCAGCACAGCGGGGAGGGGGGAGGGCGCTGGCCTTGCACGTGGCTGACCGGGGTTTGATCCCCGGCATCCCCATGGTCCCCCGAGCCCCGTCAGGAGTGACCCCCGAGTTGCCGAGCCAGAAGTGAGCCTCGAGCACCGCCTGGTGTGGCCCCAAAACAAACAAACAGAGACACAGCCTTCGTTCCCCTCATTCATACATGTACATATGCATGTACGGGCACAAACAGAGAGACAGCCTTCGCACCCCTCAGAGCAGAGCCTGCCCACCGCGGGCACACGCGTGTGCACTCGCCCTGATTCCCCGACACCCAGACACGCCCCTCCCCAGGCCAGGACAGCAGAGAGCAGGGCTTGGCTCTGTGGCGGTCACTCAAGGACACTCAGCCCCACGGGGGCCGGAGGGCAGGATGGCCGCACCTGCGAGCAGCGGCGTGAGCGACAGCTGGATGGAGAAGACGTCCGGGGTGAACGGGGCCATCAGCAGCCTCATCTCGCTCTCCTCGTCCTTGGACATTTTCTTCATTCTCCTCGACAGTTTCCTTTTTGCTGCCAAATCTGCTTGTCTGGCTGTGAAAACAGAGGGAGGCCTTGAGCACTGCAAGGAGCCCACATCTGCACCACCTTGTGGACAGGCAGGCGTGCTGGGGAGATTCTGGAAGGTGCTGGAAGGTTCTGGAAGTTTCTGGGGTTGTTCTCTGTGCTCTGCTCCTTCCCAGCATTTGCCAGAGGGGTCTCCAGGTGGATACATCAAGGCAGGAAGAAAGTGGGCTTCTTTCTGGGGCTCCCGCAGAACGTGGGCTGAGGGAATACTGATGTGGGTAGACGGCAGGTCAGCTCTGGACGCTGTGGAGGCTGAGGGCTGAACTTCGGGACTGAATCACGGATGCCGGAAAAGCGCCTCAGCCACATGGAGCCTCAGCCCGCCCCCATCAGGCACACAGCACCTGCCTCCAACAGTCACCCCCTCCAACAGAGGGGGTGACATGGGAGGTCAGGGTCACGGGCAGCGAGAGCCAGGAACTGTGGGTTCTGTGATGGGAGCAGATGGGAAAGCCCAGCACTTGACACACACGCACACACGCATATGGGTGCCCACTCACACACGCACAGATGCTCGCTCACATGCACACGCATATGCACACACAGGGGTGTTCGCTCACAAACACATGCACACACATATACACACATGGGCGTTCACACACACATGCACACACACAAGCGCTCATTCATACACGTACATATGCATGCGCACACACGCACACACGCACGCACACACGGCACTGAGCAGATGCAGAGGGAAGGACGTGCCACCACCAGATCCAGCAGGTCCCAGACCGTCCACCCCAAGGCCCAGGGGGTAAGGGCCACGCGTGCCCCACACACACCGGCTGCAACCTGACGAAGCAGAGCTGGAGGCGCCAGGAGAGACAGTCTGATAGAGGCGGTGCTGCGGCCGCGGAGGGCTGCTGAGACAGAAGGCGCAGGGAGGAGGCAGCGAGGAGGCCAGTGCAGAGAAGCCCGGAGAAGGGGCACGTCCCGGCCCCGCAGGAGGAGCCAAAAGAATGATAAAATGAATGAAAATAAATGGTTACAAAACCTCAGTAAAATGATTTGAATGATCAGCGGGCAGGGCGGGCACAGCGGGCAGACTGGGCAGGGCGGGCAGGGCGGGCAGGGCTTGTGCCTGGCATGGGGCCGACCTGGGTTCAATCCCTGAGCCCCACCAGGAGTGATCCCTGAGCACAAAGCCAGGGGTACGCCGAGCACAGCTGAATGTGGCTCCAAAGCCAAAGACAAACACAATGAGAACACAATAAGTGCTTTGGGAAACTTGTCTGGGCCCCGAGAGGCAGAGCAGTGCACGTGGCGGACCTGGGTCCCACCCCAGTACCACATATGGTCTCCCCAGCCCTGCCAGAAGTGAGCATCTTTTCTTTGGTTTTGAGGCCATACCCAGAGATACTCAGGGGTTACTCCAGGCTCTGTGCTCAGAAATTACAGGATGCAGAGGATTGAACCGGGGTTAGCTGCATGCAAGGCAAACACCCTCGTGCTACACTATTGCTCTGGCACCCAGCAGTGATCCTTGAGGGCAGAGCCAGGAGTAAGCCCTGAGGAATGCTAGGTGTGGCCCCCAAACAAAACATTAATAATATAACAGATGCTACAAAAGAAGTGAGCACTGGGTGAAGGAGCACTCACAGAGGAGGCCAGAGTGGCTTATGGGACTTTGTTCTTGCATCTCTAGCTCCCGACACCCAGTCAGGGAGGCTGAGCGCGTCACTGGGGCAGCCCTGGTCACGGAATTCTGGGGCCAAGTGTCCTGGCTCCAGAGTTCTTTTTTTCCACTTTGGGGCCACACCCGGCAGTGCTCAGGGCTTTCTCCTAGTTCTGCACTCGGGGGTCAACTCCTGGCAGTGCTCGGGGGATGGTATGGGGAGCCAGGCACGGATCCGGGCCAC